>NW_023425482.1:7623595-7928595 GCF_014108245.1 Pipistrellus kuhlii
CTGGCTGAGGCCAAGGCTCCCATCTCACCGGGACCAGCTGCTGGCCAGCCGTGCCAGGCACATGGGCCGGCGGGCTGGTTCCCCCAGCTGCCCGGGACGAGTCTGGCATGGGTCTCTGTGGGTGTCCTTATGCTCCAGAAGGATCCGGGTGGGCAGGGAGGCAGACAACATACTTTATGTCCAGGACACATGTCCGCACAAAGACGTGACCCCCCGTCTTTCAGGGGCCTTTTCTGCCCCTGGGAGGAAACCCCGGGATCAAATGGCCCCGGTAAGACATGTGAGACCCTTGGAGAGGGGCCCCACTCCCAGCCGGCACCCTTCAAACTGCCCCCAGCGGGCTGTGCCCCAGGATCGCACTCCTAACCTCTGGGCGAGATGTCACTTCCACGTGGAAGCACCCATCCCACCTTTCCCACCGATGGGCACTGGGAGTCTCTGGGAATCTCATTCAGGTGCTTCCTCCTCCTGGAAGCCCTCCCTGATGCCCAGGCTGGAGAGGGGACTGCCCTGGGCGGAGCTCCGTGCTGGCACACCATGGCCTGTATGTCTTTGTCCTCCCTTCCCCGTCCCTTACTAGGATAACCTGGGTGGGTATGTGTGCTCTGGGTCTCCACAGGGTCTGGCTGAGTCCTCCAGAGTCTGAGGGTCCAACCACAGTCCCACGGGACTGTCAGACAGAGACTGTAGTCACAGCTCTTGGGGGCACAGGGGTGAGTAAGCGACAGCACAGAGCTGCACAGGGTTGGGGTGAGGGCATTCGTCTGGCTGGAGCTAAAGCAACAAGAAAGGAAGCTGCAGCCGAAACCGGTTTGGCTCAGTGGGTAGAACCTGGACTGAAGGGTCCCAGGTTCTATTCCGGTCAAGGGCATGTACCTTGGTTGCAGGCACATCCCCAGTGGGGGGTGTGGGGGCGCGGGTGCAGGAGGCAGCTGATTGATGTTTCACTCTCATTGATGTTTCTAACTCTCTATCCCTCTCTCTTTCTCTCTGTAAAAAATCAAAATATATTTTAAAAAAAGAGAGGAAGCTGCAGAGAAGGGGGCTGGAGGAAGAAGGAGGTATCTAGTACGTGATGGGGTAGGGCCACCCCCCTCCCAGTACAAGCCCCTGAAAGCACCGTGGATGGTGGCCCCAGGCTGGGGTGGCCCGTGGGAGGGGCCTCAGACACCCACCTGCCCTCCCAGCAGCCCCGAGGGGCTAGCTTCAGTCCCTCCCCATCCAGCGAGTCCTCTAAGCGACCTAACCCTGCCGTCACCTCTGGTCTCTGAGGTCACACTGCGGCTTTACTTTCAGTGACCTTGATACTGGTCGGGTCAAATATTTCCGTTCAGTGCATTCATCTGGCAGGAGTGCGTTTCTATGGCAACAGAGGCTGACTTCATAGCACTCTCCTGGCCCCCCCAGCGCTCTCCCAGACAGGAAGCCACACTTGGCACTCCTGCCTGACTGCCCTGTGCTTGCCCATCGGCCCCGGAGTGCGCTGTGAGGGCCAGGGCTGCCGAGCCCCGCCACTGGCCGCGATGTCAGACCTGGACCTCCATAGATGCCGTTGTCTATGAGGACACACAATCCATGCGCAGCCTTAGCCGGCGGCATCAGCGTTCAGATGGGCTCTTGTTTTTTCCCCGGGGACATCTGCTGACCCGCCCAGCCCGGCTGCAGAGAGAAAGAGAAGCGTGTGGGAAAGATGGGAGTGGGCCCAGCTCGGCATTTTGGGGGGATTCAACTGGGACAGCGTGACACCGGTTTCAGAGGCTGTGTCCTAAGAGGTGTCATCCTCTCCTAGGAGCTCAGGTCACCTGGGGAAAGGTCTGGTCACCTGGGTGCTCAGACAGTGTCTTAAGCTCCCAGTCTTCAGGGTTTGCCCCCAGCTCCCCTCCGACCCATGATCTGGGCGCTGTCCGTCTGCCCTGAGATGCTCGTGTTCCTGAACCCTGGGCACAGATGCTTTCCTGCTGTAGCCCCAGTGCCAACCAGAACTTACTGGGCGTTTGCAACACCCCACAGGAGCTCTCGGGGGGCAGGATCCGGGTGCCACCGCTCGCTCGAGACAGACGGGAAAACTGAGAGAGGCTAAGAATTTGACCACATGCCTACAGCAGCAGCAGGGGTGCAGAGCGCCTATGACTTATCACACGTTATGATGTCCCCGTGATGCTAGGCACTTAAATGCATTCACCTCAGAGGATCTCCCCCAAACCTTAGGCTGCATGGGGCTTTTATCACCCCCACTCTACCATCGGGCAGACTGAGGCACGGGAGTGAGGTGCCCAAGGTCACCCAGGGAGCAGGGGGCAGAGCCCGCGTGCACCCAGAGCCCAGGCCCCGCACCCCTCTGCCGGCACCTCCCCACGGGCGCTCAGAACGCCCTGTTCCTCAAGAACACGTTCTTTCTGAAACCTGACCATGACAAATTATTTTTTTAATGGCTTTAATTTATCCCCCTCTCCTCGGAGAAGTGTCAGAGGCAATCTGCTTCTCCCTGTGTCTGCGAGCCTCCCCGTCTCTTGTTAGTGGCTCTGCTTTGAACATATTTCCTTTTATCATGTGGTGACACGCGGTGGCGGAGGGCGATTCCGGGAGAGATTGTCGGGGAGGGGCCGGGCTGGAGTTTGCCTCGCTCCTGACAGCTAATTAGCTGTGCGCCTTTGCACCAGGGGCCTCTCGTATGGCAGGCATCATCCTCACGGCCCCGAGGCTGCGCGCCGAGGCCTCCTCCTCCATGCCTGGGTCGGAGATTTCCAGGGTAACGAGTTCCATTCCGGGGGTGCCCTTGACACGGGGCCTGCCTTTGGCAGGGACAGGAGGGCAAGGCCGGAGGGGCTGGTCCTAGGGGACTGAATTTGCCAACGATTCTATCAGGGGGCTCTGGATGGGGACCCAGACCAGAGCAGGTGTCGGAGGCGCAGGTGACCCTGGGCAAGTCTGCCCTCCCCAAGGCTCAGTTTCCTCGTCTGCATATTGGGTATGTGAGCAGCATAGGTTTGGCTCCCTGAGCTTGTTGCCGGCATCCAGTAGGAGAATGAGAGGCAGGCTGAGCTGAAGGAAAGGGTTCCTCCGTTCATCAGTTCAGTGCGTACTGAGCACCTACACACGCACGTACGGGCACTGCTCTAGGTGAAGGGGCTGGGGAAGGAGGGAGACAGTAAGGAACGGTAAGCGGCACGTGCAATCCCTCTGATTGTCGATGGCGAGGCCCGGGTCTGGGGAGGGGCAGGGCTGGCTTGCATGCTCCTGACAGCTCGTTAGAGGTGATTAGAAGCACGAGGAAGATGCAGCAAGGAGGCGGGGCATTATGGGACAGGGAAGAGGTTGCACTTTAAAATAATAGCACGGTCAGGGAAGGTCTCACTGACTGTATCATCGCTGATTGTTACCATCATGTCTCTGAGGATGAATAGCAAAGATCATTAAGCCTTCCGTCCTTCCTTCCTTCCTTCCTTCCTCCCTTCCTTCCTTCCTCCTTCCTTTTGCTTGTTAGAAAATCACAGTCTATTGCTATATTTTTTATTTTTTAGGGCAGGGTTCTCACACTCCAGCAGCTTGTCACACAGGTAGCCTGGCTGTCCCAGGGTTTCTTATCCAGAATCTGCATCTCTGCCCAGTTCCCAGGTGACCCCAATGCTGCTGGCCCAGGAGACGGCTCCAGAACCCCTGGTCTGGTCTGGAAGTGGATTTGGTTCACGCATTAAAGGTTGCATTTCTTCTGCCCACTGGATGTGGCCCATGAGAGCCACAGGCTCTGACACCTGTGGCAGACACTTGGGAGGCACCTCAGATCAGATCGAACAAATGGTATGAAATCACCACTTTCCCCGGGTCATGCAGTTCAGCTTAATGTGTGCTGGGCCTAAGCAGCCTCCCGGCCCCACGCCGCTGCTTCCTTTCATTTCCCTGGCTACACGGCAAAACCCTCCTTCTTCACCCAGAGGCCCCCGCCCCCCAGCAGGGGTCAAGGCCTGGCCTGGGCCCAGGACCCCGGGGGCCTCTGGGAACCTCCCCTCTGCCTTGCAGTCCCCGGGGCCTCCCTGAAGTGGCTCTGGCCCCAGAGAGAGATGAAGGGGGAGCAGCAGGCCCGCTGACATGCTGAAGGATTGCCATGGCAACCGTGCAGGGCGGGCCAGCTGGCAGGAGCCGAGTCTGGCAGAACCACAGGCCTGGCCTCCCGCTAGGGCAGGGGTGGCCTGGGGAGCAGAGGTCACACGGGGCTGCCCCACAAGCCCCCACATGACAGGGCTGTGTCCTTTTTGAGGAGAGTGTGGTGACCCGACTGGGGCTGGAGATCCGGGGAAACCCACCTCCCTCCTCTTCACTCATGGGGGTGGGGGGAGGGCTCTGGCTGGGATTTTCTGATACCATCTGAATCACAGGGCAGCCCTGCCCCTCACCTCACCTGCCCCCCGTGGGGAAGGGCCCCTGGCCGCGTGGCCCAGGAGGCTGTGCTCCCTGTCGCTGCAGCAGGTAGTGGGTCCTCAGTGAAAATGTGCCGAATAGAACAATGAACAAATGGACATGTTCATGACGGCCCCTCTGAGGCTGCGCCTGAGGCTGCCGGGTGCAGGGCCGAGACAAAAGATCCCCGAGGTTAAATCTGCCGCCTCCTCCCTCCCCTGCCCTGCACACGCGGGAGGCAACACCTTCTGGACCTTTCCTGCTCTCGTTTGCACATTGGGAGAACTCAGAGCCTGCTCCCAGGACAGGATGCCAGGAAAGCGTGTGTTCCCAGGAGTTCCCAGGACCCTCTTCCCGCCTTCCATCCCAGGACAGGAAAAGGCCAGTCGGTCCCTCCAAGGGAGCTCGGCTATTCCGGGCTGTGTGAGGGGCCTGCCGAGAGGTGCAGGGGGGCCTTGGCCCACTCTGCTCCTTTTAAAGCAGGCAAGGAAACCCTGCTCCCACCAGGCTTCCCCCAGGCACTGGACAAGGGCTATTCTGCCCATTCTGCAGACGAAGAAACCGAGGTCCTGAAAGTGAGCCAAGATGCCCAAGGCTGCTGGGCAAAGGGAGGACCAGAGGCCAGACTCCCTACCGCCATGGCCCCCTCCTAGAATCTCTGAGCTGACACATTGAAAGAAGACTTTTAACTTAACTTCTTTTTTCTTTTCAATGAAGGCAATCTGTAAAATGCTCAACCGAATGTAATTTCATTTCTCCTATCTCCACCATCTTCTCCTATAAATCAATTTACAGACATGGTGAGAGCTACCCTTGTGCTTGGGCTGAAACCCCAGGATGACGTGGCCTGGCAGGCCATTTGAGGCCCTCGGAGAGGGGCCCCACTCCCCAGTCCAGCATTACCCCAGCCGTCCCCCGCAGGCTGTGCCCCAGGATCGCCCACTCCTGGTCTCCATATGGAACCCTGTGCCACCTTCCCTTGCACTGGAGTAAGAACTTTATTGCTTAGGGCAGGCATTCCTGAGGTCAGAGGACAGGGGAGGGAGGGGCGAGTCCTCGGGGCTGACAGCACGACGGGGCCAGTCCAGCTCCTGGGACTGGGATGGACAGGTGACCTGAGCTGGTGGATCTGAGCAGGTGGAGGGAGGAGGGAAGAGGGGGACAGGGAGTCCGGATAGAAGCAGTGAGTGAGCAGAGGCTCAGAGGTGGGCAGATGCTGGAGTCAGGCTGGACAAGAGGAGGGCTTTGTGAAGGGATGGGGAGCAGCACCCCAAAGCAACACCCTCCACTGTCCCCCTTTCCCCCCACGTCCCCATCTGTAAAACTGCAGCCATAATGGCCCCGAACCTAAGGGCGATGAAAGGTTAAGTGAGATCATGTCTGATTACAGACACACGCCATAAATGACATGCTCGCTGAGGCTGTCCTCCCTACCTAAGGCCTCCACCCAGAGACATCAGAGTCCCCCTGCCAAGGACAGATCCCACAGGTCATGCCTGCTGGCATCCCCTCCCCCAACACACGTTTCCTGCCATCAACTCCTTCCAGCACCCCACCACTACCGGTCAGGTATTGCTATAGCTCTCCCCACTTTACAAACGGGGAAACCAAGGCTCACAGAGGGTCAGGGACATACCCAAGGTCACACAGCTCCATACGGTAGAGTCAGGACTCAAAAGTAGGCACTGATATCACCCCATTTTCCAGATGGAGAGACTGAGGCTGGGAGAGTACCCTCAGCGGTTCTGGGCCACCCAGCCAGGATGCGGCTGAGCTGAGCTGGCAGCAGGGCCTGTGGGTCTCTGAGCCCAGGCTCTGCCCATGGAGCTCGGGGGCCTAACGAGCAGGTCTGGACAAAAGGTTTGGAGAACAGGCCTCGAGAAGGGCCCTGGAGGCAGGCTGAGGGGGAGGTGCAGACAACGGGCCGGGCTCTGCCACTCATGCCTAAACCTGCTTCTCACACCCGCCGCCGCGGGGGAGCCAGGAGCTGGTAGCACCAACTGTTGCTGCCGCCTTCCCTCTCCCTGCCCATCTGTTCCCGCAGGGGATCAGGGTGGGCGGCGGGTCTTTGCCTAGACCGTCCCCCGCCACCCTCCCCCTCCCCTGGGCCTGGAGGCTCTCAGGGGGGAAGGGTGGGGTGGGAGGGGGGGCACAGCAGGCCCAAATGCCCTCCCCACCGTGAGCCTCGCTGTCACCTGTGCTAGTGAGCACAGCACCGGGGATGAGGCTGTGGGCTCTGAACCAGCTTCCGCCCGTAACCAGGAGCCCCTCCTGTGTCCTTCCCTCCGTCGGTTTTCTGATCGCAGAGCCTGGGGTCCACAGCCTTCCTCCCACTGCAAGTGCCCCTGAAACACACTTATCCCTGTCACCTGGCGTGTGACCTGATGTAGACTGAGAGCAAGCAAGGTAGAGAGCCACGTGTGGACGGGTGCTCTCTGAGACTGCCCAGTTGGTGGCAAAGGCCCCTGGAGGCTGAGAGCCCAGAGCCACCTGTCTTAGTGTTTGACGCCCGCTGCCAGACCTCCTGGGTGCTTGAGGGACCCCCTCTCCCCAGGCAGAGGAGCGGCCTAACAGCAGAACATGTCCTGGACGCCTGCGGTGTCGGGTGCTGAGGAAGAGGTGAAGGGACAACCTCTGAGGGTCAATTTGGGTCTCCGGGCAGCTCGGAGCACAAGGCGTGTGGTGCACCTGTGTGGAGGTTGCACAGGGAGGGCAGGTGCTGGGGGCTAATGCCAGCAGGTAGGGTGGTAGGCAAGGCCCCAAGGGAAAAGGGTTGAGTCCCGAGGGTGCAAAGGGATCAGTGGCCACCCCAAGACCTCCCTCTGCTCTCCCAGTTCTGATGCTACTCCTTGAGGGTTCTATACAAGCTCCACCTCTTGCTATGTGACCCCCGGCCAGTTACTTGGCCTCTCTGGGCTGGTTAGAAGGCTAGGATGAGGTAATGTTGGGTACCTGGTGCATGCTACACAGGCTGGGCAGTAGGGCGATGATGACGTCCAGCTCCAGCTTCATCCCACACTTTCCCATGCTCAGGCCGTGCTCCTGCCACCCAGAACCTCCTTCACCGTCCCCCAAGCTCGGCCCCCGGCCTGGACCTGTGTCTTGGCCTTTGCACACACAGCTCCCTCCACTGGGAACACCCTTGCCCGCCCTCCTTTGCTACGTGGCTACTCACCGTCTTCCTACAGGTGGAAGGGAAAGAGGAACCACCTGTTCAGGGAAGGAGGCTGGATTAGGGGTCCCAGGCTGAGACACAGAAGAGGCCACACAGGCGGGCCCCTGAGAGAATCCACCATCTATCCAAGGGCTGGCTCTGCCACATCTCGCATGGGCCAGCGACATCTAGCGGACAGTGGGCATATTGCCCATTATCCCAGGAGGTTACCTCTTAAGGGCACCCCAAGTCAGCAGAGGCTCACCTCCAGGGGAGGACCCAGGGCAGAGGGGTGCCAGGCTCGGGGCATTGCCGTTGGCGACACAGGGCTTAGCTCCCTCTCCAGAACTCCTGCCTCCTCCCATGGGCAGCCGTGCTCCCACATGGCATATGCCCGCCATATGCTCTCCCTGTCACAGCATCCTCAGCAGGCCTGCAAGCAGCCTGCTAGTGGGGGCAGGGTGCCGTGGAGCTTGAGCACACCCCAACTGCTACATCGAGCAAGCTGCTCCGAGCTGCTCGGAGAAGTGCCAGAACCCCCATGAGGGAAGCAGCCCATGATGCCACATCACAGACAACCAAGCTGAGGCCCAGGGAGGCTGAGCATCTTGCTCGAATAGGCACCTACCACTGCGGGGGGCTGGTGGCTACACCTGCAGAACCCTTTGGTGCCTGGAAGCTCGGTGTCCCTGGGAGTCCCCACGCCAGGACACCCTCCATTTCCTCTTTCCCTATCGCAGCTTCAGGGCCCCCTGGAGACCACGGCCGCACTGCTCTCTGGCTGCTTCCCCAGCCCCAGCAGTGGGATCTATAAGGCACGCTGAGCCTGAAGCCTGAAACCGGGTTCCCCAGAGCCATGAAGTTCTGCCAGTGAGTTCGGGTTCTGCCCAGGGAGCTGAGGAAAACATGAGGGAGGGCTTGTCCCCTTAAATCACTGCCTAGAGCTGATTTCTACAGAAGGTCTGTCTACGTGAAGAGGGAGGGAAGGGAAATGCTGGAGGTTTGCACTATGCAAGAGGAAACACTGAGTGTCTTAGAGCCTCGCCTCCTAATGCAGCCAAATACCCCTCAGGAGCCAGGCCCCAGCTATCCCATGGAGTGCTTTCATAGGCAACAGATGTCTACTGAGCACCTACTGAACACCGGCGATAGTGACTGAGCCCCACGGTGCAGGTGTTAACTATGGGCTCAGGAGCCAGAATCCTTGGGTTCGAATCCAGCCTCTGCCATTCGTTCATGTGGCTGAGGGACTCCACCTCGGTGCCTCAGTTTCCTCATCTCTAAAATGAACCGAATAACAGTGCCTCGCTGCCGATGACAATGAGAATTACATGAGTGAACAGATTGTATTATTTTTTCAGGGCATATAACAAATTACCACAAACTGGGGCTTCAAGCAACAGACATGTATTCCCTCACAGATGCAGAGCCATCACGCAGAGTCAGGGTATGGGCAGGGCTGTGCTCCCCCCAAAGGCTCAAGGGGTACATCCTTCCTGCCTCCTCCTCCTCCTGCTGCTGGAGGCCAGCCATCTTGGGTGTGGCCTGTGGTAGCAGAACTCCAACCTCTGCCTCCGTCTTCACGTGCCTTTCTGTCTGGGCCCAAATTCCCCTCTTCTCACAAGGACATGGATAGGATTTAGGGCCGCCTGTATCCAGCATGACCTCATGTTAACTGACTGCACCTGCAAAGATCCTCCTTCCTAATAAGGTCACATTCCGAGGTTCCAGATGGGCGTGCATTTGGGATGATACTACCTGACCCCACTATATACATGTGCAGGACTCAGACCAGCGCTAGGCACACAGAAGTGCTCCCCATGGTTAGTGCTCTTCACCCACCAATACCTGTGACGGGGCCTTGGGCCCACTCTTATGGATGGAGACCCCAAGGTTCAGAAGAGTGACCTGTCTGCCTGACATCCGCCTTGCAACATGCGGCTCAGACCCAATCCAGTTTTGTTGTCCACCCAGACTAGTCCAATCAAACCACCCCCAGCACTGAGCCTCCCGGCTCTGGTGTCCCCACCCGAAGGGAGCCGTTCCTGTTGGCCGAAGACTTTCTGAGCGGGTGCCCACGGGAGGAGATGGCGCCAGCCAGAGTCGCCTGCCCCTGCTCGGTTCCAGCTAAGATAAGGTTCCCAAAAGACTAATGCTGGCGTGTAAATATTAGATACTTCTGTCTCCTTCGAGACCAATTACACAGATCATGGCGGCTCCCCCAGGACCGTGCCTTCCACTTACTGTATCATCATTAACAGCCTATTAGGTAGCAGCTGCTGGGGGAGAGAGAGGGAGAGAAGAGACTGGGAGGGAGGGAGAGAAGAGAGGGAGACAGGAAGAAGAAAAAGAGAAAAGTGAAGACAGAAAAAGGGAAAGGGAGGCAAAGGAGAGAAAGAGACAGATACTTAGGATGGCAGAAACAGACAGTCAAGAGATCGGGGAAAGCCCTAGCTGGTTTGGCTCAGTGGATAGAGCATTGGCTGAAGGGTCCCTGGTTCAATTCTGGTCAAGGGCACATGCCTGCGTTGAGGGCTCAATCCCCAGTAGGGGGCATGCAAGATGCAGCTGATCAATGATTCTCTCATCACTGATGTTTCTATCTCTCTCTCCCTCTGCCTTCCTCTCTGAAATCAATTTAAAAAATCATAAAAAGAAACAAGCAGACAGAATAAAGTCAGGAACAAACACTTGGGAGAGACTGGGACGGAGGCCCAGAGAGGCAGGAAGGACCAGGGACGAGGAGGGAACTGGGGAGAAGGCGGCTGAGAGCTCTGAGGAGCCCGGGCCCGCCTGCCCTCAGGGTCTCCGGCCGCTGCCCTGCCCATCCTTGTCTGCCCACCCCTGCAGTGTGCTCACCCACAGAGCCCTCAACCTGTAGCAGATGGGCAGGGCGGGTGCGGGGGGCACCAAACAGGCCCAAGTCCTCCTAAAGCCAGGGCTCTGTGGGTGAGCACACTGCAGGCCTTAACCCCACACAAAGGCAGCGAGGTGAGAGCCACCGCTGTGCAGACCCCAGATCTTCCCGCTGAGAGACCTTTAAATAGATGTCTCGCTCGGCCCCCAAGCACACAGTAGGTGCCTTACACTGATTAGAAGAGAAGGAGGGGCGAAGCCTTTCCATCAGCAATTACAGACCAGCCCCTGGCAGCCGGCCATCACCCAGCCCCTGCCTACATCCCCTCTGCGAATCCTTGACACAGCCCCCGGGGCAACCATGGCCCCACACAGAGATAAAGAGAAGGAGGACACAGAGGCTGAGTGGCCAGCTGGGGAGCCCCACACTGGCGGTCAAGGCCAGTGACTCTAGGTCAGGGCCATGCTCCTGAGCCCTGGCACACTGCCTTTGAGAGAGCAAGTCCTCGGCTGGGGCTAAGGGCCCACCCTGAGGGCTCCCTAGAGGAGGAAGGACAGAGAAGGCCTGTGCAGTCACCCAGACCTGGGCTCCCCTCACATCATCCCCACAGGGCGCCTCTCTGGGACCTGGCGACTTCACAGCCACCCCCTAACCCCCAGGACCCCCACTGCCCCTGAGATCTGAGGTCCTGTCTGCCCTGGGCCTGGGCCTCTCAACACCACTGCTGGCTTACATCGTTGTCCATCTGTCTGTCTGTGCACCCAACCCACAAATATCTACTATGTCCTCCCTCCCCGCCAGGTGCGTTTCTAGGCACTGAGGACAGCACAGACCCGCCTGCGTGGAGCAGGGGATACCTGGCCAGAGGTGAGTGCCCAAGAACACGTGGTCAAGGAAGGCCTGGTGACAGCTTGAAGGAGAGCAGCGACCTTGAGAAGGGGGGAACAGCATCCCAGACAGTGGAAACGGGAGGTGTAAACGCCGAGGTGGGAACCAACATAGCGCGCCTGAGAAGTGGGAGGAAGCCAGGGATGCTTGGGGGCAAGGTGGGGAGGTCAGACGGCCTTGGACCCCGAGGTGAGGATTGGGATTTTCCTTCTAAGAGCATTAGGAAAGCCCCCCAAGAACCTAAGTAGAGGGTGACCCAATCTGGCCCCTCTGCAAAGCTGCCTTGGGCTAAGTGTGGGGGAGGTCTCAGCCATAAATCCTCACGGAGGCGGGGGGGGGGGGGGGGGGGCCTGGCCCTCTGGCCCTCTCACCCCCAACCCCAGCCCCCACCCACCAGGGCTCATAGGAAGTAACAGAGGCCCGCCCCCCAGGTCTGCTTCCCAGCGAGCGCCCTTCCCTTTCATCCAGTCCCCTTGGCTGCCCCTCCCCCCCTCCAGGCCTGGAGACCTGGAGCCTTGGAGGGTAGGGGTGGGAAGCCTGGCGCCTAGGAGCCCCTGCCAGGACTTCAGGCTCCTGGGCCTGTAAAGCGTTTGATTTCTCCTCCTCCTCCAGGCCTGGGAATAATTAGGCAACAGGGAACATAAATCACGGCCTGGCCCTGTACATCTGCTAATCACATCTCCTGAGGATGAGCGAGGTGGGTGGAGCGGACTGCGGGGTCCCTGCAGCTGGGACCCCATTCAACCATGCTTGCAGTGAGGGCATAGGGTGCTGGCGGAGAGTGTGGGGGGGTTCCAGGTCTCCTGAAGCTCACACCCACACACACACACACATACACACACACCCACACACACCCACACACACACCACACAGAAACACACACACTCTTATCCACTACTTACTGACAACATACCCAGGACAGTTTCCCCACATCTCTCTCTCTCTCTCTCTCTCTCTCTCTCTCTCACACACACACACACACACACACACACACACGAACACCCCCACACCTACATACACAAACACACGCCTATACCCCGCAGACACTCACACACATGCATACACAGATGCCCCAATTCACACACATGAGCACACAGAGCACACATGCAGTGTCCCTCTAGTGAGGATGGGAACCTGCAGGTTTGGTGTTTGAGCGCCACCTACGGTCTGTCTCCCAGAACAGCCAGACTGGCCCAGGCGGACCCCAAGGCAGCACCCTTCACCCCCACCTCCAACCTCGGTCAGAAGAGGACACTGGTTTCTGTTAAGGCCCTCATCTGCTTCAATCCTGGTACCTGCACCTGTAAAAAGCACTAAATTGACAGGCAGCAGGAGGGAGTGCTGAGGACTAGTTTTAAGAATTAAATATTTTACAATAAAATTTTAACGTAACTGCTTTAAAATCACGTAATTTTATCTTAATAAGTCCAACCAAAAGGGGCCACACAGGAGGGTTGTGGGATTTTTGTTGTTGTTGTTTGTTTGTTTGTTTTTATCACGGTCAGTTAGGAAGCTCCTTCTCCAATGGCGACAATAACAATAGCAGGGCGAGTGCAGAGCCGCCACTGGCCAACAGCGCCGGCGGTGCTGTGATGAGGACCTGAGGAAATAGAATTATGAATGAATGCATAAGTCCCACGTGAGTGTGAAGGAGCCGAGCAAAGACGGTGATGGAGAACTCCTCGCTGCTGCCTTTGTGCCGTCTCTCGGGGGTGCACTGACGGCCACGGGGCTCTGCCCAGCGGCAGAGCTGGGCATCGGAACCAGGGCTGAGCTCGCCAAAGTCCATGTGCTCAGCTGTCACACGAAACTGTCCCACCCTCGTCTCCTTTCACCTCCTACTCCAGAGCAAATGGGCCTGGGAGATGCACCCTCACTCAGCCTGCCACCAGCTGCACCCACTTTTCTCAGGGCTTCCCACCCAGGGGTTCACCCCTTCGTTCACACTGCAGTCTTTTACACCCCTGACCCTTCATTTATTTTTTTAAAAATATATACTTTATTGATTTTTTTACAGAGATAAAGGGAGAGGGATAGAGAGCTAGAAACATTGATGAGAGAAAAACATCGACCAGTTGCCTCCTGCACCCCCCCCCCCCCCCAATGAGGATATGCCCACAGCCAAGGTACATGCCCTTGACCCGGGACCCTTCAGTCTGCAGACAGAAGCTCCATCCACTGAGCCAAACTGGTTTCGGCTAACTCTAACCCTTTAGCTTTTCTCTTTCTGGGCCAGACGTCCCCAACCCTCCTTATCAGCTCCTTTCAGCAGGTGTCTGGCTGGAAGGTGACCCTGCAGCAACAGGACCCAGCACGGGGGCAGCCCACCGTCTCCTTGCACACCGAGGGCTCAGCAGCGTGCATGCACCTGCCACTCGAGGTTTCCTGGGCCCTCCTCCCCCCTCCTCCAGCAATGACAGACGGAGGGGCCACCCTCAGGGGAAGTCTAAAAGAGGAAGCCACCCCCGCGGAACCACCCTGCCTTTCCGGCCTCTGAGCCAGGAATAGGTAGTCCCCAGCCCCTGGTATCATTTCTTTTTACACGGAAGGCTTTTGAAAATGTAAAAGCGTGTAGAATGTTGCACAGTTAAAAGCAAGGATCCCTTGGACTTCCAGGAGTGGCCACTGTCCACACTTTTCTGCACATTGTTCCAAACCTGCCATTCCCACATGTGTGCGTGCGAGCGCGCACGTGCGCGCGCGCGCGCGTGTGTGTGTGTGTGTGTGTGTGTGTGTGTGAGGGGGTGTGCACGCATATTCTTATTTGCTGAAACCAAAACCAAAGCACATCCGATGTGGGTCTGCCCCGTGCTTTCCGGTCGCAGCACGGAGGCCAGAGCCTAGCTCCCTTGGTTCATTTCAGCCTTGCTTTCCAGCAGGACGGGGAGTGGGCAGGGGGCAGGGGTCCAGCCGCGGGCATAGCGCCGCAGTGGGCACCTGCGTGCCCTCACCTCCTTCAACAAGTCAGGCTGCTCTGAGGTGTGGTGCCCGCCCCCCGAGGGCTCCTCTGGGGTGGAGGTGACAGCAGGGGACACAGGCCTGGCAGCAAAGCTGGTAGGTCAAAAGAACATGCACCCTGTTTGGTATAATCCCCGTCCCCTCCGTGTCTCTCCCCTCAGGGGTGGCTTCTAGAAGGTGGGGAGGAAATGCCAGACCCTCCCTGGAGCCTCCAGAGGAAAGCAGCCCTGTGATACAGACCCTGACGGGCGCCTAGGGACACAGCCGTCGGCCTCAGACGTTACTCTTGTTATTGATGTAATCAGCGCGCTGCTTTCAGCCACTGTGCTTGCATTCACGTGTGACACAGCCACAGGAAACGGGTGCACTGTGTCCCCTCACTGCCACACTGCCAGCACCTGGGAACATGACAAAAATCCGGGGCCTCGCCCAGACAGTCAAGACGGAATCCCCAGGTAGTGCTGGCATCCAGATTTTTCTAAGAAACAGCCAGCTCAGGGCTGCTGCCCCAGCATGAGCTGTGGGCACAGGTCCACCCCCAAGACTAGGCATCCTGCTTTCACAGGCCCCACTGACCCCTCACACCCGACAGGCTCCTCTGCCCTCTGAGGCTCGATTTGCCCATCTGTAAAATGCCCAGGATCGTACCCTCCTTCCTTGGCTGCTCTGGGTTTAACATAAGCCGTGTGCAAAGAGGCTGGTACCGGGCCTGCCCCCCAAGGCACCTGACATGTGCTGAGAGGTCGTGTTCACCTCTCAGGTGACAGTGCGGAGTTTGGCTGGCCGGCATCTTCACCACAGAGCGGAGGAGATGGGGGCCTCGGACGGCCGTCACCATGCCCCAGAGCTGACCTGCAGCCAGCAGCACCCAGCCCTGGTCCCTGCTCACGCTGGGGGCCTCGGGGCAGCTCAGTGCTCACACTCAGGCCCCACCCAACCCCAAACCTTGAATCCTCCCAGCCCGTGCCTCTGGTGCCACACACCCAACGTGCGCAGCCCACACAGCAGCCCCACCTGTTCCTCTGAATGCACCCGTGGGACCCTCCCCCCAGCAGTGGGTGGGACAGGCTCACGGCCAAGGCACATGGCCAAGGCCTGTGTGTGGAGCTGTAGCCAGCAGGGGGGGGGGGTCATTAAAGGCTGTGGGGTCCTGGAGGGGTGACTGGTAGCAAGGGCTCCAGGGAAGGGGTTCGGAGGATATTAGGGCATGTGCAGAAGAGAGCACTGAGGGCCCCCCCCACCCCCCACCCCCAGTGCCAGGAAGTCCCTTGAACACTCAGACACATAAACCTCAGAGAATACAGGCTGCAAGGCGGGCACCGTAATACTGGGACAGTGGCAGACCAAGCCAGCTAGGGGGGGGTTGGTGCTGGGGGTGGTGGGGGGTGAAGAGGACCTAGCTGACGGGGGTGCAGACAGAAACCAGGACAGTTTAGCTGCCTTCCAGGGGCTGCTGCCTTCCCTGGAAGCCACTACAAAGTATGGCCAGGCTGCCTGTTCAGTTCCGGGTCTGCGGAACCTTAGGGAGGATGTGCTAAGGGTGTCCTTAGTCCTAAAACACGGGTGTGGGACAGAAGTGGGGGAGAGATCCCTCGAAGCCTGGCTGGGAGGCCCACCCACCTCCAGGAAGCCTTGCTGACCATCTCTGCAGGACTGAGTACTTAAGCAAAGGGTTCTGGACTCTTGCAGACCAGAGCCTGAATCCCATCAGCTGTGTGACATGTTCCTAAACCAAGGCACTGGGCATGCGGCGTCACTGACAACCCTTCCTCCAGGGAGTGAGGTAAATGTCATGCAACCCGCTTTCTGAAAAAAAAACACCACCAAAACAACTGGTTTGTAGCATCTGCCAGTTTCCATAAATACTCTCACCACAGCTGATTTCCAATGTGACGCCGCTCAGGCGGAGTTGGGAAGAGGTGTGCACGGCTCAGCACCAGCAGGGAGTTCCCGGGAGGCAGCATAAGGGAACGGCACCCGCTAGGTGCCAGGTGCTGGGCTGGGGGCTGCCATGGTGAATCCTCACCAGAAGTCTTTAGGGTAGAGATCGCCAGCCCTGTTTCACTGACGCAAGGACCATGGCTCAGAGAAGGGAGGCGATGAGCCCCAGGGACACAGCCAGGAAGTGTCAGGGCCAAGTTCAAACCCAGGTCTGTCTCCCAGGGCGGGAGGAAGGCTTAGGAGGAGGGAACATGCCACGCAAGCCAGGCTGGGACTTGGGACCGAGGGGGGCAGCTTTTGATTCATAAGGCATTTTTTAAAAGTGAGCCAGAAGAGTCGAAAGTAGGGTCAGAACAGCACGCCGGCCTTCTGCGGGCTGGGGGAAGGACCCAGCCTGGCACCCAGAGGAAGGGTGTGACATTTCTGACGGGGAAGCCACCGGCAGGGCCAGTGACCGGGGGCAGCACACAAACCCCGAGGATGATCCCAACAGGGACACAGCTCAGAGCTTCACTGGTGCTAACGTGCTTCCCCTTTACACGAACCCTTTGAAGGCAGCACCAATGTCCCTACTTGACCGATGAGGAAGCTGAGGCTCAGGGAGGTTCAGTGATTTGCACAAAGCCACCCAGCCACCCGGAGGGGACGGCGCGGGCAGAGGCTCGAAGGCAGCCGTGTGTGTGCTGTGCTCATGCGCATGCCCTCCTCCGAGCGTCTGCCAGGCCGTTCATGCCCGCTGGCGGGTGGCTCTACGCAGTCACGCTTCTCCTGGGCCCTCAAAAAAGTGTTCCCCACGAGGCCACAGACGCCTACCAACAGTTACGTGCACCGTGCAACCAGCACATGGAGACAGAAAGCATTTCCGTCCTTCCCCAGGGACAGGTCTCACCGCGGTCCGGATGGACTGGCGTGCCTGTCCTGCGCAGTCTCTGGACCCTACCCCCTGCCAGCCTGAAGGTGTGGGATGGGGACCCTCAGGGTTCCAGGGTAGGATTTCACAATCCAAAACTTGGGGATGGCGCATGGTAGAGACAGACTTCTGTAAAACCATAAAAAGTGGCAAAATTACAGACCCTGGGTGATCTCCCCATGTCAATTGGGAGAGGGACAGAGGTGCCCAGAAGGAGCCCTCGGAGCCCTGCCTGCCCCCCTCTCTTGGCCTCCGCTCCCTCTCCTGCACACTGGCCATGGGCTCCCTGGAGAGCAGCTGCCAGGGCTCAGTGGCCCTGGAGAAATGGTGGCCACGGGGAGGCTCCGAGCCTGAGCCCCAGCTCCGGGGTGGGGAGAGAGGGAAAGGCTCAAGGGGAAGGGGAATTCTCGGAGCATCCCGTCTAGGGCTACATCCACGTCCCTTCTCGTGGCTCTTCCAGCATCCCCTTCTCTCCACCTCTGTAGCCCCCCTCGCCCAGTGGCCGGGGGAGCAGGCCTTGCTCACAACCCCACCCTGCTCAATACACACGTGTCCCCGGGGAGGAGACCGGGGCCCCTTCCTCCACACCAGTCATGGTGGTCAGTTAGAAGCCCAGCTCTGGGCACGGCACCCTCCTCGCCATCCTCCAATGGCTTCCCTCCATGTCAACCAAAGGCCTCCACCGTACCCAGCGTGGGGCCCTGCAGTCTTGGTCTCGCCAGCCAAGCACACAGTAGGTGTCCATTAGGTGCCGGGGGGAGGGGGGGGGAGGGGAGAGGGGAAAAGGAACTTGTCAGCACACTTCAGCTGCCTGTGCTGACCAGGCCTGAGCTGAAGGCAGCCCCGGAGGCCCAGGCTCCTGGGGCCGCAGGGGCAGCCTGAAGCTGGGGCCTGGGGCCCTCCCCGCTGGGGCCCTAACCCAATCCTGCCTGACTCTCCCAAGGGGGCAGAAAGGGAGCAGGGAGAGGGGCCAAAACAAGCAGAGAGCCGTCCAGAGCCCCTTCCCAGGACACGGAGGCCAGGGCTGCTCTCACGCCTGCTCCGGATTCCACCGGCAGAGCGAGGAGCCAAAGGCTGACGAAATCCTGGCCGCCGAGGGTGCCGCCTGCCCGCCGGGCCCAGCCTCCCACGCCATCCCCTCCAGGGCTGTGAGGCATGATGGGGCTGCAGAGGGCAGAGGGATGTCTCCAGAACACCTCCTCTCTTGGATGACTGCCTCTGTGGGAGGCGATGGTTCTGGAAGAAAAACAAACATGCGCTGGGGGAGGGAGGAAGCAGGCAGCAGATGCTGGCAGGCGAGACGCAGTGTCTGGCGGAGGTCAGGCAGGCTGGTGGGTGGCTGGGCTGGAGGGTGCCCCCCCTCCACCCCCCACCTGGTGCCCTGTGGCGCCAGGCCAGGGTCAGGTCCCCAGGCTCTTCCGGTTGGACCTGGCAGGGAATCCAGTCGGAGAAAGTGTCCTTGGCAGAATGCCACCACCCGGGGGTCCTCTTGCACTCAGGGCCAACACTCCCCCTGTCTTGGATCTGGCAGCACCTTTGGATGGGTGCCCAAGCCAGGACCCCAGACCTCAGGTCCCTGGTGTCCACGCTTCCCCATTGGCCTTGCCCTTGGCCTTCCTCCCATAGAACCTTATCCATTCATTCAACTCATGACCAGGGAGCTCCCAGAACATCCCAAGGCCCCACGCAGGCATGGGGGTCGGAGCAGCAAGCAGACCTGCCTCGTTCCACGGCGCACTCATTCACTCACCTACAACGGCTCCCCAGTACCTTTAGGACGAGGCGAATCCCCAAGCACGTGCTCGAAGCTGGCAACTCCTGGTGTGAACTCCCCTCTCTGGATTCCAGCCCCATCCCAGCCCTCCAGTCACTTGGACCGGCTGCCCAAAGTGTGTGCCATGCTCATGATCATGCCTCCTTCGAGCCTCTGCCCTCTGCCCTTCCCTCCACCAGCCATACCATTCCGTCCCCTCTACCGCACTCCACTTTCACGCTTCTTTCAGGGGGTCTCCCCGTCCCCTCCATGGGATACAAACTCTAAACTGAGGACTGTCGTGTGAGGTTGAGGTGACAAGTGCCCTCGGGTGCGTGCGATTCACAGGCGATCTTGCTGGGGCTTGAGAAAGGGGTGACCGGGGCAGCAGGGCCAAGGTCACAGGGTGGCCTAGAGGGAGCAGGGAGGTCGTGGCTTTGAGGGCTTCTGGGCAGCCGTCGTCCCTCTATCTCTGGGGTGCTCCACCCAAAGCTGAACAGACCACGGCTGCCCGGGCGTCCACGAGCCACTCTCCTGCTCATGAACCTTCGAGGGCTCCCCATGGCCCGGCTACAAAGTCCAAGAGAAGCTGGCTGTTGGCCCCCAGGAGTGAGCATTCCCCTCTGCTGCAGACCCAAGCTCCAACCATCCCAGGCACACACACCTGCTGCACTCTCTCTCCAGAGCTTCCTTCCCTGTTTTCTCCCTCTGATCCTGCTTAACCAGCCCTCCTGGTCCTCACAGGGAAGCCCCCCCCCCTCTTCTGTCCCAAGCAGATCGAACCGCACCCCTCCCTGTCCTCAGGCCCCAGTCCTTGGTGTCACCCACAGCGTCACACTCCTTGAAGCGGGGACTCTGGCCACAGAGTGGTGGAGTCACGGGGCCAGGTCACAAAGCTTGGCAGCGGCGAGGCTGGGCTGGGGGTCAGATGCGAGTGCCTTACAGGTTTGGGCTGTCGACGGCGCTAGCCACACGGTGCTGCTTGCTCTCCGTTCCTTCCCGTGTCCCCCAGGCCTTCAGCTTCCAGCCCAGCCCGCAGAGGTGAAAGAAAACCAGGCAGGGTGATGCCAGGGCTGTGGAATGACTCAGACCTCTGTGATCACCCTGAAACCAGCATCCGCTGCTCAACAGGCAAACGCCATAGGAAGCCACGACCTTGGACAAAGCTTTAGACTCCTCTGCCCTCAGTTTACCCCCATCTACGATGGGAACCGAGCAGTGGGTCCCTGAGGTCCCCCAGCTCCGCTGGGAGAAAGCCAAGTCCTGCTGCCCTTTCTGTCTCATGGCCCAACCTCAGGCCTGCCTGGGAGGCGCCGCCGCTGGCAGCCAGGGGAGGGAGGAGCCAGGAAATCCGGGTGGGGCGCCCCCCTAGCCCGGGACAGGCGCCGGAGGGGGCGCCTGCTGCCCCCAGAAACACGCTCCAGATGCAGGAGGAGCTGCCAGCATTCCTGGAAGGTAACGCAGGCCGGGCGGGGGGAGGGGGGCGCGCCGCAGCCCGCTGCCAGATGTGCACCGTGAACAGCTGCCCCCGGCTAATAAGGTCAGCTCCTGGCTCCAGCGAGCCGGCACTCACCGCTGCCTCCGCCTGCCCGGCACCCGCGTGCTTCCCGGGGCGGCCGGGGGGAGGGACCACTGTGCTTCCCACCCGCAGTGGTCTGGGGACACGAGACCAGAACCCCCTTGGGGGCGAAGTGGGAGCCAGAAAAACTCACTGCACACCCCCCACCCTCCACCCAACACCTCTCTGTGGTGAGGGGGTGGGGTTCTGGCAGATGGAAGAGGGGTGGATGGGATGCTTGCTCTGATTCTCTGTTTTATAGGCTGTTTCCCTTCGATGATTAAGGGGGGAGGCCTAGTGCTAGGGTTGAAGCCATGGCCTGAGGGGGAGGGAGGGCCCGCAGTCCACGGGCCCAGTGCCCTGGGCTGGGATTCCCCACCGTGGGCTGGGCCAGCTGCCTGGGAAGGTCAGTCGCAGTGAACCTTGGGCTCCCAGGATTCCCTGTCCCCCGCCCCCATGAAGGACCTCACTCCCCCAGCCTGTCCCCTCCACTCACCCCACCCCAGGCACATGCTGTCCTCCATACAGAGATGTGAGGTCACCCCTCTAGAGTGGGGGAGCAGGGGAGCAAGTTGGGGGAGCCAAGCCCAGATTCTGCTCCTCCCTTCCATATAGGTCCTGGACAAGCGAGAGAGGAGTCCCCCCAGCTCCTGCCCCTTCTCCGCAGATAAAGGCGCAGGCAGCCACCTTTGATTCTCTGGTGTAAGCCGAGCCAGATACAGGCTAATCCCCTAGCGGGGCTGGATTTGCTGGCGGCTGGGCCTCTAGTGCCTCCCAACTGCTTGGGTTCCCAGGGTTTGGGGAGGGAGGTGGGCAAGCGGGGAGAATTGGTCTGGCAGCCTCAACCTCACCTTGAAGGCCAAGGACAGGGGGAGAGGCTTTGGGATCCTGCCCTCCTGTGCTCAGTGACCTTGGGTGAGTCATGGGACTTCTCTGAGCCTTGGGTATTTTGGTCTGTAAAGTGGGAATGGCGAGGACACAGCCCACAGGCTGTAGCAGGCTCAGTGAGCACAGACAGTTTTTTGAGATCAGAATGCTGTTCACCTCCCTGACCACCCACCCTGAGCCACACTGCCCCCGCTGACCACACCTCCTCTCGCCAGGGCCTACAACAGCGGGGACTCAGGTGCCCACGGGACTCCTCAGACACAGTTCATTCACTCCTTCCAAGAACCCAAGCAGGCTGGTATTATATTGACCCCATGGCACAGATGAAGAAGTTGAGGCACAGAAAGGTCTTAAAGCTAGTAAGATACAGGATTATTATAAGAAACTAGAGGCCCAGAGCACAAAATTGTGCGTGCGAAGCTCACTGCTGCTAGCCGCCACTCGCCGCCCCGCCCACCACCTGCCACCAAGAGCCCTGAGGGGGCGCCACCCGCTTACTGCCTCGAGGAGCCGTGAGCCACCCCAACCTCCTGCCTCTGTGAGCCGCCATACCCACTGCCATGAGCCACTTCTCGTGGGCCAGGGGAAGTGGGGGGAGGGACCAATAGGTGGTCAATGCACCCCATGGCGACTGGTCGAGTGGTCGCTCTGGTCGTTACACTTATGGTCCCTGGCCTTTTCTTTTATAGAATGAAGAAGTGGCCCAGAGAGTTCAAGTAACTTGTCTAAGGTCACCCAGCAAATGAAAGGGAGAGAGAGTGGGTGCTCAGGGGCAAATCCAGGAGGGGAGGGGAGAGCACCTTCCCAGCCTTTGCCAGGGCTCCTTACAGCGCGTGGTAGGTTCCTCTGAGTGTGTCTGAAGCCCTCCAGAACCAAACTCCCATCCTATCTGTTTAAACGCAGACTCCTGGGCCCCGGTCTGGAGGATTCTGCATTTATTCCCAGGTTGTGTTGGGGACGTGGCTGAGAACTGTGTGTGGGTTGCTTCCCCGGGTGGTCCATGCTCTGCCATGGGTGTCTGGGAGACAAGGCAGCTCCAAAGGGGGCTCTCTGTCCCCTGCAGGACCCAGCCTCCCAGCCCTGGGCCACCCGGGCGGGAAGCACCGACTCACCTGGGCTGGTTCAGCCAGAAAGTGGGATGGGTGCCAAGCTCAGAACCTGCCAGGAGTTCATCCAGAGCCTGTCTGATGGATGCGGTGCCTCCTTCCAAAGGCCATTAATCATCCAGAGAAACTCCCTGTCAGTCCATCTGTTCCTCCTGTCCCTGCCCATGCACTCCCCTCACATACATCACATACAGTGTGCACGCACAAACACAAATGCACTTGCACCGCACACACCCAGATGCACACCATGCCACCTCCAATGCACATACCAAACGTGCAAGCACACTCACCATCACACAGGCTCTGGGTGAACTCAGCACATAGCTACACATACCACACACACACGCCACACACGCACCACACAGGCACACAGATTTCAGACACCACACACACACACACACACACACACACACACCATACAGCATACTGCATGAGTACCATACATGTGCATATGTTCACATACCTGCATGCACACAGGAACACAGGCATGCAAACACAGACACATGTGTGTGTGCACACAGCTGTCAGCATTTCCTATCCCGATGGGGAGACAAACGGGGCCTCTGGAGCTGTTCTAAATATCCCAGGAGGTTAACCCGCCCTGCAGCCCCCACCGAGGGCCCCAGCCAAGCTCCAGCGCCTGTTTCTTTGCTTGAGGCGCCAGTCCTGTCAACCGGGTGCCTCCCCAGGGCTTTCCATCCCCATCGAGGCTCTGGCTGGCGGGCAGGATGATTAATAAAAGAGGAAGAGGCAAATTAATGACTGGCTGATAGACATGGTTTGGCAGACGCCTCCCTTTGCAAGCAGGGAGGGAGGTAAGCCCCCTGATTCTTGGGGTGAGCAGGCTGGGACTGTACTTCCTGAGCACCTCACTGAGAACAGCCTGGGTGGAGAACTCCAGAGCCAGCAGCCCCGAGAGGTCCCTGGGACCAAAGCACAGGTCTCCCAGCTCCAGCCTGCCCACTGCCCTCTCTGACCTGTGGCCCAGCCATGTGTTTCGTCCCTAGAGCAGCAATTTGCAACCTTTTCCACCTCATGGCACACACGAACTATTTACTGAAATTCTGCAAGACACCAAGAAAATATGTTTTTTGCCGAGCTGACAAGAAAAGGTTAAATTTTAATTCACTCACACTACATGGCTATTGTTGTGTTGCTGTTGTTGCCTTTTCTTTTCTTTTCTTTTCTTTTCTTTTAACATTCTAAGGGAAAAGAGGTCATTGCCCCTGACTAAATAGTCAAGTATTGTATGTTTTAAGCATTCTTGCAGCACTCCTCTTGGGGTACGCCAGTTGAAAATCGCTGGCCTAGAGCCACTTATCCTTCATCTATTCACATCAGAAAGGAAAAGGAACATAGAGTGGAGATCCTAGAGATGAAACCAGAGTAGAGGGAGTTTTCTTGAGCTGGGGTAGTCAGGGAGGCCTCCAGGAGGAGGTAACACAAATGAGGAAAAGCAGCTCATGTTCTGGACAGAAGGGCAAGTATGATGTTATACCAGAGGGCAGGGGACAGTTGTTTTGGCAAACTGCGCCTCCCCGCGACCCCCTCCCCCCCTTCCCCCGCCCCAGCCTTGGAAGGCACACCAAATGAGGGTGGGAGAGAGGACCGCCTTCTCTGTTGCCAATCCTCACACCGGAACTCAGCTGGGCTTCCTCGGGGCCCTTGTGGCAGCAGATTGGGTCTGAATGTGTCTGCTTTGCTCCTGCACCCGGAACGGGAAAAGTCACCTCCTTACTCCAGATACTCAGGGCCCATCCATACCCCGAGGCCCCATCCACCTGCCTGTCTCGGGGTGTCTGACAAGGTAATCTGAGTCCCCATCCTTCCCGAGTGAAGCGGAGGCCTGAGGGGCACCTGTTACATTCGGAAAAGAGGGCTGGCCTTTTCTAACTGTGCCCCCAGGGAGCACCTGTGGCCAGGGCTTCTCTTTGGGGTTTGCATGTTCCTTTGGGTTCAAAAGACAGCTTCCAAGGAAGAAGTCGTAAAAGCACTTGGCTTGGTGCGGCCATGTGCCAACACACATGGACCTCCTAAGAGATGTACGAAAGCCAGCGCCTCGGCTCTGGTCTGTCTGCCAAGAAGGCTTGCAGCATTCCGTCTCCCACCCCCAACTATGGGGAAGCGAGTGTGGCTGGGCCCAAGCCCCATGGGCCTGGCACTCCTAAACCTGGGGCAGCCAACGCTGGTTTGGCTCAGTGGATAGAGCGTTGGCCTGCGGACTGAGGGGTCCCCGGTTCGATTCCGGTCAAGGGCATGTAGCTTGGTTGCGGGCACATCCCCAGTGGGGGGGGTGCAGGAGGCAGCTGATCGATGATTCTATCTCATCAATGTTTCTCTCTCTCTCTCCCTTCCTCTCTGTAGAAAATCAATAAAATGTATATTAAAAATAATAATAAAATAAACCAGGGGCAGAGGGGCAGCCAAGCACTGACACTTGCAGCTGTCGGAAGAGCCACAGAGCGACACATCTACCAGCGGTCAGAATTGGGGGTTGGGGGGGGTCCTCAGAGGCTGGCACCAGGATGACTCTCCATGTATTTTTGCAAGTTTTTCTGGGTCATTTATGTTTTCTAAAATAACCAGAACTGTATGTGTTATGAAGCAGTGAAGAGCATGAGTTCTGGAACCAGCCTTGGTGGCTTCAAATCCCAGCTCCACTCCTTGCTGGCCGTGTGACCTTAGGCAAGTTACTCAACCTCTCTGTGCCTCTGTTCCCTTCTCCATAGAAAAGGAGTTAAGATTTGCAAGTGTTAGACATGCAGTACAAATGAAAAAACGTTTAGCACAGTGCATGGCACACAAAAACCACCCGACAGACATTGGCGTTCATCAGCCATCACAGTCAGAGAACGTGGGGGTGAGAGTGGGCAGGCCCAGAGGCCTGGGCCCGCAGGAGCCGAACAGGAGCTGTGAGCCTGCTCTCAGCCTTGGCCCTGCAGAGGCTGCGCTGACTTGCTCCGCGCTCGCCCTGCCAAGGCCCGGGCAGCTGGCTCCAGCCTGCCGATGACTGCAGGGAGAGGCGTCCCGTGACGCAGCCCACCCGTCTCCCCTCTGCCCGCGCTGCCACCCGGGGCCGGGCTGGCAGCCCATGAGGTGAGTGCCCTGTCGGCCTGCGTGGACCTCAGCCCCCAGGCCAGAGACGTCTCCCCACCCCCCACGCTGCAGGCCACCCTCCTTGACTCTCAGCCAGTTCGTTCCGGTCCAGGGGAGAAAGCCGTGTCTCTCCCCCCGCCCCCTCCCACTGGAGCTGAGTGTGTGGAAGCAATTCCACTTGGCAGCCTCACAGCAGTGAGTCAGAAACAGTTGTTTGGTGTGCTCGATGCCCAGGCCCTGCTCGGCGCGGAACAGGCTGCTGGGCAGAGGGCCATGTAACCCTTGTGAGTATGTTTTCTCCGGCGAGGGCCAACGGCACCGGGCTCAGGGGGCTCCACAGTCCTTTGCCGAAGAGGGCTCCCCACCCAGGGCACCATCTCCTAAGCAGATCCTCTCTGCTAACTGGTCTCGGGGGCTCAAGAACATGTTCCCGCTGACCTGCTTCCTCTCCCAAAACCTAATCAGACATGACGGATCTTCCCTCCGGCTGTCTGTGCCTGCTACCAACAATTCGCTTGGTTCTCTCAGGGCCTGGGAAACAGCTAGGATCCACACGAGGCACAGACTGCAGATGGGGTCTTGTGACACGCAGCACCTACTGGCATCTTCATGACACTCCCAGGAGTTGGCACTATGATTATTCCCATTTCGCAGGTGACCCAGAGGCTCAGGGAGTGAGTGCCTTGCTCAGGTCACACAGCATAGAAGGGCAGGGATTCAAACCCAGGCTTGGCTGACCTTAAAGCCAGGGCATTCGCTGCACTGACTCAGCATTCCCAGAAGCTCCTGGCTCCAGGAGCTCTGCCGTCCCCCTCCTGGACATCCTGGACATTGCTGCCTAAGAACAGTGCTTACAACGCTCCTCCTGCTCAGCCACCTTCAATGGCTCCCCAGCACCCACAGGAAAGGACAAGCTCCATCTTTTGCAAAGCCCTCCTTATTCCCGACTCCTGTGGCCATCCATGAGCTAGATGCCAGGGCTCCTGAGAGCCTAGACTATAAGCTATCTCCTCCTGCACCCACCTCGGGGCTTCTGTACATGTCGCTCTCTCCTGGAAGCCACACTGTCCTCTGTGCCCCTCTGCTTAACTGCCACCTCCTTGCAGAAGTTGTCCTGGCCCTCCCTGAGGGAGCACTCCTCACTACACCTCTGTCACTGTTCTGCAGGACATTCTCTTGGCATTGACTTACCTGTTTAATGTTTGCCGCCCCCAGTCAGACGGTAAGCTTATGAGGGCAGGACCTCAGCTGTCTTGTTTACAGTTGCATGCCCCCTGCCAGCCTATGCCCAGTGTTCAGGAAATGTTGAGTGAATGAGTGAGTGAATGAATGAATGCATCTCCATCTCCAGGGGCTCAGCAGAGAGCCACGCTATACCTGGATTCTTGGCTGGCCTGAAAAAACCTCCTCTCGCACTTCCTCCCTGCCTATTCTCATCCTCCCCAACTCTCCAAGGTTTTGTTCAAGTGGCCCCCACCTGCTACCCTGGCCCCAACCTCCAAGATCCTACCCCATTACTGTCCCAGACACTACTAAACTGCATAGGCGTCCTCAAATTTACCTGTGTAACTCCTGCCACCTGAATCACCCTTTCTCCTTCATCGTCCTGGAACTCCTATACATCAAGTCCCTTCAAGTATTCCTCCCTTGCAATGCAGAGCTGGCCATGTCCTTGTTTGACACCCTCTGTCCTGTAGGCATATCCCTGTGATGTTCATGAGGGAGGGCTACGTGTGCTTGCCTTCACAGAACATAGCAGGCACTCGCTATACCATTACAGGGTAACCAGCCCTCTCCTCTCAGCTCCTGCACAATGCACAGGCCTCCCTGAATGGGTGGGAGCTCTCTGATGGTGGGGCTGTTTTGCTCATTATTATGTCCTCACTGCAAAGTACAATGCCTTTTGGATGAATGGGTGAACAGACAGACATGGATGGGCAGACGGATGAATGAATGAAAGGAAGGAAAAAAGGATGGTGGAATGTGTAGGCGGGTAGATGGATGCTCAGAGTGGGGGTGGGGGTGGGAAAGAGATGAATGGAAAGAAGGAATCAGATAAGATAGTAATATGTATGAATGGACGAACAGACATGGAAGAATGAAGAAAAGGCAGATGGATAGATGTTATGCATGAATGAATGATGGATGGTTAGGTGGGGAAGTGGATAGATACATGAGTGGATGGATGCATGCATACAACTAGGGGAGAATGACCACTGCTTGAGTTACTTAGGCCTTCATGGGTCAGCTCAGTTTTCTGATCAGATGAAGAACCAACGAAGGGTCTTCTCCAGCTTCACCAAGTGCTACCATTGCTCAGTGTATACAGCGGGAAAGGGGTGTATCTCCTTTTCCCTCCTTCATACACTCACACACCCCACCCACGGGGATCATCAGGAGCAGCCCCATAGACAGTGGGGTAGGGCTGAAAGCACATCATGGGCCCCAGCAGGGACACTCATCAAGACCTGAAGATGTACCTGGCCCTGTGCCCAGGCCTCTGCAGAGACTCCACTCTACCTGAGCTCTACCACAGCACTGGGCAGCAGATGCTCCCTCTTTGAGTCAAGGGGAAACTGAGGCCCAGAGAGTTAGGTGTTAGCCCTGGTCATACAGCTGTAGGTGGCTGAGCCAGGATTTGGACCCCGGGTGGTCTGGCTCCACAGCCCACGCTCTTAGCCACTCTCCTGCCAGCAGGCCCCAGACTTGGCCATCACGTTTCACCTCCTTACTTTCTGACATTTTCACTTCCCTGTCCTTCATCTTAATTCTACTCAGGATTTCTTACTTCATAATTTTCCTTAAGTCAACACGTTGTTTAAGCTTGAATAAATGTCAAATGCATATGGCTACCCTAAAATGAAAAGCAGTATTAAGCAACATAAATGGAAGGTAAGCCTAAAACATACATATCATGGAAACAAAACCATGGTATTCAATTTTAGCTATATTCTATTCCCAACCAAGGCACTGAGCCCAAGGCCTATCCTTCCTCTATTAAACAGAGAACGGCAAATATGCTGGTTTAAAAAGATGTCCACAGATGCTCTGAGACGCCTCCCTTGAACAGGCAAAGCGCTTAAATGTGAATCAAACTTAGTGATTTGCTTCTAATAAACAGAAAGGGACAGTGTGTGGCTTCTGAGACTAGCAGTTTCCTCATGGTTCTCATTCACTCTGGGTGAAGCTAACTGCTCTATGGAGAGACCCACATGGCAAGGAACCGAGCCCTCCTGCCATCAGCTAGCAAGGAACTGAGGCTTTTGGCCAACAGCAGTGCGTGTGCCATCTTGGAAGCTGCTCCTCCAGACCCAGTCAAAATTTCAAGTGAGAGCACAGCCCCTACCAACCCCCTGATCACCACCTCATCAGAGACCTGCAGCCAGAACCAGTCAGCTGAGCTACTCCCAAATCCTGCCCCCACAGAGACTGTGAGATAATAAGTGTTTATTGTTTTAAGGTGCATCGTTTTGGGGTATTTTCTTATACAGCAAAAGATAACTCATACAGCAAGTGTTAGGCATTAAAAACAGCCATTCCAAACTGAGGCTCTCCACGAAGTAGTCATGAGCAAAGGGCAACTGAAAGAGGCATAAATGGACCCTGGCGGGGCCCAATGTAGTCTTTGATTCCATGTCCATGCCCATTCCCTCCCGTCTGCTCTCCGCCCAGCCGTGGAGGGATGGAGGTACTTGAGTCAGGACACATGTCCCTGGAGAAATCCTCCAGTAGACCCCCTTCCCACTTAAAGTAAACTCCAAACACTCCATGTCCTGCAGCCCCTACTGAACTCTCGAACTCCTCCCACACACACACACACACACACACACACACACACGCTCCCTCCTCCCTGCTCGTCCACACCAGCCATGCCAGCCTCCTACTTTTCTTACAAATCCTCAGACTCCTACCATAGGGCCTCTGGACTGGACCACTCCTCACTGGCTGTGCCTAGTTCCACTCAGGGCTTTGCTCAGAGGCACCCTGGCCACAGCATCTATTCATCAATCCCCACAGAGCGCTTGCTCCCGACTCCCTCCAACCCTAACCAGCTTCACTCTTACCCGTAACACTGACCTCTATGTGATACCACTTTACATATTTATTCCGAGATTTCTTCCCTGTTCTAAACCCAAAAGGAGCAGAAGAGGGCCTGCCTTGTTCAGAGCTGTACCTCCCTTATTCGAATGCTCTGCACACAGTAGGTGCTTAGCAAACCCCCTACGGAATCCGTGATGGATCCTCTGGATCCGGCCAAGGATTCAGCCTCCAGGAAACCAGGGAGGCAGACGCGAACTGCACTGAGCTATAAACTCGAACTGGAACAGACCACGCTAATTTGTAGAGCCTCGAGCAAAACCCAAATATAAAAATGGTTCTCGGCTGCCAACCAGACCGACGATCTTCTTTTAATGAGTTTGGCTCCAGAAATCTCTCCTCTGTGTTCCCAACCCCACTCCTCTTCTCTCGCTTCTCCCCTGCTCGCTCGCTCTCCATGTTCCCTCCTGTCATCGGGCCCCGATATTCTACCACAGATCTCTGCTCCTTCGTTCTCTGCGCCAGCATCACCCCTACCCAGGAATCCTCTGCCCAACGCCTCCTCTGGGGGCATCTGAGACGTGCCACGGGCTGCCCCGAGAAGCCGGTGAGAGAAGAGTCTCTGCCTCTAGACTAGGGGTGTCGAACTCAATCAGAGAAGGGGCCAAAATCTAAAATCCAGCCTAAATCGCGGGCCGAATGGTTTACTGAACAGTCATAAACTGTCATTGTGATGGAAACGCAGCGGAGTGCAGTGATGACAGCGCGGTGCGGGCCACATTGCAAGGCCTGGCGGGACGGATTTGGCGAGAGGGCCTTGTGTTTGACACATGTGCTCTAGAACATCTTACAAGTGGTGCTGGTGATGAATACAAGTTTGCATTTGGGGCGATGAGAAAGTTCTGGAACTGGATGGAGGTGATGGTTGCACAACAGTGTGAATGCTCTTAATGCCACAAGACTGTACCCTGTAAAACGGTTACAATGGCAAGTTTCCCTTCGTGTTTATTTTTTACAAAGTGTAAGAAACACAGTGCTGGCCCATTTGGCATCATCGAATTCGGGAGCTTGAAGGATGTGTAATTTGTAATAATGGTAGGTTTATGATAGAACAAATGGCGTGATCGCTTTGGTTCATGCCTTCCCTATCAGAAAACCTATCAAATCAACCTATTAGAAAGCTAATCAGAAAAAAATCAATTTGGTAAATTGAATATAAAGTTTATATAGAATGTAAAACTTCACAAACACACTTTGGGGGTATTTAGTACACAATTTTCAACTTTTGTTGTTATTATTTATTTCCTCTCTAGCCACAAAATCAGCACAGTGAGCGAGAGGAGAGGCAACGTCTGGAGGAAGCTCTGCCTGGGCCCAGACTCAGTCCTAGAGGCCGTCACCAGGCTGGAGACGGATGAGACAGAAAAGAAAGCGCCCAACCCCAGAGAGAGCGTTTTCAAGGGGAACCATCCCTGCTCCATCTCAGGTGCATTTTTAATTGGGCCACGTTTTCGGTTTCCCGGGCTTCATTTGTGTTCAAGGAAGTGCTAAAATTCACTACCATTTCCAAATTGCTTGATTGGACAGAGATGCTGGTGTGCAGCTAGGGGAGGTGGGAATCGGCTGCTTTGGGAAATAGATATAACCCCCTCCTAAAGCTGCTGGGGGGAGGGTTTCAGCCGTCAACCACATCTTGGAGAAACATCGCCACTGAGCCGGGACCTGACAATGTCCCAGGGGGAAGGGTGGAGGGCAGAGTCCTGTGACCAAGGCTCTGCCCCCAACCCAACCTGCAACCCTGCAAGCACGCTGCACTTCACGCTGGTGGGCAAGGATACTGAGGCTGAGGGGTCCTGTTCAACCTTCCCCAACGCCCCCTCCACACACACACACACACACACACACACACACACACACACACAGGCTGGGTTCCAAGATGATGTTCTAGACCACATGTGTCAAACACAAGGCCCGCGGGCCAAATCCGTCCCGCCAGGCCTTGCAATGTGGCCCGCACCGCGCTGTCATCACTGCACTCCGCTGCGTTTCCATCACAATGACAGTTTATGACTGTTCAGTAAACCATTCGGCCCGCGATTTAGGCTGGATTTTAGATTTTGGCCCGTTCTCTGATTGAGTTCGACACCCCTATTCTAGACGGATCTTTCCCCAGGTTTGGGAGGGCCCAGCTCAGGGCAGATTCTACCGGAGGAAGAAGCAGAGCGTCCACCCTAAAGCAGGTGAGCTCATTCCACCAAGGACGCTAGTGAACGTGGAGGAACAGTAGGTGCCCCACCCACACGGTCTCAGCCAAGAATGGAGATGTGCAAGCAGCATCCTGACCTCTCCCCTAGGTGTCCCCTCGACTGCCATGTGGCCAGGGCGATGGAGGCCTCTCCCGCCATCCCTGAGGCGGGCCAGCTGGCCATGGGGGCCCTGGGGGACAGAAATGGACAGCTGAGTCAGATGCTACCAGATCAACCAGACAGCAGGCCTCTCCGCCCGGAGGCAGAAAAATACCCGGGAACTGGGCCTGCCAGGGACCTGGCCCAGCCCCACCCACCTGGAGAGTGTCCTCTCTGGCCCCGGGGCTATTTACAGAGCTGGCGGCTATTTTAAAGCCTCTCTTATTTAGGGAGCTGGGGCTGGGCCCCTGAGGGGGTGAAGGCATTTGGGGGGGTGGGGGGGGGACTGGCTAGGAGCCTGGGGCCAGTGAGAGTCCTGGGCTGGAGAGCCTGCTGCCATCTGAACAGGGGAAATGAACGCTTTGTGGGCACAGGGAATGCCACTCTCCCTGCTCACAAGCAGAGTGTGTGTGTGTGGGGGGGGGGGGGGGGAAGGGAAGGGAGGGGACGGGGGAAAGAGGGAGAGGAGGGAACACGTGTCAGAGGACCATGAACCAGACCAGCAGCCTGCAATGACATCCCCCAGCCAACCAGCCACACAGGGGGCTCCTCGTGAGTGACCAGGCCACCTGGCCTCCCTCCCCCAGCAGGGACAGCTGCAGACCGTCCCTGTCTCTCCAGCCTCAGAGCCTCTGAGGGGGCTGCGCCCCTTTGACCCGAGGGCTGGTCTTCTCCTGGATTTTACAGTCTGGGCCCGGTTTTCCCAGCCACATGTCTCAGAAAGGGGACGGCCCAGAGGACGCTGAGTGGCCACAAAGGTTTGGCTGTTCTCCCATGTGCGCCTCCCTGGGCCAGGGATGGGGAAGGGGGAGCTGTGGGAGGAAGGGGGGAGGGGAAGACAGTGGGTGGGGGTGGGGCAGGAGGGAGCTAGAGGAAGCCAGGGAGCAGGGAGGACATTTGGGAAGGTTTTCTGAGGAAAGGGAGTGGTGGAGAGAGAAAGAGAAGCGGGAATAGAGAGAGAGAGAGAAACAGAGAGGGACGGACGGAGACCTGCACGGGGAGAGAGACAGAACTGGAAGACAAAGCCGGAGACCCAGGCGGCGAGACGGAGACAATGGGGGACCCGGAGAAGGAGGCGCAGGGCCGGCGGCGGGCGAAGGCGCGAGGCGAGGGCCGCCATGTGTGTGGTGGGGCTGAAGTTCAAAAGGGAGGGGAAGAGGTGGTTTGACGACCAAAGTCATTGAAAAATTTTTGGCACAGCTGCCCCGAGGCTCCTGGCCGCGGGCCCGGCTCTGAGCTGAACTTAAACAAACCCCTGCAGCAGCCATCTGCTTGATTTTAAAATAAATCAAACAGTCTGCTGAGCCGGGGGTGATCGAGTTTCCATCTGCGCCGCCGCCCGCTCGCCGGCTTGGAGCCGCGCTGGCCTCTCCCAGCCAAGGCTCCTGGCAACATGTGGGCGGGTAATTCCTCCAGGAGCAGGGAAACCAGACCCCCGCCCGCCGCCCCCAGCGCCTAACTCAAACCAAGTGCTATTTTTACAGCCACCCACTGCAGAGGGGGAACCGAGAAGTGCCCCGAGAACCCGGACAAGGGGTTATGACGAGGTGCTCTGGGCACAGAGGGTGGAGGGCATGCCTTGGGATTCCCCCCTGCCCCCACCCGGCCTCCTGAGAAAGGGGTGAGGGCCTGAGTGTGGGGTGCTCTCTCCCCCTTTCCCTCCCTCCCCCCACACCTGGACCAGGAAGATGCTTGACATGTGAGACCCCGCAGGCCACCATGTCCGGGCAGCTGGGGCCTGCCGGGGTGGCAGCAGCCCAGGTCCCACCTGGGACAGCCAGAAATAGCAGGGGGATGCACCTCCCTCGGCCTGGGGTCACTCAGGGGAGTCCTGCCCACCTGTCCCAAGGAAACTCCTGTCCCCCGCAGGGTCAGGTGATCAGGGGAGCCTGCCATCCCTGATGCAGGCCAGACACAGAGAAAGGGAAATGCCAGCGAGACAGGCCCAGGTGACCCATCTGTACCATGGGCACAAAGCAGCCCTTTCTGTGGTCCACAATCTCGGGGCTGTAACTGGTACACGAGAGCTTCATGTGCAATTCTGGAGGATGCACGAAGGGGAAAATGCCTCTTGGCAAGTTGCCCAACCCAACTCTGAGGGGTACACAATGATGCAACAGGCCTGGCTCCCAGCTATGCAGGTTAGGGTCTCCACGGTGCAGACTGCCCTCGGACCCCTGCCAGAGGTCTTCCAAGGCACAGGCCGGGACCGAGCAGGGAGAGGCATGGTGCAGAGGGGTCCCAGTCTTATGCAGACCCCTCAGGAGGGAGAGAGACAGAACTGGAAGACAAAGCCGGAGACCCAGGCGGCGAGACGGAGACAAAGGGGGACCCGGAGAAGGGTCCAGCACCGCTCACATGTGCTGTGTGGCTTTGGGTGAGTCACAGGCCCTCTGAGCCTGGGATTCCTGGTCAGACGTGGGGATGGAGAACAGATGTCTTAGGGACTCCCAGCTCCGGGCCTGTCACACCTGCAGGCCCTTTCAAGGGATGACTGACCTTCAAATGCAAAGCTTTCAGACCCAGAAGTTTTCCCTGCTTTGTCCTGCCAGCATTTTGCTCCAAATGCAGCCCCAAAACCACTCCAGAGGGCACAGCCTGTCCTGCCCCTATCAGGGTCCCTCTCCCCACTCCTGCCCTTCACCCATGACCTTGAGGCACAGGCTTTGCTGAGAGACTGCATGAGACTCTCTTATACATCACACACTCCCAGCCCCCTGTGAGGTTGAAACCATCATCACTCCCATTTATCACACGGGGGAAACGAGGCAGAGATGGATAGTCTGTTGCCTGAGGTGACTCCAGGATGAATATGGTGCAGCCAAGGCCCCCAATCAGATCTGCCCCCCTCTCTAATGCCACTCTGTCCACCACTGAGCCCTCTTCCCTCCTCAAGGGCCATCCATCAAAGCAGCCTTTGTGGAGACCCACCTGCAGGTCAGGCACCCTGCTTTTCACTCCTCACCGAAACAACCCAAAGAAGGGATGCTGCAGGCCCATTGTACAGCTGGAGAAACTGAGGCACTGTCCGTTACCCGAAGCCAGACAGCCAGCAGATGCAGGAGAAGGAAGTGAGCCGTGAGCACGCTCGCCTGGGCCTGGCTCAGTGTCCCTTCCCACCCTGCTCCCTGACGCTGAAACTAGGTGAGGGCAGGGCAGATTTAGGAAGGGAAGGGCTACCCCTGTGTGGCCGCAGGGTCTGCTCCGAGAGTCAGCCCTTCCTTTCTCCTCCTGCCCCACCCCTGCTCCACCTGTCCTCCTGCCATCACCCCTCTCATCCACCCGGCAAACATTTCCTGCGGACCCACTGTGTGTGGGCCCACTGCCAGCCCCCCCGTGGACACAAGGCTGTAAAAGATGCTCTGATCTCCCGTGACGCGCACGGCCTGTAGGAGGGAAGGAGTGGGCCCTGCAGGAGAGAAAGGGAAGGGCCATCGGGAGAGGGGGCGCTGGGGTCCCAGGACTGCCAAGCTGAGTTCCCCACACAGGGCAGCTGGACACGACAGAAGAGTGTGCTCTCGCCAATTGGAGGAGACTGAGATCCAAGTGTCAGCAGGGCCCCTCTCCCTCCGAAGGCTCTAGGGGAGGGTCCTTCCTCCCTGTCCCCGGTGCCGGGGGCTGCCAGCAGTCCTTGGCTGCCTCGGTGTATAGCTACATCCCTCCCTCTCCGCCTCCGTCTCCACGGGGCCCCTCTGCGTGTCCACGCTCTCTGCCAGTGTCCAAATCCCCCTCTCCTCACAGGACGCCAGGCAGAGGATTTGGGGCCGCCCTAATCCAGTACGAACTCATCCCAGCTTGATTACATCTGCAGAAACCCCACTTCCAAATAAGGTCGCGTCCACAGGTTCCGTGGGAATCTGTTCACCCAGCACAGTTGCTCCCCTGAGGTGCTGCCACTGGGGCAGCAATTGCGGGGTGAACAGGAGCTGCCCACGTGGAGAAGGGGCCAGCAGGCATTCCGCTCGCCGAACCCGATCCTTGCATGATGTCAGTCTATTTTCTGTCTCTGGACTCCAAACAGCCAGAACCCTATTATGGGATAATATGTACCCGGAGGAGGGGCCCCAGTGCCAGCTCCCAGCCTGGCGAGAGACACCCTGGGATGGCCTCCGCCTCATGTAACCACTGCCCGCCCCTCCCCGCCGCAGGAACCAGCCACAGAAACATCTTGATGGGGACAACCGGGGCCTCCGTTCCCACACAACCAACTCAGTGCAGCTGCCAACAGCCCGCTGACCTCTGCCCTTGGAGCCTGCAAGCCTGGGCTGCCTGCAGACGCCTGCCTTCCCACCCCAGGCTCAGGGGCTTCTCCATGCTGTCCGCTCCTATGGGAATCCAGCTTTGAGTCTGAGCCCAGAAAATGACCTTCAAGGTCATGTAGTCCTCTCAAAGGCGCTCCTGCTGGTACAGCCCGGGCTCTGGGCTCCCCAGGGCTGAGCATCTTCCTCACACGGCAGGACCAGCCTTGCTGAGCAATGCACGCGGGGTGGTTGTAGAGCTACGTGCAGCCCCCATGGTCCTTCTGGAAGCGTACCCTACACTAATGGAAATAAAGTGCACTATCATTTATCATAGTGGGAGAAGCACATTAAATGTGCAGCAATAAGGTATCCTATCTAATGAAGAATAGATATGCTAATTTACCATCACACCCTCACAAAGATGGCAGTGCCCATAGCCAATAAGGAGGGAGTATGCTACTTGACTGTCACACCCTCAAAGATGGAGGTGCCCACAGCCACAAGATGACGTCCCCCAGTCCCCTCAGCCCCACTGGGGCAGCAGGTGTGTGGCATGGCTGGGCCTGCCCCCAGATGGGTCCGCAGCTGCCTCTGGAGTCCCCCAGTCCCCTCAGCTCCCCAGCAGCCCAGGGCCAGCCCAAGGCACAGGCAAGCCTTGGATGGCGGCTGCCCAGGTGCCCAGGGTCGCCTGAGGCTCAGGTAACCAGGGCCGGCCGAAGCTTGCGCTGCCAGCAGTGGCAGCAGCAGAGGTGTGATGGGGGCGTCGCCTTCCCCTGATCGCTGGGTCACCTCCCACTCCTGAGGGCTCCCAGACCATGAGAGGGAGCAGGCCGGACTGCGGGACCTCCCCTCTCCCATTTCAGTGCCTGAATTTTCATACACTGGGCCTCTAGTGATTAATGAAGCCCAGATGTCCTTCGTGTCTTCACACACCGCTGTCACCCTGTGAGTGGGTGGACACCCAGCCTGGATGTCTTTAAGGCAGTGTATCAGTCGGGCTGTCATAGCCAAGCTGCCATGTGGCTCAGATATAGGGTTGCAGAATGCAGGCCACAGGCTAGGGACTCAAACAACAGAGGCATATTTTTTCTCATAGTTTTGGAGGCTGCAGTTGGAGATCAAGGTGTTGGTGGGGTTGGTTTTTCCCCGAGGCCCCTCTTCTTTGCTCGGACAGGCCCCTCTTCCTATGTCCTCACCTGGTCTTCCCTCTATGCCTGCCTGACCCCAATCTCGTCATATAAGGACACCGGTCATCACGGACCAGTGCCCACCCTCATGACCTCATTTTAACTCAACCACCTTTTGAAAGGCCCATTCTCCAAACACAGTCACATTCTGAGGTTGGTGGGGGTTAGAACATCAACACAGGAATTTTAGGGGACACCATTCAGCTCATGATAGGGGTCCTCCACCAGACAAAAGCCATTTGATGGGCCGTGCTTCAAGTGACACTGGCACCAAGATGACACAGAAGCTTTCAGCCCCCAGCTGCCATGACACAGGTCCCACTGGCTTCTGGGAAGAACGCCCTGAGGAAACGCTCTGCCCCAAGTGGCAGCATCAAAGTTGGGGAGAAGGCCCAGACCAGCTCCCAGCTCACATCTCAGGGTGACCTTGGACAAACCACTCCACACCTGCCTCCTCGGTCCTGGGCACTGGGCAGGGTGACGGCCTGTCTTCATCCCTCTACCCTCATGACCCCCCTGTATCTCTGGCTTCACCAGGCCACAAGGTAAGTTGTCACCCAAAAAGGGCTGCAAGACAGGCCCCTGCCAGTCCTACAGTCCCAAGGGAAGCTGCGAAGGTGTCGCCGCATTTCACAGATGATGGGAACAAGGCCAATCAATGGCTTATCTAAGGTCCCACGGCACAGGAGTGGCAAAACTGCCTCCCTTACATTTAATGGTGACAGCATTCAAGTGCCTTTCAAAGAGAGAGGGGTCCTCCACCACCTTCTGAGCAGCCACATCAACTTTACAAGTTCTCCTGCAGCCTCGACTGACACAGACATATTTCTTTAAGGCCATCACCGTGGCACATGCACAGTTCTGTGTTCTGCCCATTTTTACCGAATAGCATCTTCCTGTGCTGCAATGGGCTCCGTGGGCATCGTGTTAATGCCACGTGATATCCCACCCAGGGGACACACGGCAGTTGTCCGAACCGTACCTCTCTGCCGGACATTTGGGGTTCCCCGCACTATTACAAAGGACAGTGCAAAGGACATCTCTGTGCACCTGATCATTTTCACCCTGGCGGGCTCCTTGTTTAGGATGCATTTCCAAAAGTGGGATAATCATGTCAAAGTGTCAAGTGTTTTTAAAGCCCTTGTTACATACTGACGAATGGTTTGGGGGAAAGGCAATATAAAACCAGCAATATGGAATAAACCACGTTCTTGCAACTTCGCCAGCCCTGAGTCTTACCATTTTTCTGGTATTTTAATAGCTTTCATCTAACTATTCCCCCACATACTCATCATTTGTGTTTCCTTTAGTTTAACTACCTGTTCAACTCCCTATTTGTTTTTGTTTGTTTGTTTGTTTAGTTTATTTCAGAGAGGAAGGGAGAGGGAGAGATAGAAACATCAATGATGAGAGAGAATCGTTGGTTGGCTGCCTCCTGCACGTCCCCTACTGGGGACTGAACCCACAACTAGGGCATGTGCCCTGAATGGAAATCAAACTGAGACCTCCTGGTTCATAGGTCGACACTCAACCACTGAGCCATGCCAGCCGGGCAAACTCCCTGTCTTTTTTTACAGCAATTCTGGAAGTTAGAACCCAGCCTCTGGTGGCTGATAGCTTCAGGGCACCAGTGGGCCTCTTTACTTGCCTGGTGTCTGATCAATGGCAGGGGACGGCCTCTCCCAGTGGCCTTCTCAGCCTCAGCTGGCTCGACCACCAGGGCAGGCCCAACGGGCAACGTCAGGCTGACCACCTGGGGCTCCCACTCCCTGCCCTGGGTCACGTGCCGTGGCCGAGCCCACGTGGCTCAGATATAGGGTTGCAGAATGTAGGCCAAGCAACTGAAGGGACGTGGCTTTGCCTTGCATGACCCGAGGGCTGGACATGGGGAGCCAGGTGCAGCGAAGCCTCTGCTGGAACTCTGAGGTGCTCCGGAGAGTGACTCTCTAATTTGGGGCAGGTAAAGGTGGGCAGAGGATGGGGAGAGGTAAATAACGAGGAGGGTACACACCACTCAGGTATCCTCAAAATAATCCGGGTGGGGGCAGGAGGCAGAGAAGCCAGGCTCCCACAGCCTTGCAGCAAGCCACCTTGGTTAAGAACCAGGACAATGATGTCTGGGTTCAAATCCTGATGTCGCCCTGACCAGCTAGGACCCCCATGGGTGGGTTCCCTAATCTCCCTGTGCCTCGGTTTCCTCATCTATAAAATGGGATCACAGTGGCTATCACAAAGTTGTAGGAGTTCATGAAGCCAAAATGTGTGTGTGTGCAGCACAGCAGGCCTGGAGCACAGAGCACTGAAAAAAAGCAATGGGGCCTACTGGTTAGCACCCAAAGTGAGCCCACACCCCACCCTGCTGTTTCTGAGCAGGCCGTGGCAAACTGTGGCCCACTGGCCAGCCGAGCTAAGAATGGCTTTTTACATTTTTAAAGGAGTGTTCAAAAATAAATAAATAACAAAGAAGGAAGAACGTGGAACAGAGACCCAGAGACCAGCCTACAAGGCCTAAAATATTTACCATCTGTTCCCTGCTTCGGCGGCTCCGCAGTTCCCTGTGGAATCGTTTGAAAGGGGACAGGTGGCGTAGGGGCAAGGACCTCCAGGGGGGAAGCAGCCAGGCATCTGTGTCTCTAAGAGGGGCTGCATTTTGAGGACCTGTGTGGTCGGACAAAGTGCTGGGCCCAGCACCGGGCTCCTGCCCACATCTCAGTCCAGGAAAGCGGCCTCAGGATGGCACCTGCCCTCACCGTGCGGACGGAAGCATCCACCGAGACCGAGAGAGCAGACCCCCCCCCCGCTCCGCCACATCACTGACGGAGCTCACAAACCAGACCTGGAGGTAGTATGGAGATGGTACGGGCTGCACGCCAGGGTCCCTGAGACAAGGCAAGTGAGCATGGCTTGCCCAGTCGCCAGCCAGTCAGGGATGAGAACCAGGGGTCCTAACTCCACAGCTGGTGCTCCGCGCTGCACGGGGCCTCCGGTAGGTCCCCGTGAACCTCCTGGCTTTCCTGCTTCCAGAGAGCACAGGCGAACCCCTCCCATGGGCCAGCCCTGGCCTAGACAAGATGCTCCTTGAGGGAGGCCCCAGAATGGGGGCTCAGGGACACCAACTCATTCCCAGTCACGTCCCCTAGAATCACATCAGTCCTGCCCCAGCCTGGCGCCCCCAGAAAGCCACCCCCACTTCATGCGCCACCTCCTTTCAGGGGCTGCCCCAAACAGCCTCTCCCGTCTCCATGTGCCAATGCTTGCCTGGCACTATCAGCCCCACAAGGTCGGCTGTAAAGTGGCACCGCTCCTTCTCCCATGTTCCCGATGAGAAAGCAAGGCCAGGAGAGGGTCAGGGACCCGTCCACAGTGACCCCGCTGGGCAGGGGCAAACCTAGGATTCACCCCAGCTCTGCCCGGCCCCACCTCTCGGCTCCTTGGCTCCTGCCAGCCGCAGAACTGTGAATGGGAAGGTGCTCTGTGGCTGGCCGGGGAGGGGACCTCGGACAGATCCTCAGTTACCCCCGACAGGGGATGGCTGGTCTCTCCTGGCTGAGCTGCCAGCCCCAGAGGACAGGGCCTCTTCTGTCTTGCTCACGCCATCACCGGGGGCTGGCACAAGCGAGGTGCCCGGCAGGCATCGGCAGCATGACTGATGCCTGCGGCTGGCAGAGAGGCCCCCAAAATGCCCCCAGAGCGCAGACTGCTGGGCCCTGAAGGCCTTCCCAGGGGGACTCTGGAACCCTGGCCCACAGAGGGTCTTCTGGCCAGAGGGGCACCGGAGGCCCTGTGCTGGGGGCAGTGCCCTGGGGAGGCCCCGGCTCCACACTGCCTCCTTGCATGTGGGAACAGGAGGGAGGGCGAGAGCCGGCGAGCACGGACACAAACAGCCCCCCAGCCACCAGCCTGTCCCCATCACTGAGAACCCTCAGGCATCCCTGCCAAGAGCGGGGGCCAGCTTGGGGCCCGGAGAATAAACATGTCACCGCGAGGCCAGCCCGCCGGACCGCTGGAGCCAAGAACTGCCGGAGGCTGTAAACAGTCTCTCCGCTCTTGGCCGCAGACTCTGGCCCACCTCTCTGCGCTGGGAATTAGCACTTTGCCTGCCATAAAGCAAGGGCAGGCCAGGGTGGGGTCGTGTGGGGAGGGGGTGGTGAGCAAGGAAGCGGGGCTGGCCCAGGGCCAGCGCCTCCATCCTTGTGGCTTGGAAGTCTCCCCCTTTCTCCAGGCGGCAGAGGGAGACTGTGAATGAACAGGCCATGGGAAGGATGCTGGGAGGCCCAGCGGAGGCAGAGGTGCTGGCCACGGGTAGAAGGGGGAGTGGAAGGGTGAGAGAGAGGCAGACACTTTTTACAGCACCCTCAAAACCCTTTGGGGCGCCCAGCTGGGTTTCGTAAAGGAGGGGAGGTCCCCGGGGCAGGGGGGACTCAGGCCCCGTGGTATGCCCACTGCCATGGTGAAGAAACGCTCAGATGCTGTTGCTGGTTCGAATCAGGTTCAAAACCCACTGTCGGCTGACACCGGTTTGGATCAGTGGATAGAGCGTCGACCTGCGTACTGAAAGGTCCCTCCCAGGTTCGATTCCAGTCAAGGACATGTATCTTGGTTGTGGGCATATCCCCAGTGTGGGGGGGAGGAGGGTGTAAGAGGCAGCTGATCGATGTTTCTAGCTTTCTATCCCCTCTCTCTTCCTCTCTGTAAAAACTCAATAAATTAAAAAACAAAAAACCAAAAACCAAAAAACCCGCTGCCTTGTTTTGGTTCTTTCCTCCAAAGGCAGGGCCAGCTGTGTCACCCCAGCCGAGGCCCTTTGCAGCTGGCTGTCTCCGGAAGGCCTCCTGCTCCTGCCTCCAGCCCCGCCCGCCTCCTCAGCTCCTCCCCATGCAGCTTCCTCACCGTGCTCCTCTGTCCTGCCTCTCTCCTCTGCGCATGCGTCTCCTCTGCCTTGGATGCTCTTCCTTCCCCTCTTCTGCCTGGTCCATGTCCCCTTACCCGCCTGGGCCCCCCTGGGATTAACAGCCATTTCCTCCAGGAAGCTCCCAAGCGCTGCACCCCGCCCCTCCTGACCCCCATGGCGTGAAAGGCCCCGTTACCTACTTTCCCCTCCTAAGCTCTGGTCCTGGCTGCAGGCGTGCATCTGCCTGTGTGACTCAGCGACGAGCATCTGTCTCTCTCTCCCACCAGACTGGCAGCTCCGTGAAGGAGAGGCTGCGTCTGGTTTTGCACATCACCAGGCGCACAATCACACTCAATAAATAGCTGCCGAGTGAGTCAGTGAGGGAAGAAACGGCCTGAATGGCTGCATCACCTACAAAGGTTCCTGGGGCTCAGTTCAACGCCCCTCCCAGGCTGTGAGACCCCTTCACCGGCGGCCCCTGTCCCCACAGCACCTGGCGCGGAAGGACCCTATGCTGACACGTGGACCCTATGAGGTGCCCGAGAGGAGGGCAGCGCCTCGCTGCTGCTTCTCACCCCCGCTGGAGAACAGCAGGACTGTGGGGATGAAGCAGTTTGGAGGAAACCAAAGGAAGGGACAAAGAGTAAGGCGAAGAAGACTGTGGCCTGAGGTGGGCCATTCAGTGGAGCACTGGTTCCAGTCTCGGCTCTGCTGTGCAGCCCTGAGCCAGGGCCTGCCCTCTCTGGGCTCCCGTTTCCTCATCCACAAAAAGGAGATGACGACCACGGCGCTCACCTCTTCAGAGCTGCGGGGATCAAGTGAGTGAAGATGTGTGTCCAACGAAGGAGAGAGTTTATGACTCATGGTCCGGGCACGCTCTCTGTCTGGAACATTCTCGGGTTCCCAGGAGCCTTCCTCTGAACACCCCAGGCAGGGGCTGTGACTGCCCAGACCCCCCGGACTCTGGGCCTGCAGTCCACCCGACCTAGGCCCCAGCTCCAGGACCCTGCAAGGACCCGTGAGCACAGAGCACGCCTGGGTGGCTAGGTGTTGGGGAGGAGGAGGCAGACCCGGCATCACAGGCGATGCAGGGCTGCCTGACCTGCTGCTGGGGACACTGGCCCTAGGGAGGACAGCCCTGCTCAGAGTGAGCGGCTGCTGATGGGAGGGCACCATCCCTGGGGGCAGAACGAGCACAGTTTAAATCCCTCTCCTCCTCAGTGAGACACCGCTCCCCACCCCCTAGAACAGCCACACTAAGCAAGTGCTGGTGACCATGTGGAGAGACTGGATCCCTCCGACACGGCAGGCAGCAATGCAACATGGTGCAGCCGCAGTGAAAAACAGCCTGGCAGCTGAAACCAGTTTGGCTCAGTGGATAGAGCGTCAGCCTGCGGACTGAAAGGTCCCAGGTTCGATTCCGGTCAAGGGCATGTACCTTGGTTGCAGGCACATCCCCAGTAGGGGGTGTGCAAGAGGCAGCTGATCAATGTTTCTCTCTCATGGATGTTTCTAACTCTCTATCCCTCTCTCTTCCTCTCTGTAAAAAAAATAAAAATAAAAATACATATTTTTTAAAATAGAGAAAAACAAAACAAAACAAACAAACAAACAAATCAGCCTGGCTGTTACCATAGCACCCAGCAATCCCGCACTCTGAGGCATCTACACAAGAGAATGGAAACACAGGTCCACACGAGAGCTCGTTCAGGAATGTCCATCGCAGCACTGTTCACAACAGCCAAAAGGTGGGTGCAACCCAAACATCTGCCAACTGACGGATGGGTAAGCACAATGCGGTACGGCCATAACTGGAATACTCGTCGGCTACAAAGAGGAATAAAATCCTGACCCTGCCACAACATGGGTGAAACATAAAGACATTGCCGAAACCGGTTTGGCTCAGTGGACAGAGCATCAGCCTGCAGACTGAAGGGTCTCGGGTTCGATTCTGGTCAAGGTCACGTACATTGGTTGTGGGCACATTCCTGGTGGGGTGTGTGCAGGAGGCAGCTGGTTGATGTTTCTCTCTCATCGATGTTTTTAGCTCTCAACGGTTGCCAGGGGCGGGGGGAGGGGAGTGGGGAGTGGCTGATGATGGGTGAGGGGTGGTCTCCAGAGGTCCTGGAAAAGTCCACGTCCGTTGTGTGATGGCTGTACTCTGTGACCACACCCACCATCGCTGCTGACTTGGGCAGGTGACATGCCAAACTGTACAGCATGTGAAATGAGTCTCAACAAAGCTGTACGCGAAGGAAACACCCTCCCTGGCCTCGGCCCCTTATCTGCAACATGGAGTCCAGGTGCACCTTCTCTTCTCCGCCCTGCCAGGCTGACCTGTGTGATGCGCATCCGTGGGCGGTTGGCCTGCCGGCATCCGGTGGGGCGGACCGGTAGGAGGAGAGAAGAGCCGGGCCGTAACTACATCTATCACCCAGGCCCTCCCTGCAGGGCTCGTGGCCATCTGTGTCCTATGCCCTGTGTCCTGTCCACAGCCCTGCACACAGACCACCTTGGCTCGCTGACAGCTCCCTCCTTCCGGGCTCAGGGCTCAGGGCACAGGGCTCACCGCTGCTGCCCTCCCACGCTCTGCCTATACCTGCCCACACCTGGGCACACAGGCCCTTCGCTGGACTTTCCTGGGCCGTGCAAAGGAGTGTGGCCCCGCGGCAGGCAGGAGCCCGCCGAGCAGCCACCCCCTTATGGAGCTGCTGCAGGCCTAGAACGCCCACAGGTCAAGGCCAGATCCGCGAGAAGCTCTGGCTGGGTGGCCAGCTTGAACAGCTGGAGGGGAGATGGCAAGGGGTGGGGCCCTGGGAGAGAGGCAGAGGGTAGGGACCTGGGGGTAGGAGGGTGAGGAAGGGCCTGGGGAGAGGCCCCTGAGCCAGGTGGGGGCTTGGAGCTCAGGTGCCCTTGGGGACCCACTCCCAGAGGCCTGGAGGCCAAAGGAGGGAGCATCAGGGGAGAGAGCCTCTCTGGTGGGCTGGGAGCCACATTCCCCGAGCAAACAGATGTTCCGGCTGAGGAGGGGGGGGGGAGTGGGGAGCTGGCAGGAGAGAAAGAGGCAGGCCTGGCCAGGCTCCCCAAGGAGCTGGGGCACAGCCAGGAGGCCTGCAGCTTGTCGCCAGGGCGGCGGCGGCGGCGGGACGAGGCCTGACCCCTGGCCTCCCCCACCCCCCCTCCCGGAATCAGCCTGGCTCCACACTGGGCCCACAGAGGGTGGACCACATCTGGGCTCCAAAGAGGGAATCGGGACAAGAACAGACAAGGGAACTGGGTGTGATTTCTTGTCAGGCTCCAACAGGAAGGCTCTGTGCTGTTGGCAACCATGGCCATCTTCCTGAGCCTGGCCTGCAGGGGGCGGGGGGGGGCGGGCAGGGAGGGCCCTGCTGGCCCTCGACGGACGAGTCCTTCTGGGGGTCTGTCCTGAGGGTCGCAGGGCAGCATGTGCTGGTGGCCCATCATGTGCTAGCTAAAGACACCCCCATGTGCACACATGCTCCCAGGGCGGGGGCTCCGCCCTGAGGGAACCCGCGGCTGGCGGGACATGCCGTGTTCTCCAGGGCCCACTGGAGAGTGTCGGCCGCCTTCCCCCACAGCACCTCCCGCCCCGGGCTCTGCTCCTTGGACCCCTCTCTCCCTTGCGAACAGCCAAGCAGCTGTTTCCCGGCCCCTGGAAGCCAGGCCGAGCCTCCAGCGGGTCCTATGCCCACACTCCGGCCACGTCACGGTGGGAGGTGTGGCCGGGAGCCTCCTGAGACCCCACACTCAGGCCCCCTTCTCAGAAGGTGCTGGGTTCCAGAGGCGGCAGGGGCGGGGAAGGAGAGTTCTGGGAGGAGAACAGCCTGCCTGGCACCTCACGGCCCAGGTGCTGACAACTGCTGGGCAGAGGGGGTCGGCCCTGGGACCCAGCACCTCCACATCACAGGCTCGGGGCCCACGGTCACCCCCAGGCCTGTGTGGGGAGCTGGGGGTATTACCCCAGCCCCCTGCCCTGAGCCTGGTTAAGGCTCCACCCCACTCACCAGGATGACCATTTACCTTAAGTTTCATTTTCAGCAACTCACTTTTTAAAAACCTTTTAAATATTTTATTTATTTATTTATTTTTTAAAAACAAGTATTGGTCAACATTCACAGATCATAACTAAACTATATCTAGAAATTTTGTTTTATACAGTTCTATATTCCGCATCTACGATTCCAAAATCGAAAAGGTTCTAAAAACTGAAACAATATTTTAATAACTTTGTGGCAAAATTTATGTTATGTCCATCTTACCACAAAAACAAACAAACAAACAAACAAACAAAAAACAACGGTGGGGTTTAAATGAGACACTAGTCCGGAGGTGTTCCCCAGTAAGATCAGAAAGTGGAGTCAAAAAGCACAACTTTCTCTCCATGATTCCCTGTCAGTTAATGACACATTTACAGGCCGCTTAAGAGAAGTCATCCTGTACGAGAGGGACTCTCACCCCCACCCCCCACCCAGGAAACACTGCCACCGGGGAGGGAGCTTGGGACCCAGAAACCAGGGCCCCGAGTTTTGGTTTGGCCTCCCCCAGGGACAGCTGTGTGACTCAGGGAAGTTGGATGACCTCTCTGAGCAAAGCATCCTCTTTTCCCCGCTCCTGCAACGGAGTGCAGGCAGCCACTGAGAAACGGGACCCCAGGCCTCAGGAAAATACTCCTCCAATGTGAATCACCCCTCTTCTCCCAGGAGGGCCGTAGATAGCCTGGCTGCCTGAGGTGGCGATATGGAAAACACCCGATCATTCCTTTAAGAGGGCCCTGCCCTAAGGGACCTCAGAGCCCTGGCGGAAAGACAAAATTGGCCCGCAAGCTCTGTCAGCGACGAAAACGAGACCTAAGTCTATTTGAAGGTGGAAGGAAAGGGGCGGAAGAGAATGACAAGGTGCCAAGGAGCAGGTGAGGGAGAAGGTGGGATTGTCCTCCGAGGCAGAGGGAAGGGTGACAGTCCCGGCTATTTTTATTTAGGGGAGAACAGAGCAGGGCAAAGTCAGGGAGAGCTGCAGGTCTCGCCTCCCAGCCTGCAAGTCTGTTCCCCGCCTGGCTTGTGCCATCCCAGAGTGGCCGTTATGCGGCCCCCACGCCTGTGCTCAGACCATTGGAGAAGCCTCTCCCTGCCCTCCCGGCCACCAGCTCCCTCCGCCCTGATCGCATCCCAGCTCCAAAACCCTCCCTGCTGCCTGGGACTGAGGGAAGACAGTCAGCCCCTGGACAGAATGTCCCCATGTCATCCTTTTTTGGATCTGAGCTCTCAAATGTAGACTTCAGAGAGAGAGAGAGAGAGAGAGAGAGAGAGAGAGAGAGAGAGAGAGAGAGAGAGAGAGAGGGAGGGAGGGAGAGGGAGAAAGGGCGGGAGTGCAAACTCCTAATTCCCACCCAAAGCACTTTTTGACAGAAAAAGAGAAAAACTGCCCATTTACACGGAAATAAAGGAGGGGAATCTTGGTGAACAGACGTGTCTATTCGCAGGGAAGCCAATGTGCCTCTGATAAAATAAACACAGCAGGCCGTTCTGTGTTTTATTCCCCGAGAGGGTGTTTACAGTTCAGGATAAATACATCTCGCTCCCTTGAGGCTTTTGGAGTCACAGCTCTGCCCCACGAGTCACAGCAGCGACAGGAGGAGCCCCATGCCCAGCTCCTATGTGGCAACACAGAGGCCGCCTGGCCAGGAAGGTCCTGCGGGGCCCACGCCAGGGAGCGAGGAGCTGGAGAAAGAGAAAGAGTGAGAGAGAGGTGGGGGTGAGGGGGGAGAGACAGAGACAGGAAAAATGAGAGAGAGCCTAGCTGGTGTTGCTCAGTGGTTGAGCCTCCGTCGATCCATGAAGCAAGAGGTCCCCAGTTGGATTCCCTGTCAGGGCACATGCCTGGGTTGTGGGCTCCATCCCCAGCAGGGGGCGGGCAGGAGGTAGCCGATGGATGTCTCTCTCTCATCGGTGTATTTATTTATTTATTTATTTAAATAAAGTTCAGATACATGAGGCCCTGTTTTCTTTTTTAAAAAATATATTTTATTGATTTTTCACAGAGAGGAAGGGAGAAGGATAAAGAGCTAGAAACATCGATGAGAGAGATACATCGACCAGCTGCCAATGTACAGGCCCTTGACCGGAATCGAACCTGGGAACCACAGATCGACGCTCTATCCACTGAGCCAAACTGGTTTCAGCTCATCGGTGTTTTTATCTCTCTATCCCTCTTTCTTCCTCTCTAAAATCAACAAAAACACATTTAACAACAACAACAGAAAAAGGATGAGAGAGAAAGAGAGGTGGTGAGAGAGTGCGTTGAGGGGAAGTGTCTCCGTGGCGATCACCAGAGTCCAGCGGTGACACCCAGGGTCGTGTGGGGAAATCTGAGGCATCGCTGAAGGCCCTGGGGCCTCCCATGGGGGGGCAGGCAGTGGCCCTCCCCAAGCCATGCCCCCGGCCTGCAGGGCGCTGGGCACCTCCCTCCCGCCTCTCCCAGCTGCCATCACCTCTTCCCAGGCCACCGTGGATGTGCAGCGTGCTCTGCCCGGGCATTGCTTTATTGCCCGTCTCCTTGGCTACAAGGTCAGCTCCTGGCAGGCAGGGATTCCTGTCTGTGTTGCTCATGGCTATGGCCACCCCGCCCTGTCCTTGGACGGCGCCTGGCTCGCAGCTGGCACTTAGGAAGCGTTTGCCGAGTGAACACGCAGCAAGCACTGGGCCAGCCTTGCTCAGCCACTCAGCCAGCCAGCAGGGAAAGAGCGGGCTGGGGACAGGGCGACTTTCTCTGGGAGCCCGTCCCCGGTGGACCTGTTCCATGGCCCTGAGGGTCCCCCACAGAGTTACAGGATGGCTGGAGGCTGGAGGCTGGAGGCGGAGGGCCAGAGGCGGCCAGGGTTTCTGACTTTCCTGGTCTCCTCCCACCCACCGCCAAACAGGCACACAGTCTGGGGAGCAAGGGCCTGAGGCCACAGGAGGATTCCGACCAGAAAGGTACTCTTCACAGGAAATAAGAATTGTTGCCTCCTTGGAGAAGAAAACAAAAATCCAGTGTGTCATTCATGGCTTCTAGAAATTTCCGTCTACACTCGCCACACTTCGGGCAGAGTAAAAACACCTCGAACAAGTATGCTGACTCTTGCTCTGACCAGACCTGCTCCGTTCCAGCTGCAGAGCTGCAGGTGCACCCAGGCCAGCCGAGCTGCTGGATGTGCCCTGTCCCTCTGGGCCACACGTCCCCCGCGGTAACGCTTAGAACTTCCCCTTCTGCCAACCGGGAGGCTGAGGCACTTGATTTAGGGGCTTGGTCCAACGGGGGACGGCTTCCCTTGTGTTCTGGCCTGAATGACACAGCCTAGGTCTTGTGAGAGAGCAGCCAATAGTCCTCCCACTAAGGGGCCATCGCTTGCATGACCCTCGGCAGCTGGAAGAATACAGCTCCCACTATCCATCTTCTAGAACTGCGGTATGACAGGCAAAACAACTCCCTATACCTTTGTAGTTTAGGCCCTAAACTGAGATACAGACTCACGATTTTAAGCTGGAAGTGCCGGGGGGTCATAAGCCTCCCCTGCCCCTCCCCAGAGGGGGTTCGGGGGGCTCGCTGTGCTCCCACAATCCCTCCCTCCAAAGCGGACCCAAAGCCAGTCTCGCCCCACCGTCCTGGAACCACCTGCCCTCTTGTCAACACCCCCCCCCCCCCATCCCCGCCCCAGGCTCCGAGCTCCTTGGGACCAGGTCTTGCTCTGGCCTGTTCTGGCACACAGGAAGTTCTCAATAAGCGGTTGATTGACAAATGAATCACATCTAAGCCTTCCTCGGACCCTGCAGGAAACAAGGAAGTGAAGCTGCTGGCCAGAGGTCGCCGGACAGCCAATGGGGCCCCGTACAAAGTCTTGCGACTCCCTGGTCAGGGCTCAACCCCCCGACCCCGTGCAGCCAACTCCGAGACACGTGGCCAGTCAGTCCACAAACGCTGTGACCACATAGCCGCTCCCAGCATCCTCAGGAGCAGCCCGAGCACAAGGTGACCTTCAGATTCGGTTTAAAAATGGGTTTTGCTGATGGTAATAAAAAGATCCTTTTAGCCTCTGAATGGAGGCATGCACAGGCCAGCCGGTCCCGCCCCATCCGAGCACGCGGCCTCCCCCGGGCCGCGGAGCGTCGGTGCGGAGTGATAGCTGGTCGCGGGGAGAAGTTACTGCCAGCCGCGGGGAAGCGCAGTCCGTGTTCCTCCGCTCCTGGAGAAAACGCGTCTCCCAGAAGCCTCGGAGCCAATCAAGAAAAACCTCCACAGCTCCCTGGTACGAGGGGAGTCCCGGCACGCCGGGTGGCCGTTTTCTCCCTAAGATTTAGAGCGTAACACAGGCTCATTGCACCAAGTCAAACAACAAATAAAAAGGGCAGTCTTTTTCTAACCCCCCTGCGGGAGCCGATGTCTACAGCTGGACACGGCCCCGCCCCGCCGACCTCTGTCTTCCAATAAACACACACAAACCCAGCGAGGAGGGGGCCCTCTCTCCCCGACACCTCCACCGAGATCGGACGGTGACTCGTGGGCATCGCCCCGGCGGAGAGGATCAGCGTGCTCACCCCCAAACCCAAAAGTTTCTGGGAACCAAAAGTGTCTCTTATTTAACCCATTTGTCAGCAAAGCCTGCCCGGCCCAGAGGCTATTTATAGTCCCATTCCCCCCCCCCCCCCCAAACTGGGTAGGAACAGTCACATGTTTTGTGCAGAAATACAGCGGGTTTGAGGACAGGGCGCTGCCCGGGCCCCGGGGTGTGCTGGCAGACACAGCACCCGCGCTGAAGCGTCTGCCTGGGGGGCTGAGCAGTGCGGAGCCCTTACTGGCCGCGGGGGCACCCAACAAGGGACGGGGGGCCAGAAGGGACCGCACAGCAGTGACGGAATAACACTTGCGGGATATTCGTGGTCCGGCAGCTCCTCAGGACATCCTGACACCCCCAGGTGGCAGCACCCCCTCCCCCCAGCGAGTGGTGGGAAAACACGATGCAGACGCCGCAGTGTTCTAGGACTCTGAAATCAGAGCGCTGCATCCAAGTCCGAGGTCTGCAGCTGTGTGACTCGGGACAACTGACTTAACCTCTCTGGGCCTCAGGAAAATGGGAAAGGGGGGAGGAGGGACTACGAGGCTATTTCTAGCTCTCGCTTCTCAGTGACCACCGCTGCCCAGGCCAGGGTGAGGGCAGCCTCCTCCCAAGTGGTTCCTGCCTCTTTCCCTCTCTCCTTCCATCCTGCCTGCCCACTGCCACACAGAAGAATCCTTCTTTTAAAACCATGTTTGTTGTATCACTCTCAATCCTTCTTTGCTCCAAACACAAATGGCTTTTTATTGCCCCAGGAAACAGAGCCCAACCCCCTCTGTTGGTGATCTATATATATATATATATATATATACACACACACATACACACACACACACACATATATATAAAATTAAAAATAATAAATCACCTGAAATTCTGTCAATCTAAGACAGCTGACTTCATCCGTGAGTGTTTCTGCCCTCGTCCACACACATCCATCCCTACCCAAAGGCAAATGTTTGTGGCTGCGGTGGCAGACAGACCCGCCCCACCCTCCACATATTACCTATCTCCTAAGTGTTTCCTGTGCTGGGAAGGAGCCTTCACGGTTCTCTGAGAGCCGCTGGCCCCACGGACACTCCGAACACTCACTGGTGGCCATACCAGACACCTCTTAAAAAAGTACAGGCTCAAATCCTCGTACCCTGCTCCCTGGGTACTTCTGCCCACCCCAGCCCTGGGAGCAGACCCTCGGCCTCACACCGGGACTCTTGGTAAACCTTTTCCTGAAAAACACTGTGCGGAACATCCGTCCCCTACCTAGATGGTCCCAGTGCACGTCACTGCACTGAAGGCACTGATAAGTCCTGCAGCACACAATCCTGTGTAATTCTCTTTACTCTACTGCTTCTCAAAGCAAAGAAAAAACTTATCCCAACCCCCGGGTCCATTTGTGTTCCTTGGCACACTCTGAGGAGCATGCTAAGTGTCCGAGGTCACCTCGCACATTTCCGGAGTCATCTCCTGTTCAGAAACCTTTCTGAATGCCCCCCCCCCCCCCTGTCTCCCTGACAACTACACTAAACCCTCAGCCTGGTGTTTGTGATCAACAGTGTCCTCTGTCCTTCCACCTCTTGGAAAAAGCAGCTCATTGTAGTCACTGCCAGATGCAGCCTGGGAGCAACAGTCCCTGACCAGCGAGGTGATGTTAGGCAAACCATGAACCCCTCTGAGCCTCAGTTTTCTCCTCTGTGAAATGGAGGAGCCAGCAGCTCAGCACCAACACCTTTGGATTCTAGTGTATCTGGGGGTCTCAGCTCACAGCAGCAGCAGAGACCAGGTAGGTTGCTGAGTTTAAGAACAGCAGCAAAGAGCAAACTGGAGTAATTCAGGAACGTGGAGTCAGAGCTTGGACTGAAGCCCGGCTCTGCTGCATGCTGGGTGCCTGGTTCTGGCTTAGGCCTTGACCCTGAGCTTTACTTCCTCCCTGTGAAATGAAAAGGCTACACAGACAACACACACACTGACAACACACACACACACACACACACACACTGACAACACACAGAGACACACACATACACACACACACACACACTGACAACACACACACAGAGACACACACATACACACACCTACACAGACACACACACACACAAATGCATATAGAGATTCGTGCATACAGAGACACACAGAAACAGACACAATACAGAGACACACAGACACACACACACACACACACTGACAACACACACAGAGAGAGACACACACATACACACACACACACTGACAACACACACAGAGAGACACACACACACACCTACACGGACACACATACACACAAATGCATATAGAGACTCACGCATACAGAGACATACAGAGAGAGACACACACACACACAAATGCATATAGAGACACACAGAAACAGACACAATACAGAGATACACAGAGACACACACACACACACACACACACTGACAACACACACAGAGAGACACACACACAGACAACACACACAGAGAGACACACACACACACCTACACAGACACACATACACACAAATGCATATAGAGACTCGTGCATACAGAGACACAATACAGAGACATACAGAGAGAGACACACACACACAAATGCATATAGAGACACACAGAAACAGACACAATACAGACACACACACACACACACACACACACACACAAGTGCAGGTAAAACTGGTGAAAGCGAAATAAGGTCAGTGGATTGGGCCGGTGTCAGTACCCTGGCTGTGATGTTTACTGTAGTTACGCAAGTTGTTTCCACTGGGGAAAACTGGGTGAAGGGTATGTGGGACCTTGGTGTTATTTCTCACAACATTACCTCAAAATAAAAAGTTTTTTAAAACAAAGCAAGCTAACACCTCTATCATGGGGACATTGGGAGCATTCAACTGATGACACAGTTATTGTTCCCTCCCAGATGCCTCACCACACGGAGAGTGCTCAATGCACAGACACTGAAGAGCTGAGTGACTGGAGGAATATAAGGAACACAGAGTAGGTGTTCAGTATTTCCCCTTTTCTTTGTATGATCTTACAAGCCCAGAAACATGAACCCATGTGAAGCCCATTTGCCGGATACGCCACAACCAAGGGGCCCCCAGCCTCGAAGGCTCTGTCAGCTCTGCCAGCTCCCAGGGAGCAGACGGCAGGCAGCCTTCTCGCAGACACCCTGTCCCCTCCTGCAGCCTCTGCCCCAGGAAGCCAGAGCCAGGTGGGACACAGGCACACTGCTGGCAGAACCAAGAATAAGGTTCACCCTCGTTTATGAAGGCATTTGTTCAAATCCCACCTCTGTCCCACAGGGCTGAGGCGGCTTCCAGCAAAGGCCCAGGTGTGAGATGGACAGCTCCACCCCTGTGCCTGCTCCCCTCCTGCCCAAGTCCCTTCCCACAGCCAGTGCAGGGAAGCCACGCTGAGGCTGCCAAGGAAACTGTCCCCCTCCTGGCCTCACACCCCTTTGGCCACTTGCTGCACAGCTAGCAAAGAGGCTAGGGGGTCCCCAGGCTCCCCAATGCCTGACAAGGCAAGGCCAGGGCAGCCCAGTAAGAACCAAAGTGGGGGGACAGGCCCAGGGTGGAGGCGGCTGAGGAGCAGATGAGATTCAAGGCTTACAGCAGAGCCATCCACCTCTGTGAAAACCCAGCAACCGATGACCAGAGGTCCCTACGTAGCCAATAAGACTCCCTTTTTGAAGGATGCTGAGCAATGAATAGGGTAATAGCAGGCACTCTGCTCCAAAACATTCTAACCTGCCTCATCGGAAAAACAACCTTACGATGCAAATACTCCTATTACCCCCACTTTATTTTTTAATGTATTTTATTGATTTTTTACAGAGAGGTAGAGAGAGGGATAGAGAGTTAGAAACATTGATGAGAGAGGAACATCGATCAGCCGCCTCCTGCCCTCCCCCCCCCCCCCATCCCACTGGGGATGTGCTTGCAAGCAAAGTACATGCTCTTGACCAGAATCGAACCCGGGACCCTTCAGTCCGCAGGCTGACACCGGTTCCGGCTACCCCCACTTTACAGATGGGGAATGACAGCACAAAGAGGTGCAGAAGCACAAGAACACACAGCTGGTGCAGGGTGGAGCTCCGATATGAACCCAAGCACCTTGCTCCACCGTCCTCAGGCTTAGTCCCGCAAAGAGACAGTAGTGATGTCCGAGGTGCAAAGGACTAGTTAAAACGATGTGCAGTGTGCTCCCGCCTACGACTGACTATATGTGCACACAAGCACGCACGTAGGGGAAAAAAAAAAAAAAAAAAAAAAAAAAGACTGGGTGTTCTGGGTTACAGATTTAGGGTAGTGTTTATTCCTTTTTTTTTTTTTTATGTCTATTGTCTAAATTTTCAACGTGGAGCATGTTCCACTTCAGGGAAAGACTCGGAGTTGTCCATGAGCTGCCTCTGACACCCGGGTGCCGCATCCCTTCCCCTCCAGGCAGCCGTCCCAGCGTGCTCCCGCCAACACCCACAAGCTCTGCAGAGTCCGCTGGGGGCCCGAGTGCGCCCACACTCCCAGGGCCAACTCTCACAAGGTCAGGGAACTCCTCCCCCGCCAAGAAGCACATGCAGCGCAGGCCGGAACACGCCCACAGCGGTGGGAACAGCGCGGGCAGAACTAAATGGCTGCTCTCGGAGGCGGACGGGTAAGGTAAGATCCTTCCTCGGGGGAGTCGATCGCACAAACATTAAAATGATGTTTACAGCAACGCTGGGGAATGTTTATGCCAGGACGTGAAATGCATAGAGCATGGTCTCATCTCGGATTGGTAAGAAGAATGCACTGCAGTGCCCAGGAGGACACATAGCGATGGTAACGGGAGCTGCCTCTGGGCTGTGGGGCCTGGCTGGGGAGAGCTGCTCTTTCATTCCTTTGTGTATGTCTCCAAGTTTCCAAAAACAATAATGTGATCATAACAGAAAGAATAGCTAGTGTTGATATGGGGCTTCCTAACTGCCAGGGACTATAGATGCTAAAGGCTGTACATGCACTAACTCACTGTATCTGCTCCCCTGTACAGGCAGATACAACCACAAATGTTTTACAGATGCAGAAACTAAGGCACAGAGAGGTTAAGTTACTGGCCCATGACCACACAGTATGTGTTAGAGCTGGGATTTGCCATTTTTAAAATGAAGGGAAAAAAGTATTGAAATTATATTTTGATATAAAGGCCCAAAGGTGGGAAAGAACTTTAATATTTGTTGACTATATACTGTTGTAGTTATATAAGCAAACATAATTTGCCCGTTAGCTTCTGGTTGGGGGAGGGTATGGGTGAACAAAGTATAAATTTATTTATAAAAAATTTTTAAACTCTGTGTTAAGGATTCATGACATGACTTCATTAAAAGGAGTGGAGGGGGGCGGGGGGGGGGATTTACCTAAGTAACTTAGAAAATGAGTAGAGCCCACAAGATAAAAACAAAAACAACAAAACACTAAAAACAGTGGCTACTCACAGTAATGATTTAAAGTTTACACATGACTTCAGGATTCAGCGAAACAACAATAATACAAATAAGTTACAAAATGAAAAGCAGATCCCACATGGAACCCCTATACATTGCTGCTGGGAACATAAAGCTGTGCAGCCTCTTTGAAAGCAATCAGACAGCTCCTCACACCTGGAGGTACGACATGACCTAGCAATCCTACTCCTAGGTATCTACCCAAGAAAGAGAAAGAAAAAACAAACAACATTCACACCAAAATCTATACATGAATTTCATAGCAGCATTCTGTACAGTAGCCAAAAAATGAAAACCACCAAGATACCCATCCATGGATGAACGGATAAACAAAACGTAGCACATACATACAATGGAATATTATTCAGCCACATAAAGGAATTAAGCACTGACATATTCTATGACATCCATGAAGCATGACAACCAAGAAGCCAGACACAAAAGACCATATATGGCATTATTCCATTAATATAAAATGTCCAGGATAGGAAAACCCATAGACAGGAAGTAGATTAGGGGTTGCCAAAGACTGGGAGGATGGGGGGGAGAAGAATGGGGTGATAAAAACATTCTATAATTAGACAGCGGTGACGATTGCACCATGTTAGAATACTAAAAACCACTCACAATGTATACTTTAAAGGGGTGAACTTGACCATGGCTGGGGAGGAATCCCTGTACAATGCAAAAACATCAAGATATCTGTCACTGGAGGGATAGCCATGGCTGATGGAGTGGAAACGCCCCCGGGCACTGGCGTGCTACCACAGCTTCCTACACGCTCCACGTTCATGGACAAGTCCCTCCCCATCCTGGGGCCTCGGAGTCTGCTCTGATTTACGAGAGGGGGGTTGGACCCAAGGATCACTAAGTTTCCTCCCAGTTCTATGATTGTGAAGAGCCACTCTGAGATCGTCATAAAGGCAAAGATTAGAGAAACAGAAGTCTCAATCAAGGTTACAGATTAAAATATACTTTGTACCAAAAGCACGGGAGGACACAAATATGTTAAACAGTGAACATTCTGTATAGTAAGAAGTGAAACATAACATTGTTATGAAACATGACAATCTATATGTTCCAAACAACAGAGCCAGCAATCCTGCACAATCTGTGGCTCTGAGATCATGCAGTTTTCTGCATTAAAAAAAATAAAATATTTAAGTCTATGCCTGGCCAGTGTGGGTTCAGTGGTTGAGCTTTAACCCAGAAACTAAGAGGTCACCAGTTCAATTCCCTGTCAGGGCATATGCCCAGGTTGCAGGCTCAGTCCCCTGTAGGGGGCGTGCAGGAGGCAGTTGATCAATGTTTCTCATTGATGTTTCTATCTCTCTCCCTCTCCCTCCCCCCCCTCTCTAAAAATCAATAAAAACGTATTTTAAGAGATTTAAGTTTAGTATCTTTTTAAGTTATTCAGGAATTGATAAGATCCCCTAAAGCAAATGGACACTTCATCTTGCCTTTACCCATGAATGTCACAAGGGCAGGTTGATAGAGAGAAATCACTTTAACCTCCCGTGGGGGGGGGGGGGCGGGGGGGGGAGAGAGAGAGAGAGAGAGAGAGAGAGAGAGAGAGAGAGAGAGAGAGAGGTATAAGGTGTAGAAAATGTGCCTATAAGCATGAATAACTTGAAAAATGCCTAGTGGTTTCACAAACATTTTGTTTACACTTGCAAAAATAGAGCCAAAGAGGCTGCAAGAGCAAAAGACATTATATTTCAAGGCAAAAAGGACTGGTTAAAATACATTCTCTTAAATATAAACCTTTTAGGAGATCAATAAAATTTATAAACTTCTACTTAGATTGATTAAAGGAAAAAAAGAGAGAAGGCACCAATTACCAATATCACAAATGAAACAAGGAACATCACTACAGACCCTACAGACCTTAGAAGGATAATAAGGGAATATTATAAAGCAGTTATACCAATTAACTTGACTACCTACACGAAACAGGTAAGTTCTCTGAAAAACATAAATGGACTCAAGAAGAAATAAACATGATCACATCAAGATGATGGCCAAGTTTTCCTGAAGAAGTTAATTCAGGAAAAAGGTTACCCACTGGAACAGGTTTTTAATGTGGACGAAGCCGGTTTGTTTTGGCAGTGATGTCTCCTAGAAGTTTTGTTTACGGTGGTTTTAAAAGACATATACTCAATGCCATCTTTATTGTTTTCTTTTCCCTAACCTCTTATTCGTCTGAGACTTTGATCATGCCAACTGTGGTTCTGCCAACCATGGTGCTCTTCAGGAATGCCACTCCCCTGGTTGGCAAGGATCCTTGTACAATGCACAAAAGAAAATCCGGCCCTTGCCAGTTTGGCTCAGTGGATAGAGTGTCAGCCTGCAGACTGAAGGGTCCTGGGTTCGATTCCGGTCAAGGACACATGATCAGGTTGCAGGCTCGGTCCCCAGTAGAGGGGTGCAGGAAGCAGCTGATCAATGATTCTCTCTCATTACTGATGTTTCAATCTCTCTCTCCCTCTTACTTCCTCTCAAAAATCAATAAAACATATATATTTTTTAAATCCAGCGAAGGGGCAAAAGGATATAAAAATTCCAATTTTAGCTATTTTCAATCCTTTTGGAGACACAGGGCTTACTCATGTGAAGCGATCAGAAGATAACATGCGACCACGTATAATAAAGTAATAAATTATTACCAAGTGTGAAAAGACTGCATACAAACAAGTGGGGCAGGAGAGGGGAGGGAGTTAGCAAAGAAGGCTTCATGGAGTGGGAAAATGGGCAGAAAAGTAGAAGACATAGCGTGCATATGTCAAGACATGATGGCAAGAACAAGCCCCATGGTTTCAAGAATGGTGAGGAGTCCGCTCATGTGCATACTATGATGAGTGTGTGTGCCGGTGAGGGATCTCCTTCCCTTTGGGGAGACCCAGGACACCTTTGAGAGTCCAGACCCTCCCCCCAGAGAACTGCATACATGCACTGGATTCTGCACTGAGTTTTGAAGTCAGGAAATGTATTTGTGAAGATGGGGGTACCATGTTGAGAGTGGTAGGTCTTTGTAAACCCCCCTAACTCCTAACTCTAGAGCAAGCATGTCAAGCTCAAAGGCTAACACAGGCCAAACAAACAAGGTTTAAGTTTACTAGTATGTGGGCCACACAAAAAACCCCCACAAGTTCCAATTTTCATAGAAACGTAGGTTTATTTCAATAGAGACATGCCGAATATAAAGGGCTGAAATAAATGAGCCATCGTTAACATAAAATAATAGAACATTTTTAATAAGAAAATATATATATTTTTTGAACATTAACTTACCAGACACCGAATAACTGCACAAATTAATAAGCATAACACAAACAAACCTATTTTTCTTATTCTCCAAAAGTGAAGCATTTCCTGTTGTGCACACCAAACAAGCCAGTGCAATCAGCTGCTAAAATATTCGCTGCTAATATTAGTGGAGAGAAATGGTGCGCCTGCGCTTCAGGCATGTAAGGGAAATAAATACAACACGATTATAGTAATCAGCCATTAGTTGGTTATTAATAATTATGTATAGCAGGATATTGTAAAAATTGAGTTACGGAATTTTTACTGAAACATTTCTTGCATACCGTTATACTGACGGGGCCGCAAAAATATTCGTTGTGGGCCACATGCGGGCGCGGGCTGCAGTTTGGCACGCTTGCTCTGTCCCTCTGCCCCAGGACCTGACCTCACGGTGGCCCCTCCGGGTTCATCTCAGCCGGAGGTCCAGGTTCCTGTGTTTTTAAGGTCTCTAGGTCAGTTCTCCAAAATGACAGGATTGGAGAGGAAGCGAAATGATACATTGCAAAAAATAATAAAAGCCAACATTTAGTGAGCACATACTATGTACCAAGCTGTGGCACACACACCACAGTAATTCCCACACACGGACGAGGCCCACGGACAGACAGAGAAGCAGTCAGGGGGCACGTTCCCTGGAGCACCGTCAGATGCTAGCGTGGCTTTCCCAGGACCAGACTCAGGTGAGGGACCATCTGCCTGGGTGGTGTGGGAGCCGAGAGACGGGATCAGGGAGCTCAGATCCCAGGTGCCTCGGGCTACTTCCAGGTTCCCCATCCCCAGCTGCCTCATCTCAGGTAAGTCGGACGGATGGGGGATTAACCAGGAGCTCCTGCTCAGTGACACAGACGGCCCTGATGGGGGCTCACAGGTAGGGCTTTCTGGCATTGAGGGGCACAGGGCATGCCATTCCAGGGCCCTCGAGGCCAGGCTGTGAGCGGGGCCTCAGGTTCCTCACGCTCGCCCTCCCTCCTCTGCCCCAGCCACCAGATCCCTCGCCTCTGGAGTGCTGTCTGCATGCCAGGCTCTCTCCGGGGGCCTTCAGCCGCTTCATGTCCCTGTGAGGGAGGCGCTCAGGCTGCCCCTGGGCCCGGGCGCGGAGCCCGAGGCTCGGAGAGATGAGGTGACGCGTGAGGACCACACGGGTGGCAGGGGCGGGTGACAAGGTCTGACTTCAGAACGCTGTCTGCCAAACCACACCATCTGCCCGCAGAGAGCACACGGCACGGCCTCCCCTGGAGCTGGGGTTCCGCAGTCCGTACCAGAAGGGTGACACGCTGCTGACATCACCCTTCCGTACAGATGGCCGGGCGAGTCGGAGGAAACCACGCGGAGAAGCGCTTAGTAATGGGAAAACCTGGGAAGCAAGGTTTTGCCGCCTTGGTGCCTCTCAGCCCACCCCCCACCCCCCCGGGGGCAGAACGGCTCAATTGCAGGGCTCTCAGCCCAGCAGCAGGTGCCCTGACCCTCGCAGGGCCATGGTCCAGCCTGCAGTGACCCTCGGCAGGGTGGCGGAGAAGAGTGGGGTCCTTCCAGGCCCTGCTCCTGCCCCTCAACCAGCTGGGCCCCCGAGCCGCGCCGCTGCCAGCTGCTGCTGACTCCTTGTTCCGCCCGATGCCAGCGCCGCTGCAGCCAGAATCACGAGGAGCCTGCCACGCCCCCTGGGGCCCAGAGTCCTCAGGCCCAGGATGCCACAGAGACGGCCTGTCAGCTGGGCTGCTCCCGCCGCCCCGCCCTGGATCCCAAGGTGACAGAGGCGGGAAGCAAGCATCTCACGGGCAACCACGTCCCAAAGGTACTGAGCGCAGCTGTCCCTGCATCCGCCCCACAGGCTCAGCAGGACAGACCCTGTGGAGCCACTGCAAGGTCCAGGGGCCCGCAGAGAAAATGGGTGCCAACTCCCCCCACCCCACCCCCCGTTCACCTGTCAGAGTCCTGGTCACAGAATCGGTAAGATAGCATCCTACAAGCAGGTATTACCTGGCAGTCCCTGCCATCTCATCACCATCATCACCGTCATCACGCCATCCCTGTCACCGCTGCATTTCATTGACTTAAAGATCAGACCACCTGTATCCCAGTTCAGCCTCTGACATCAGGATGGCGGCTCTTACAGGGGGTGGGGTGTCTGCTTCCCAGGCAGCATTTTTTTCTTGCCCAGTGTGGTATGTAAAACAATGCTGTGCTTTACAATGGGCAGCACCTAGGATTAGATAAATACGGCATTCACACCCTCTTCCTGGCACCGCTGTGGCCCTGAAGTCCGTGCCCAACTCTTGTCACTCAGGGAAACTCCCAGATGAACCAGCCCATCGTAACTGCTTATGGCCCCTCCGTACAGCTCATGGCAAAGATACTCCTCTCTGTCAACTCTCCCTACAAACATCTCCTAGGCAACGCCCCCACCCAGGCTCCCTGCAGAGCCCCAGACGTCCCAGCATGCACCGTGGAGACAGAGGCCGCGCTCCTCTGGGCCCAGGGCGCCTGCCCGGATGACTCGGATCGCTGGCAGGCAGCCTGCGCCAGCATGGAGCCCCCAGGAGCTCCCGGCCGTGGCCCAGCTGGGGTGAGGCCGCCAGGAAGTGGATTTGGCACAAACTCCTAAAAGCCGACACAGGGAAGCTAGAGGGGGGGTCGGAGGGGCGGGCAGTGTCCTGCCACCCAGAGAAATTCTTTCTACATGTGAGACCTGGGAAAATCTGCCCAGCACACTCCAAACAAGCTCACCACGCAGGGTGGGGGTGGGGGTGGGGGGGCCAGAAGCTCCAGAGCAGAGTTTGGCGAGAAATTTCCAGAGGATGTTCCAAGCACGCAGAGCTGGGCTCTCGCAGGCTGCAAGCCAGATGCTGAGCTCCTGGAAGGTCCCCTCTGCCGAGGGCGGGCTGGGTTACGTGACATCGAAAGGCAGGTGCCCAGGAATGGACCAGGAAGGGGCTTTTCTCCGAATCCCCCCTCCCGCCCCCCAAAGCAGCCGGCGGCGTGGAGCTGTGAGGAGCTAGCGTGACTCCTGCTCCGGACACCGACAGCTGTGTGGCCTTGGGCTGGTCACTCTCCCTCTCTGAACCTCCGAGGCCTTCATTGTCAAATGGGGAGCATTCAGGTAAAAGAGACTAAGGCATTGCCAGAGAGGGAAGGATATACCATTGTGATGATGACAACCAATCCATCTGAAAGACAAAGCAATCATAAATGGGCAGGAGCTTCCAAGTGCATAAAGCAAAAATTTACGAAATTAAAGGGAGAAAAGGACAAATCCAGTGATAGTAAAATTTTTTAAAATCCTCACCCATGCATATTATTTTTTTCCATTGATTTTCAAACAGAGTAGAAGGGAAGGAGGAGGGGAGGAAGAGAGAGAGAGAAAGCAAAAGATCCATTTGAGGGAGAGACATGATTGGTTGCCTCTGGCACATATCCCAACCAGGGCCGGGAACTGAGCCTACAAACCCTTGACCGGGAATCAAACCCAAGACCCTTTGGTCCAAGGGCCGATGCTCTAACCACTGAGAAAACTGGTCAGGGCCAATTGTAGTAAATTTTAACACCTTCCCTCAGAGGATGTGGTGCATGTGTGTGTGAGCATGCATGGGGGGCGGGGGCGGGGAGGACAGAAGGGTAAGTGTGAGTACATGTGCAATGAGATGGAGTGGATGTAAGAGTGAAGGTGTGTGCGTGTGTGAGAGAGAGGAGAGTGTGTCTGATGGGGGGTGTCTGTGCACAGTGGAAGGCTATGCAGGGGAAGGGCCCCAACAACCCACTGTCCTTCCAGTGACTCCTTCTCCCTCTGCCCGTCCTTGGGGCCTGCCCTTGAGCCCCAAAGACAGGCCCTGTGCGTCCCTGTCGCCTGGCCAGTGAAAGGTAACAGAGGAGCAGGGTCCAGGTTCCCACTGTCAATGGGAAGGAACCAGCTATCCCATCTCATGGGAGCTCTTAGAACTAGCCTCCCCATTTCCATATTCTGCAAACAAAGGGACATGCGGTTTCAGAAAGAGAAAGAGGGAGAGGGGTGAGGAGGATCAGGCCACCAGCCCAGCCTCCTGCTCACACGCAGAGCCCGAGAGGAAGACGGATCCCCGGGGGATGCTCAGCACTCTGCCACGCCAGCCATGGCAGGGCTGAGGGCGGGGAGCCGCACGGCCATTTTTCACGCTTAGCTGGGGATGCGAAGGTCCCCTGGCAAACCCTCAGCCCCTGCACCTGAGGGGAATGCGGGCCTTGTTTCTAGAATGGCATCACCCACCAACTCCAACCCCAGCCAGACTCGGGCCTGGACCTCTGCAGGGCCCTGACACTGGCCCCTGGGCCCAGCTGCTTTCTGCAGGCCTGGGCGGCTGGTGGTGTCCCTGGCGCTCAGCCCTCAGTGCAGACAGCTCTGCCCGAGCGCACCCAGCCCTGTGGGACAAGCACAAAGCCATGCGGGGCCTCCCTCGTCCAGCGGCCCCCTGGACACCATGTAATCGCACAAAAGGAAGAGCAGTGCACTGTGGGAAAGACCCTCCGGGAGGGGAAAGGGCACTCTGCCGCACGGAGGAATCAGGATTCAGGAGTCGGTACCACAGCCACGCGGAAGCCACGCTCTGAGGCTCCTCCAGCCTCCCTGCACTCGGGCCGGACACTGTGCTGAGACCCCAGGACCTTACAGCGCCCCCCTGGCCCGGTCCCACGGTGTCTGGGAGCCTGAAAGACCACGCCGCCTCCCACCTGCCTCCCTCCCTCCGTGGCCGGCATCAGAACCCCCACAAGCCCTAATCCCCGCCTGCGAAGGACCTCATCGCGAAGCCGGGAGTGACGGTTTACGGGTCTGGGAAGGCTTATAAAACACGGCTGCAGCGTGTCGACGCTCTGCCCTCCCTCCCAGGAGCCCGCTCTGGAAGCTGGAGCAGGGGACCCATGTGTGGGGACCAATGCCGCCTCCTTGGGTGGCTAAGCCAGGTGGGGCTAGAGCACATGTGTCAAACACAAGGCCCGCGGGCCAAATCCGTCCCGCCAGGCCTTGCAATGTGGCCCGCACCGCGCTGTCATCACTGCACTCCGCTGCGTTTCCATCACAATGACAGTTTATGACTGTTCAGTAAACCATTCGGCCCGCGATTTAGGCTGGATTTTAGATTTTGGCCCCTTCTCTGATTGAGTTCGACACCCCTAGGCTAGAGGAAGCCAGGCGCCTGCTGCCCCTGCCCCATCGTCTCCCACGAGTGCCACTCAACCCTGGGCAGCGGGACAGCCGGGGCCCTGGCATTAGACCACCCTGTTCTCCCATGTCCCAGCTCTGCCCCTGTCAGTAACCTGGTCCAAAACTCTCCGGTTCATGAGCACTGGCCTCCTCCTCTGAAAAGTGGACTGATGCCACCTCCCCACCGGGCGGCTCCGGCCACCTCCTGTGGTTGGAGGAGGAACGGGCAGCCGGGGGAGCTGCCATCTTACGGTCACCTAGTTAGGTGGTAGCAGAGTGCAGCAGTGACAAGACCCACAGGGGGCCTGTGCTGGTGGACCATCAGTGAGAAGCTGTGGAACGGCTGAGGGTCCGACAGGACCCACAGGGCAGAGGTGAGCTGAACCTGACACATGGCTCATTGCTCATCTGCTCTAAGTTTTGTTTGTTTGTTTTTTTAATGTATTTTATTGATTTTTTACAGAGAGGAAGGGAGAGAGACAGAGAGCCAGAAACGTCGATGAGAGAGAAACATTGACCAGCCGACTCTTGCACATCCCCTACCGGGGATGTGTCAGCAGCCAACGTTCATGCCCTTGACCGGAATCGAACCCGGGACCCTTCAGTCCGCAGACCGACGCTCCACCATGAGCCAAACCGGTTTCGGCTGCTCCAAGTTTTTTGTTTGTTTTTGTTTGTTTGTTTTTTATCATGAAGCATGTATTGTTTTTAAATGTAAAATAGAATGCAATCTGAAAACACCTTGAAAACACCAAAGTAGCTCCTACCATGTTTTCCCCAAAATAAGACCTACTTACAGGTTTCCTTCTGAGTGAAATATAAGGCATCCCCCGAAAATAAGGCCCCCTAGGCTCTGTCTCAGAATGCTAATGCTAAACATGAGAGATTTGGTCCACTGATTCTGAAAGAAATGGAGTCACAAGAAATTCACCAGGAAATTCAGGAATTAGATTGTTATGATGATGTTCCAGAAGATGATGACATGATTGTCATTGAATAAATGAGTAAATTCTTGATACTGTAGGATTCAGTTTGTCTGGTTTGTGTTGACAACTACCATACTACCGTACCGTATACAGGTAATAAATTTCCTTTATTTTCATTTAACAATAAATGTGTGCCGTATTCTTCTTCATGGAAAAATAAGACATCCCCTGAAAATAAGACCTAGCGCATCTTTGGGAGCAAAAATTAATATAAGACACTGTCTTATTTTCGGGGAAACAGGGTAGAGTATAATCAAACGTGGAGCAACATCTACATAATAGCTTTAGAGAATAAGATGAGGACATCTTTACAGTGGCATCGCTGGCATAGACATTCTGGAAGGGGAGGCCTTGTTGGTAATCATCACTACCCATCCATAGCACCCCCACCCGTGACTCCTCCTCCAGGCAGCCTTCCCTGACCTCCACCTCACATCAGGCCACCGAATATTGGCTGCAGACTGCCCCCAGCCAGGTCTGGGTGGGCCCTCAGCCATCTCCCACTGAACCACACATACCACGATCTGCTGTCCTCTGAGCCAACTGTTATCTCCCACATGGTACACCCTGGCATCGCCTCTGGGCGGGGTATGGACATTGGAGCCAAACAGCCTGACTGGAATCCCAGCTCCCGTACTCGCCCGCTGTGGACTTTTGGACACGTGACTTCCCCTCTCCATCCTCAATTTTCCGTATTTATGCCATAGGAACACCTACCTCCTAAGACGGGTGAAAGGTTACACGAGGGGATACAGGCAAAGCTCTTAGGACAGCAGCTGGCACAGAGGATGCTTTCGACGCTGTCTGCCACGGCCGTCATCTCCTTAGGCCGTCATCTTCATCAGGACCAGGTGGATGGCTAGAGCCTAAAGGCCCCTCCTTGTCACCAGCTCTGCCTCAAGGTGACACTGATCGGCGGGCAGGTTGACGTGGCTCTGATCTGAGGGGTCTCCCTTAGACCCTGAATGATTCCTCTCCCCTTCCCTCTGGCCCTGTGGCCAGGAGGAAACAGTAGACTCAAGAGGTGGCTGTCCCTGCCCCTGCCCAGGGCTCTGGCTCTGCTGAGCCAAACACCCACGGGGACCTTTGTGTCATTTATTTGAGGCTGCTGGCACCTCCAGAAGGAAATCCAATCCAGCAATTGATTTCACACGGGGTTCCACACCAAGCAGGCCGGCCACAGGAGACAAAAGCAAGTGGCTGGGGTGGCCAGGGCTGGCACAGGGAACCTGAGAGCCATGGTCTCAGAGCCACGCCTGCCCCTGACCTCCGGGGTCTCTCCCCACTCCTGCCAACAGGTGCAGAAAGATGAGACGGTGAGAATCTGACAGCCGCATGGGAGCCAAGGGGCTCAGCTCCTAGTCCGTCATCTGCTCCCATTTTACCGAGGGGAGTGTGAGACCCAGTCAGGGGGAGGGTTTCGCACACGGCCACTGGGAGTGCTGGGGCAGCAACCCAAGGCTTCTGATTCCAGGGCCGTGGCTGGAGCGAGGCAAAACTTTAAGAGCAAGTGCAATCTGGTCTCAATTCCTTTTTTTTTTTTTTTTAAAGTATGTTTTTATTGATTTTTCTTTTTGAGAGAGAGAGAGAAATGGAGAGAGAAATAGGGATGAGAGGAAAATTGATGGGCTGCCTCCTGCACTCCCCCTACTGGGGACTGAGTCTGCAGCCAGGGCATGTGTCCTGACTGGGAGTCTAACCAGGACCTCTTGGTGCACCGGGCAATGCTCAACCAGCTGAGCCACACCAGCCAGGGCAACGTTCACAATTCTTAACAACACCACCCTCCTCCTGGGAGGAGCCGACCAACTCCCATCCTCAGACACAAACCCGCTGCCTGGAGACCTGCAATGGGGTGTGCCTGTGGTCAGTGAGGGGGCACAGATGGGACTTTCTTCGCCTATACCGCGTTTTTGCCTGCTTTCCTCCCCCCCCCCCCCCCCCACCAGGAGAAAGTGGAACACCAAGAGTTCAACAGGGAGCTGCCAGGTGACCCAGCAATTCCACTCCTGGTGTCTACCCAAGAGAAATGAGAACACATGCCCACACAGAACCCTGCACACACACGTTCACAGCAGCATTACTCACAGCAGCCTGAAAGTGGAGACAACCAGGTGTCTGTCCTTACAGTGGAAAAGTATTCAGCAAAAAAAATGGTGTAAAATACAGACACATGCCACCACAACCAGACACAACCAAAGACTCATATTGTGTGATTCCATTGGTAAGAACCATCCAGAATAGGCAGACCCCTGGGGACAGAAAGGAGATTAGTGGTGGCCAGGGGCTGGGCGGGGAATGGTATAAGGTATCTTTCGGGGCTGATGGACATGTTCTAGAAATAGATAGGGGTGATAGTTGCACAACTCTGTGACTGTACTAAAACCCACCGAATTATACCCTTTATTTATTTTTTTAAATATCTTTATTATTTTATTTATTTACTTAATATATTTTATTGAGTTGTTACAGAGAGGAAGAGAGAGGGATAGAAAGCTAGAAACATGGATCAGCTGCCTCTTGCACACCGCCTCCTGGGGATGTGCCCACAACCAAGGTACATGCCCTTGACTGGAATCGAACCTGGGACTGTTCAGTCCGCAGGCCGACGCTCTATCCACTGAGCCAAACCGGTTTCGGCCGAATTATACGCTTTAAAAGGATGAATTCTGTGGTGTGTGGATTTTATTTCCATTTAAAAACAAAAAGAGCATCTTCTCCGGGTCAGCCCACAGCCCTCCTGCCAATGAGCCCTCCCAGCCCTCGGGCACCTGGCCTTCCCCACTGCTCCGACGTCCCGCCCCAGAGCCCTGCCCAGTCCTCTTCATCACTCCTGCGGCAGCCCCCACCCCACCCATGTCTCCCAGCCCCTCCATAACCACGGTCACAATCCCTCCCTGCACCCGGTCTGGTGTGCTCACTGCTGGGTCCTGAGGCCCAGGACAGTGCCCGGGCCACAGCAGGCGCTCAATACAGACAGACGGAACACATGGACAGAATCCTTTGTGACTGCCAGGCCTTCAAGATAAAAAGCCCCAAACCCCTGGGCTGTGTTTACCTCTATCAGCAGTCTCATCCCAGTGCTGGAATCTTCTGGAAGTTTTTTAATACCAGTGGCACGAGGGCCGTCCCTCACAGATTCTCATTTAACAGGTTGTGGTTGGGTCCAGTCATCGGTATTTATTTTCCCCCAATTGTCACAGTCTAGTCATTGGCACTTTAAAATCTGGACTGATTCAAGTTGAATCACATGCACTTCCAGGGATTCCAGACACTGCCAAGCCCTCCCGCCCCATCCCTTCCTCCCACTGCAGGCAGAGCGACTTCAGGTTTTCCAGTAACTGTACTCCCCACATCCAGGCTTTTGCACGCACTCCTCTGCCAGGAGCGCATGACTCCCGTCTGAATCCTTTTCCGTCTTCAGGACTTCTCTCAGATGTCACCTCCTCCAGGAAGCCTTTCCTGAATGCACCCATTTCCCAAGCTTCTGCTGACCCCAGCAGACCCCAGCAGGGAACACGCTGCACGGCTACAGGCAGTCCCTTTACTCAGGACCCCCTGCCAGCACCCAAGGGCAGAGGCTGCCTGATTCCACAGCATGTCCTTGGAGCGTCAGGTGCCCGCAGAGCACCTGGCGGGCAGGCGGCGTGCACGCAAACATTGGTTGAGCGGATGGGCAGAAAGTGTGTTGACATTTCTCCAGGGCAGCCCAGGGCAAGGGCAGAAGCAGAACTGCAGCTGCATCTCTGGCACGGGGCTCCAGAATGTCTCACAAAACGTGTACGGATAATTAGCTGGTGTTACTGGAAATAAAAAAAATTAAAAAAAAAACAGCAAAAGTGGCATAAGATTGTGGGCCTGTTGGTCCTCCTGGTGTAGCGTTGTCTGAAAAAACGATGATCAGCGAGGTTTCTCTGACCCTAACATGTTGTCACCCTCCACAGGGTAGAATATCATGGTGGTTTGAGGCCCCAGCATCACATATGGAATTTAAATCCTAGACCTCATTGAAGAGGGAGAGACTAGACAAAGGGTACAAACTTCCGGCTTAAGATCAGTGAGTTTGGGGACCTAACTTACAGTATGGTGATTTGCAGGGAATAACACTGTTTCATATCCTTGAATATTGCGCCGAGAGTAGATTCTCCGTGCTCTCACCACAAAAAAAGGAAGGGCAGCTAGGTGAGCTAATGGCATGGTGGTGATCATTTTGCAACAAATAAACGCATCAAACCAACACATTGTATACCTTAAACTTATAAAGTGTTACGTGTCAATTACATCTCAATGAAAATTGGGGAAAATAAAAATAAAATAAAGTTAGACCCCAAGAGGGCATTCTCCTGGGCCTAACTCCACAGAAGAAACCGCCAATAAGACACTAGGTATTTTCCCAACAAATCTAGGCACAGCCTCAGCATCCTTGGCCACACAGAACCACCAGCCCTCTAGGCCTCAGGTGGGCAATGCAGACCGCTGTGAGCCCTGAGGACCAGAGCTTTCTTTCTGACAGACGGGGAAACCGAGTGAAGGAAGCTCCTTTCACAACTGCCCCCATACGTTTCCGCTTAGGGCTACATGGAGAACAGCAGCCAGGTTCTGAAATGCTCTCTCTGGACGGCAGGGGTTCCCTCTCCACCGTCCCCACTGAAATATGGACCTGGGGAACCTGAGTCCCAGACCTGGGCTGTTCCCGGGCTGAGAAAATGTGCAAACTTGCCTTGAACGTACAAACCCTCAAAAAACACTCGTGGGTGTGATCCAGGGGAATCTAACCGGAGAAGAGGCCAGAAAGCTTCATAGAGTCTGGCCGTGGCCAAAGACAGCCACCCCTCCTCCGACCCCTTCCCTTCCCAGCACCCAAAGGAGGCTGAGTTTTGAAGACCTTTGGTCTCCACTTCCTCTCTCCCAGTTGTCTCCAATCACCTCCAGGTTTAGGACAAGGCAAGTCTGGAAAGTTCAGTCCTTGGTGCAGATGGCTCCCAACTGTCAAGCAAAAAGCACAGACTTTCCCCGGAGAAGGCGGTTGGAGCCTGAGAAAGGCCGAGAGCCCAGTTCCTTCCCAGCGACCACCTGGGACAGGGTGCCAGGCAGCCCGGCGGGGCAGCCCACAAAGCTCCCCCATCTGCTCCATCGCCACGCTGAGGTGCCCCACCGGCCCGGCCGGGGCGGCAGGAGCTGCCAGGCCCTCCCTGAAGAGCAGGAGCCATGTGGGCGCGGATAGCCAGGAAACACGGGAAACAGATGTGCGTGCCGGCCTGACAGGCGAGTGATGACAGACGCGCTCTGCAGGCCTCAGATGTCAGCGCTGAGGAAAGAAAGGCACCGCGGCGGCAACACCTGTTCTGGGCCCGGAGGCCGCCCTGGGGGGCTCGGCGAGGCGTCCCGCGGTGAGGGGCCGGGGTGCGGTTAGGTAAACAGCTGCACGCTCCATTACCCAGAACGCTCTCCAGACGGAGCTGGAAGAGGGAAGGGCTGGCCTGCCGGCCAACTGGCTTGCAAGGAAAGCAAATCGATCATGCAGCTGACCCATCTTGGACGGAGCAGGCCTCTCCCGGCAGCAGGAGGAGTCCCGGCTGAAATCCCAACACCTGAGCAGCGCCGGGGAGAGCACAAAGGGCACACGTTGTCAGCAGGCTGGAGGCGCAGGGGACAGAGCACCAGCTAGCAGGGGCTTCTCGGGGCCTCTGGTCCGTACAGACACCTCCTGCCTCTCAGCTTCTGCTGAGTGGGAGGAGGCACACGCAGGGAAAATGATGACCCACCCCCCTCCCACCCCCCGAGGGCACTGCCACGTTCAGAACTGGGGCCCCAGAGGGGACAGAAAGGCAGGACAGAGGAGAGGCCAGGGCACAGACTACAGAACTGGACTCCGGGTCCAACTCTGGTCCTGTGGTTACTGGCTGAGTGACTTTGGGCAAATCACTTGACCTCTCTGGTCTTGCTTTTTCCTCTATGAAACGAGCACAGAGGCTCCTCCCCACACAGGGTTGTGATGAGGACGTAGTAAGTGTGAGCACAGGTGAAGCAGTGGCACCAGCTGGCACATGGAAAACATCCTATTCAGGCATCATCACCATCATGTCCCCAGTGCCATCTCCAGCAGCCTGGTCAGCTGTGCCCACTAGCTCTGAAGAGAAGGACCACCATTCTCCACCCCCATCGGAGAGGTGGGGGCCAGGGACTGCAACATCGGAGCCGGAGGGTGACTGTAAGAGACCCCGCATAGCCTCCAGGGCCTCAGGGAGGGAGGGAGGGAGGAACACGCCTCCTATCCTTGCTGAACGTAAGCTGCTCTGACATCGCAAACCTTCCAGGGGAAGATCATCTACTGCAACGAAGGCTCAGAGAGGGCATACGTTGACTCAAGATCACACAGCCAGCTCCCAGCAGAATGACAATGAAAGCCAGGCCTGTCAGAAGGCCAACTCAAGGTCTTTCGGTGGCTCTGCAGAGCCTTGTGTGTGAGGGGGTTCCTCCCCGGGGAAGGGATGCCAGGACCCTGCAACGGTGGGCTGCACCCTCCCCTGCCCAGCCTTGCACAGCCCTCTCCGAGCGGCCAGCTCAGAGACATGGTGACTGCAGGGCAGGGTTCTCCGGGGCAAGGGGTCCAGCCAGAGAGAGAAGCCACAAACACACCCAAAGGGCACTGGTGACCCTCTCCTTTCTTTCCTTCTTCCTTTCCTCCCTTCCTTCCTTCTTCCCTTTCTTCCCTCCTCCCTCCCTTTCCTTCCCTCCTTCCTTTCTTTCTTCCCTCTTCTCTCCCTTCCTCCCTTCTTTCCTTCCTTCCTTCTTTCCTCCCTTCCCTCCTTTCTTCCCTCCTTCCTCCCTCCTTTCCTTCCTTTTTTCCCCTCCTTTCCTTCCTTCCTTCTCTCCTCCCTTCCTATACTTCCCTCCTTCCCTCCCTTCCCTCCTTCCCTCTCTCACATTCTCCTTCATACTATTTAAAGTTGTCACTAAGGAATAACTGCTAACGGGAAACAGCTGAGGCATTATAGAAGGCAGTATAGATGAGGCTCGGGAACATGCCGTCCCAGTTAAGTGGTTTCCCCGTGGCCACCCTCCAAAGCCCCAGCCACGCCCCCCAAATTCTCCAGCCACACACTAAAGGGAGACACAGCCGATGAACGTGAGAACCGAGGAATCGGGAGCTGGCGAGCGTGGCGGCCTCGGCCCCCTGGGTGGCTCAGCTGCCTCTTTGCCCAACAGTTCCTGCGCGCCAGTCCCTCCATAGCGCACCCAGCTCCCGCCAGCGCGCTCTCACCCCCCACCCAGGCTGGCACCGGGCATCCTCCTCCTGCAGTGCTCACAGCTCTGCAGGAGGCTGTTGTCTTGGTTGACTCTTTGTCCCCCTGACACTGAAGGCTCTGAACTTGCCACCAAGTCCTCGGTGTCTGGAGCAGCACCTGCCTCAGAGTAGGCACTCCGTAAATGCTGGCTGAATGAATGGGAGGCAGGGATGCAGGGGGGAAAGGCAGAGGTGGCATCTACTGTCAATCAGGTGCTCGCTTTTTTTTTTCAAATATATTTTTTTTATTGATTTTTTACAGAGAGGAAGGGAGAGAGATAGAGAGCTAGAAACGTCGATGAGAGAGAAACATCGACCAGCTGCCTCTTGCACACCCCCTACCGGGGATGTGCCCGCAACCAATGTACATGCCCTTGACCGGAATCGAACCTGGGACCTTTCAGTCCGCAGACCAACGCTCTACCACTGAGCCAAACTGGTTCCGATCAATCAGGTGCTCTTACAGGTGGGGTCTATGCTTTCCTTTTCCGTTGTCTAATCCAGCCTGAGACCCGCCCTGCTGCCTCCACCACCGACAGGCCCGCCAGCCTCCCCATCCCCCTGCCTTGCTGCCACTGCCAGGCCCTGGGGGGATCTGTTCCTGGCCTGTTCCACGCCTTCTTGTAAGAACGTTTTATTGCTCCCCTAAACCCAACGTCCTTTTCCTGACTTCAAGGCTTCTAGTTCCTCCATCCTTGCTTCCCCTTCATCTCTCCTCCACCACAATGGGACGGACTCCAGCCCATCCAAGGCTGCATGACTCCTCCTCACCTCTGTGCCTCTCCTCCTGCTTTACCTCACTCCACCCCATGAATAGGACTTAGGGATCAGAAGACCTGGGCTCAAAAGCCATCTACATGGATCGTTCACAAGGTCATCTGACTTTTCTGAGTCTCGACTTACTCATCTATAAAATGGGCATCATCAGGCCTCCTAGGGCCATGGTGAGGAGTTAAAAAAAAGGAATGGTGTAAAAGGCAGCCTGACACTCAGCCTTCCCGAACGCATGCTGACCCCTTCTGGACAGACACCAGCCTGCGTGCTCTTCCACACCAGGCTCCCCCTAATGCCCACCTCCCTCGCAGGACTGTAGCTTCTTTTGTTTCCTCGGGCTTCTATCCATCGAGGCCGCCGGTTGGCATCTCATCAATCCTGATGAGCGAGCAAATCAACATGAGAAAACTCAGCCCAGTGTGGATGCTCTGCAGAAAACACGTTGTCGGGGAGGCCCCATCGACAGCCCTCTGATTACCCTATGGCACACTGTCATACCTAAAACCCACACCCAGCCGGCAACCCCAGAGCCTTGTGGAAGATTAACCTCGAAAACACTGCCCCAACACGTTGGGCGGACATGGTCCCACTACGATTCAAGCCCTTGACTTTCCGCGAGTGTTTAAATTCCCCCGTTCATTCAGTTCTCGCAATGACCCTACGAGGCGAGTGACAGAGATTTCCCCTCCTCAGCCAAGGAAACGAGCGCGGCGAGGATACTAAACGGACTCACTGGCACTGGTTTCTCAGAGAAAGGAAGAGATTGGAACCAAGGTCTGACCTGCTCCGAAGCTGGGCTCTTGTCCCAGGGCCAGCCCCTGCGGAAAGTGCAATCCTCCAGATGTCCAGCAGTAGGCGCCACAGAGATCTACCACCCACCACCAATGAGAGGACATACCACCCAAGTCCCCAAAGGCAGCTCTGAAGTCCAAAGCAACCTCGGTGGAGAAGCCATGGACAGAGCCTGAGGAATGGAGAAGCCAAAGACATGACGAGGGGAGCAGGGGAAGGGACAGGGCAAATTTGAACCATGTCACTTTATCAATATTTGGTTGTTTGTTTATTTATTTCAGAGAGGAAGGGAGAGAGAGAGAAAGGTAGAAAAATCAATGAGAGAGAATCACTGATTGGCTCCCTCCTGCACACCCCACCCTGGGGACCGAGCACTCAACCCAGGCATGTGGCCTGACTGGGAATCGAACCGTGACCTCCTGGCTCCTAGGCTGACACTCAATCACTGAGCCACGCCGGCCAGGCCATGGGCCAGGTCACTTAAAAGGTGCCACACACATGGACACAGGGGAGGCAGGACCAGGACCTTCCAAACAAACGGAATGGCTATTCCCGAACAGACCAGAGACAGCCTTCCCCATTCCCACATCCTCCTGCCGGGCCCTCACCAGCGGCGACCGCGACAGGCGTCTGATGGAAACAAGCCTGTCTGCCTTTGGTAGACATCGGGATTCCTGGCCCTGGGTGGCCTCCGTGGTGATCTCAGTTCACGGATACCCATTCAGACCCACCAGGGGCAGCTCCTGCCCCAGCCTCTGCAGAGCCAGATCCGGAATGAACTGAGCCCTGTCTGGCTCCTCCTGGGCAGGCAGCGTGAAGGCAGGCGCCTTATAAACAGGGCCAGCGCCAGGCCTCCTGCCTCCTCCGGCACAGCTGACTTACAGAGAAGAAAGACTCACTTCCCACTGCGGGAAAAAACTCTGTTTGGGCCACTGTCCTCCTGGGTACCAAAACCCCCACATCTGGAACTCTTTCTATCTGCTGTTAAGCAACCAGAGTCACAAAGGAAAAGTGTGAACTTGGATGGAAAACTCTGGAAAAGCTGAGCCACCGGGGAGCTAGCGTGAAGGGGAACTTCCACCTCTGATGTGTTTGAAAACCGGGTAAGCACGGAGACCTCTCGGTGACCTGCGTGGCTGGACTAATTACCAATGTTATCAGGCGGATGACAGACATGCCCCGAACTTCCTCTGTTTGGTAGATCCTGCTGCAAACACACACTCAAGTTCAGGCCCATGCTTGATGCTTTCAGCGGTGCCCTATTCTTCCACAAGACCACTCCTGGCCCCCAACTCCGCTGAGCATGTGCGTGCCTCTGAGCCCAGCCACGCCGGTACATCCACCGAGCACCAAGTCAGCAGGCGGGGCCCCTCCTGCTGGAACACACCACACAGAAATCAGTGCTAACTCCTGGCCAGAGACACAGAACAAACACATCTCTTCTTTCCCTGCCTGGATTTCAGAGGATGAGAGAACCGCGGCTTACCTTTGTCGCCGTGGCCACCGGGGAGCTCCAGCCCACGGGTCCCTGGCGGGCGAGCCCTTGGCCAGCACACACCAGGGTCCCACACTCCACACAGGCGCCGATGATCAGCTGCCGCCCGTCGTCCACCAGCAGGCTGCGGCTCGCGCGCAGGGTATAGAGAAACAGGGGCAGCCGGGCCACCCGCACAGCCTTCAGCCCCAGACACCGCTTCCTCTCCTGCTGGCAGAAGAAGCACACAAACGTGTCCACTTGGTACTGCCGGGACCAGGCGCTGACGGCGTGGTGGGCGTTGCGCGCCTCGTGCTGCAGCCACTGGCCCAGCAGGTCGTGGTAGCAGAGCACGCAGGTGGCCACCAGGCCCGTGGAGTCGGCAGGCCTGGCGCGCGGCGCAGGCGGGTACACGGTGAGGAAGGGGAAGAAGGGCTCCTTTTCGCCCAAGCGGCTGGAGGGGTTCACGTTGAGCTGGAACTCCTTCCCGGGGCCCAGCTCGGTGCCGCAGATGTAGCAGACGGACACGGCGGCGCCGGCCTGGGTGGAGGCGGGCAGCTCAGAGAGAGCCGGGTCGGAGGCGGGGAAGGCCTGGTGGTACCTGCCCAGGAAAGCCTGCACGGACGTGATGAGCTCCTCATTCTGACAGGCCCGGTACAGGGCCCAGATGTCCTCCAGGACGCTGAAGCACTTGGGGCAGCTCCGAACCTCACAGCGCTTGTTGGGGCCCCGGGCGTTGGGGGGGCAGGGCAGGAGGCTGAGGAAGGGGAAATGCATGGTGCTCCTGGCGTTGCCGTTTAGGATCCTGGAGGCTACAGTCCGGGCATCAGGGGTGCAGTCCTCCCCACAGAGGTAGCAGGCCTCTGGCAGGGTCCCCGAGGGCGCGCCCTCCTCCCTGGGGAGCCTCCTGCCCTTGGAGGCCATGCCGGGGGCGTGGCTGTTCAGAGGCACCACGTACAGTCTCTGCAGGACGGGCACGCTGGCCAGCTCGAAGCTTTGCCACTGCTGCATGAGGGAGGAGAAGCAGCAGGGACACACCAGGGTGCTGCCACCCTCGCTGATGGGCTGAGCCCCGGGAGGCGGGCTGTGCAGCCACAGGAAGGGAAAGAAGGGGGCCTGAGCCAGCTTCTCCTGCTTCTGCACGTGGATCTGGTGCTGGGAGGCCGGGGACAGCGCCGACCCGCAGATGTAGCAGCAGAGGCCCCCTGCTGGCGCAGCGCGGCTCTCTGGGGGAACCCGGGGGACACCGCCACCGGCTCCCTTCTCTTTGGGGCCACCACAGGAGCTGGGGAGAGACGGCTCCTTTCGGTCCTCCTCCTCGCTGGTGATGTTGATGTCACTGTCCTCGGATAGGCAGTAGCCTCCTCCCCGGGGCTCCCCCAGGGGCCTGCTCTCCAGCGTCTTGGCGGCCCTGCCCGGAGGGGCTCCTCTTATGCCGTCTGCAGGGGCCACGGGGGCTGGAGGGCCTGGCCACGGGCCTTGAATCCCTCTCAGGACACTGGCCCGCGCCTCGGGGACCCAGGGCCTCCCCACGCCCTTTCTCCGGCGCCTGATGCCGCCGGGCTTGGGCTCTCCGTCCACGTGGAGCTTCGAGGGGTCCCCTTCCTGCTCCTCCTCCACGTCTCCCAGCTCCGGGGTCCCGGCGGCGCTCTGTCCCGGAGGGGGTCCTGGCGCCGCCGCCGTCCTCCACTCCTGGCCGCGGCCCCCTCGAGGCGGCCCAGTCCCCGGCCCCAGAGCGGTCCGCGCCGCCGCCAGCGCCCCGTCCTGGCGGGGGCTCAAGGCGTCGCGCGGGACAGGGTCCGGGTCCGAGAGGGGGTCGGTGTCCGACAGCTCGGACAACTCCGAGTCTCGAGGCTCCTCAGCGGAGACTCGGGGGCCGCCGCCGTCCTCGTCGTCGTCGTCGTCGCCGCCGGCCGCGCCGCCCAGCGCGTAGGCGACGTTCCACTCGCGGGGGGCCCCCGCGCCCCCGCGCCGCCCGCCCGCGCCCGCGTCGCACTGGTGGGGCCGCTTGAGCCAGTACATGCGCTTGTCCACGGGCGTGCGGGCGCGCTCGAAGGCGGCCCACTGCTCGCCCAGGAAGCAGCGGCACACAGCGCACACCAGCACGCAGCCGTCCGCCGGGCACAGCTCGCGCGCGCCGGGCGCCGGCTCCTGCTGCTGCAGGAACGGGAAGAAGGGCTGCGCCGCCGGGGCCCCCGCGCCCCCCGCGCCCGCCGCCGGCTGCTTCACCTGCAGCTTCAGCTCCTTGCCGCGCCCGATGCCGCCGCCGCAGATGAAACAGGAGAGCGGCGCGCCGCCGCCGCCGCCGCCCGCCGCCCGCTCGCCCACGGCGGCCATGAGCCGCTGCTTGCGGGAGACCGGCCGCCCGCTCATGGCCGCCCCGCGCCGCCCGCCCTCAGCGCCCGCCCGCGCCGCCGCCGCGCCCAACTTGGAGCATGTGTGCGCGCCGCAAAGTTTGGCGGCGGGCGGCCGGCGCGGGCGCGGGAGCTCGGCCGCCGCTCACTGGGGCGCCCCCCCCGTCCCCCGCCCGCCCCCGGCCCGGCCCGCCCAGCCCCCGGCGGCGCCGCGCCCAGCGCGCCCGGAACGCAGCGGCGGCGGCGGCGGCGGCGGGCCCCGGGCGGCTGGAGCGGCAGCCGCATGTGCGAGCTCGGCGCCTGCCAAAGCGTTGGGTCATTTAATTGGGGAGGAGGGAGGCGGGAGGGCGGAGGAGAGCGGAGGGAGGGGAAGGGAGGAGGAGAGCGGGCGGGAACCAGCGGGCAGGGAAGCCCTCCCTCCTCGCGCGCCCTCCCCTCCTCCTCCTCCTCCCCCCCACTTCTCTCCCCCTTTCCTCTGCTGTCCCCCCTCGATCCTCCCCCCGCGTCCCAAACTGCGCACAATAGCGCGCCGGCTCCTCTATCTATTTTGTGTCCAGCCGGGAGCCGCGCGCGATGATTCATGGCCCCAATTAGGGGCTCTCTCCAGCGCGCCTGGCTGGAGCTGTCTGAAGGGTCTCCTCGGGGGACCCACGGAAACCCATCAGCGGCTACAGCTGGTGTGTAAGTAAAGGTCAAGCAGGACGCAGGAGCCAGGTAAGGAAGTGGCTGGTGTCCCCTGAGACGAGTCAGCGGGGGAGCTTTTTTTGGGGGGGGGGGAGCAGCCTCAGTCCAGGAGCCAATTTCACTCAGGGTGCTATGGCCCCCTCCTCCTCTTTCCAAAGGGCCATTTACAGCCCTCCGCAGCCCAGAGTTGGGGGCACTTTCCAGGGCCCAGTGTTCTAAATTTGGAGGCAGAGGAGCCATCGCGTCTCCTGGAACACGTTAGTAAACGCACCATGGGGGGGGGGGGGGGGGGGGGGGCGCAGAGGCATCCGCCTGACACACCCCTCTGCACCACTCCCCGGGGGCAGAAAGGGTCCTGTGTGTCCAGAGCTGTGTGTTCCAGGGCAAGTGACTCTACAACTCTGGGGCCTTTCTTCCTCTCATTAAACCGGAGCTCTGACAGGGGATTCACTGTTTCCATGTAATTATCGTGTATGTGAATAGATGCATTGTATTTATTTAATACACAGAGAGAAACCTTAGCAGCATGCGCCAAGGTTCTTTTTCTAAGCACTTTATTTATTTAGTTATTTAGTTATTGTTAATCCTTAACGGAGGATTGATCCCCCCCCTCTGATTTTTAGAGAGAGCAAACGAGAGGAAGTGAGAGAGATACGTAGATTGGTTGCCTCCTGCATGCCAGATACCTGTCCTTGAACGAGGAATCAAACCCTCGAGCTTAGGCTCTAACCACTGAGCACACTGGCCAGAGCTTTTCTAAGCACTTTATATGCACCAGCACGGTTACTCCTCCCGGTGACTCTGGGTTAGCGTGTGATGGAAAGCCTGTTTTGCGGTTGAGAAAGAGGAGGCACAGAGGCACTCCTTTTCCGGAGTGCTGGGGCTGGGAGTCAGACCCTGTGCAGCCTCGTCAGGCAAACATCTGGCCCCCATCACCCCCTTTCTGCTGATCGAGATGGTCTATGGTAGGAGACACGGCAAGGACCCCTCCGTAGGCCCTGCAGCTCCGGGAGGCTGGGAGGCCTTGGCACATCCAGGCCTTTCTGGGCCTCGCATTCCCCATCTGTGAAATGCCACCCCTTCCAGCCTAAAAATTCTATGAGTCTCTGATTTCTGAGCAGGTGACAGCTGTCCTGGCCTGCCAGCTGGAGCCCAGAGTGAGCCTGGGGACAAAGGTGCCATGTGGGCCCCTGTGCCCTCTGGGGCACTGACATGTAAATAAAACTGGGCTTCCTCGGGTGAGGAGGAGGGCCATGCCTTATAAATAAACGGGACAAGAGGAAAGGGCCACCTCTTTGGAAACCCTGGTGGATATTCCAGGGGTCACAGTCCAGGGGAGAACAGGAAAGTCAGCATCATCGCCAGAAATGCAAAAGGCAGGCCTTCCCCGAGGCTCATGAAAAAAAGCTGTATCAGCCAAATTGCCCCGAAGGAATGTTGGAGGCAGGGCAAGGGGTTTCCCTGCTTCTGGCATTTTTAATACCTGGGGAGAGGAGGTGGACTGGTTGGGAAAACTTTAAAGGGTGAGGCCTGTTTGATTGCATCCTCGCACAAGGAGGAAGCCTCACACAGACCAGGAGTTGCTGGTAAAGCTAGGCCAGCTTAGGCAGTGCAGGTCCACGGTGGGGTTCCTGGTGGGCTCCTTAAGGCTCGCACATGCTGTGCCTTCCACCTCCAGTGCCTTTCCGGGCTCTCTGTCCCTCTTCTCTTTATGGCCTTGGCTGCACTATCTTCCCGGGGAGACTTCCCTGCCTTCTCCATTTCTAGTCGGTCCCTCCTGTTATTCTCTGACTCAGCTCATTGGCACAGGAATTTGCTGTTGATTTTCTTTTCTGTCGACTGTTCCCTGTCTATGCTCCTTTCCCCGAGCAGGAATCAGGTCTGTCTTGCTCTCCGTGGATAGCCTGGCCCATCCTTCTCTAGTAGAGTGAGCCTAGGGCAAACCTCTTAGCTCTCTAACTCTCAGTTTCCTGCTCTGTACAATGGGATCTGGACCCTCACCAGATCTTTGTGTGGGGGCCAAATGAGGCAGAGAGGGCCCGATGCTCTGGGCACAGGGCCTGGCACATTGTAAGTGACAGTGTATGGGTGTTGACTCTGCCTGGCTCTATCCACTGTTGAGGAGGTTCTACTACTGCCTGTCTGCAATCTGAGGTGAGGGGGACACTGTGATGAGATCCCACACAGTGTCTGAGGAAGGAGAGCCACAGGAATCAATGGGATAAAAAAAGGGAGGTGGCGTTTTCTTGGCTAAGCCGGAATCATTTAGTACGTGCCACATGTGTGAAAGTGTGTGTATGCATGTGCTGGTGTGCATGTGTGTATGTATTCATGTGCTTGTGTGTATGGGTATGCATGCATTCAAGTGTCTCTGTGTATTTGTGTTTGCATGTGTTGGTGTGTGCATGTGCGTATGTACATGTATGTTCATGCATGTCCCTGTGTGTGCATATAAAGCAGGCAAGGAGCAGGAGGAGAGAAGCATCCAGGTGGATGTTTTATTTCTCTCTATGACCCAGTGACTCAGGTAAGTTCCCTGCCACACATCTCAGAAGCCGGGCACAGATCTCAGAAGGAGGAAAGCAGGTGGTGGTGGTTGGTGATCTGTCCGTGGATGGCATCTGGGTGGGGCCACTAGCACAGATTAACATAGCAGATTAACACCTCGGTTCTGCCTTTTACTAGCTGTGTGGCCTTGACCTGCAACTTAACCTCTCTGAGCCTCAGCTTTCCTACCTGTAAAACAGGGATAATAAAACAACGTACTCCATAGAGCTGGGAGGAGGATGGAGTGAGACAGCCCAAGTGAAGCACTCTCTCTAAACTCAGAGGTGACCGTAGTTTGGCATATGGGTGGGATGTGAAGTACACACACAGACCTGTGCCTTACAGATGCAAAGACACAAATCTTAACTGTGATCCAGTGAGGTAGGTTCTGTTACATCCCCAGTTTACAGGTGAGGAGACAGGCACGGGGAAGGGCAGTGAAGGCCCAAGGTCATGAAGGTTGGTGGCTGGACCGAGGCACCATGTCTCCATAACCCCCTTAGCTTTGCCCTAAGTCTGAGATGCCAGCTTGTTAGGGCAGGAAGGGCAGAGCCTTGTCCTCCCTCTCCTCACATGTGTCCCCCATTTCACAGGTAAGGAAACTGAGGCCCTGACAGGTTTGTGCCCGGACACAACATCTGTATTAGTGTCACATGCCAACATAGTCTCAACGCTCCAGTTTCTAAGGGGGAAGTGAGGAAAGCTCATCAGGAACGAGCCACCAGATTATCCCAGAGCCACAGCCTCCCGGTCCCAGCAGAGCCCTCTCTTTGCTTCCCTGAGTCTCTCCACCCCGTTTGCAGCTCCCTCACACCGTGTGGTATGCGGTCCCAGCTCTCCCCATCTCTAGTCCTAGGACGCCAGTGCAGTGGACTTGAAAAGCTCCCACAGAGGCTCACAGGCAGACCTGGCTCTGGGGACTGGGAGGAAAGACCTGCCCCTCGGTTCTGCAGGAGACCAGAAAGCACTGGAGTGGAGCATCTCAGACGTGTGGCTTCCTGCAGGGCTGGCTCAGAAGCTTCAGGAACCTGCCCTCACCCTGCCGGAGAGTGCGCTTCCAGGCTCCGAGCACTTCGCACAGGTGATTCTATGTGTCTGTCCCTGAGCCTGCCTCTCCCACCAGAGCAGAGCCTGGGTGGCTTCCCTTGTCCCATCCCACAGTGTCTCAAAGCCAGGGGCACAGCTGGGGCCCCATCCCTGTTTGCACCTGGGTTGCCAGACTGTATCCCAAACCTCACCACACCCTCCAAGTTCCATAGTCGGGCAGCTCCTGCCACCTTCTCCTGCTCTGTCTTCTAGTCTCTTACTCTTCCCAGTGCCAGCAGTCCAGATCAATGCCCCGGCCTCTCCAGACCTCTTCCCCCACTTCCCTCCTCACTGGCCTTTGCTGTTTCCTCCCCCTCTACACTCTGCATGTACCCCTGGCATCCCTCCCAGGCCCATGCACCTTCCCAGGCTGGCCCATCCTACCTCTTTTAGAGGCTACGATGCTGTGTGTTTGGCCTGTAGCTCGCTAGGGACTAGAAAAACAAAATTTATCATCTGACTGCCCTATTTTTTTTTTCTTTTTCTATTATTTTCCCAAGAATGAAGCAAGCTCTTCCCTCCTCTCAGAAAGAGCTTCAAACATAGCCAGCTACTGGCAAAAGTATATTCTCCTTCTCAGAGGAGGAAATGAAATCGTTAACCATAAAGAAAAGCCAAATCTGGGATTTATGGAGGCCGTGGGTTTATGAACCATTTCACATTTATTAGGCTGTATGGCATGGCCACGCAGGAGTCTCCATCTCCATTTGAGAGACGAGGAGACTGAGGCTGAAGGGCACAGTGCCCGAGACCAAGGGGAGCTCCCAGCTGGCGGGCTGGTGGAGTCTCCTGAGAAAGATGTGTGTTTGGCGGCCCTAACTTAGCATCCCTTCTTTATTCAAATACAATAGCCTCAGAGAATGGGAGTGGGGACCACTTTCCATATCTGGGGCCTGAGACAACAGAGGCAGAGGCATTTGTAAGCTGCAAAGTGCTTTCTGGAGGGAAGGGGGAAAAAAATCACTGCTTGCATTGCACAATTAAGGGTCAGAGCACCGGGGACCTATATAAAGAGCAGAATCAGGTGTCCCTAAACATTTGCCTGGCTCCCGTTAACCTGGAGAAAGAATCCAGAAGCAGCAGCCCAGTCTCCCCGTCCAGGAGACACCATTCCCCCAATCCCCTCCATCTTAAAATCCCAGGCTATTCCTGTGAACTTCGGTGCCTCATAAAATTCCTTTGATAAATGATCGCCGGGATGGACCTGCCACTGGGGATGGTAGGACAGACCCTCCCCATAAATCTTGAGTGTGCTCAAAGACGCCCTTGCTGCTGGCTTCTCCACAGACCCCTGATTTGCAGCACAGAACCCACAGCGATCATTTCTGTGGTTACTTCCTGGCTGCTGAGCCAGGGAGGTTTCTGGAGAAAGCTGGGCATAGGTGGGTGGGGGAGGGGGTGGAACAAAAGTAGAAGGTAAAGACTTGGATCTGGCATGCAGTAGGTGTTCGATGCAAACCAGTTTGAGCCCTATAGCATGTAAACACAGCAGCCAGTGTTTCCTGCATACTGACTACATCTGAGATGCTATGCTCAGAGCTTACATCATCATCTAGCGTAGATTTCCAGACAGCCTGGGAAATAGGCACGTTACCTGGTTTTATGGGTGGGAACATTGAGACTTGGAGCGTTGGATGTGCGTCCCACGATCACAGAGCCGGGACGTGGTAGAACTGAATTCAGACAGAGGCAGACGGGCCTTGCTCTGATGCGTACTGACTGCCATATGCCCAGCTCCCAGCCTGCCCGGCCAGCTTCCCATGATCCTTTGCAATAAAGGCATCCTTGTCCCTGGGTGGGTCCTGTTAGGGAGGCTATTGTTTGGGGCTCGCTGGACGCCTGTGAGTCCGGCTTAGGGCTTCACCAGCGGCCCCGCCCCCGCCCAGGCTCCCCTCACCTCAGCAGCCGAGCTCTCAGGCCCTGGGATACTCAGTGAGCTGCGGCAGGTCCTCTTGGTGCTCGCACTGCCAACAGGGGCTGGGAAGTCAGCAGCAGCAACAGATTCTTTCCAGCTGTTACTCTGAGTCACTGAAGGGTGTTCCAAAGCCTGACCACCAGCCGGCCTGTCCTAGTCCTCTATTTCTGCGGTCAGTTGGGCCTGGACTCATTGATGGGGATGTAAACTGGGCCTGAAGCATGGGGCTGACACTAAGCCGGGGTGTTGTTCCTTAAAAACCTCTTGTTGAGGTGTGGCCTCCATACAGAACCATGTGCGTCATCACAGGGGTTCAGCCTGTGGAATTTTCACAGAGTGAGCACATCTGTGTAACCAGGACTCAGAAATAAGGCCTGTCCCATCTCCCAGCAGCCCCCTTGCAGGCCCTACCCCAACCGAGGCTGGCAACTTACAGCCAGGAGAACTCCAGGCGTCCTGACTTCTAACACCAGGTGGTGGGTTTTTTTTATTTTTAACAGCTTTATTGAGATATAATTCACATACCACACAACCCACCAATTCAGTGATGTACAATTCAATGGCTTTCGGCCTAGGTAGAGTTGTGCAACCTTTGTCACCATCAATTAGAAAACATTTTCATCACCTCAAAAAGAAACCCCGTTCCTTTTAGCTGTCCCCCCCTCAATCCCTCTGCCCTTGGCAGCCACTAGTGTGCTTTCTTTTTGTATGGATTGGCCCATTCTGAATGTTTTATAAATGGGATCAGGCATGTGTGGCCTTTTATGTCTAGCTTCTTTCACTCAGCGTAGTGTTTTCAAGGTTCACCATGTTGTGGCATGTGTCTGCATAGACCGTCTTTGTATCGATACTTTGTACAGATAGAAATGCATGTGCTCTTGGAGTCTGGCTTTTGGTTCTGTATTATGTTTGTGAAATTCTCCCCTGTTTTGCCCGTAGGAGTACTCAATGCTTTTTATCGCTGTATAGTATTCCACTATTTATCTAATACCACAATTTATTCACCCATTCCACTATCAATGGGCTTTTAAGTAGACCCCATTTTAGGCTAACATGAATACTGTTTCTCTGAACATTCTCATTCATCATTTCTTTTTCTTTCTCTTTTTTTAAAATATATTTTATTGATTTTTTTCAGAGAGCAGGAGAGAGGGATACAGAGCCAGAAACGTCGATGAGAGAGAAACATCGACCAGCTGCCTCCTGCACACCCCCCACTGGGGATGTGCCTGCAACCAATGTACATGCCCCTGACCGGAATCAAACCTGGGACCCTTCAGTCCACAGACCGACGCTCTACCACTGAGCCAAACCGGTTTTGGCTCATTCATCATTTCTTGAAAATACATGAGACATTTGTGTCGAATAGATACCTAGGAGTAGAACTGCTGGTCACGGCATAAGCATATGCTTGACCTTAGTGCGTATGACATTTTTAAACACATTTGCGGTAGCGTGTGGGGTTCCCAGGGTTCCCTAGTTCCTGACCCAGCCTCTGAGCTGCAAAGGGAAAGGGCTTAGTGGCTGGTGTTTTCGTTGGGTTGTGTGAGCACGCGTGGTTTCACTGTCCTGGCTCTGAAACGATGTTCCTTTCCGGGCCAGAAACACTTAGGCATGGCTCCCTCTAAAAGGGGAAACACATTTTAAAATGTCAGTCTGCCCAGGTCTTAGAATATTCCATCTGTAGGGAGGATGGCGCTCACCAGAAACAGTGACTTAGAGTCCCTGGTTCCCACCTTGGGTCTTGACTCCAGTCCCTGCTGGGTTCAAAGCATGCTCTTACCTCCTGTCCTGGGGGGGCTGGGTTAGTTACTGCACAGGGTCCACAAAAGTGGCCAGTGGATGGTTCTGTGGGGTGTGTCTTAGAGTGGGGAGATCGACCCTTAGCCAGCCACACTCTGTTCTAACTAACTCCCCGTCCATCATCCATTTCATCCACTCAGTGACCAGATGAGGTACAAGTATCATTTCCACTCTATAGACGAGGAGACTGAAGTCCTGAGAGGCTAAGCTACTTGGCCAAGATCGCTCAGTTCCTAAGTTACAGAGCCGGAATGCGCACCCAGAGCCCCCACGTTTTGTTGTTGTTGTTGTTGTTAATCCTCATCTGCACATATTTTTCCCGTTGATTTTTAGAGAGAGTGGAAGGGAGGGGGAAAGACAGAGAGAAACATCAATGTGTGAGAAAGAGACATAGATTAGTTGCCTCCCACATGAGCCCCGACCAGGGCTGGGGATTGAGCCTGCAACTGAGGTACGTGCACCTTGACTGGAATCAAATCTGGGACTCTCCAGTCCACAGGCCGACGCTTTATCCACTGAGCCAAAGTGGCTAGGCCAGAGCCCCTACTGTTAAGTACTTCGCCTCTGGATTTGGACAGAAATCTCAGCCCTGCCACCTCTCTGTGTGACTCTGGGCAAGTGGCTGAACTTCTGAGCCCTATCCCCGTAGTCCAGGTGGGTGTGGGGGAAAAACCATGCCTGCCTCCCCTCATTGCCTTGCGGAGGGCAAGCGCCGGGACACGAAGCGCCAGAAACAGGGAGGTCCGTTTGGCCCACGGCTGCTCCCTGAAGTGGCCCCGCCTTCGAGAAGTCCGTGCCTTCTGAAGGAGATATTTTTGGAGAGAGTTGAGGCTTTGGATCCTCCCCAGCCCACCCCTTTATCTGACAGGTGGAAGGTCCAAGACCCCGGGCAGCCCTGACTCCTCCAAGGTCACACGCAGGGTCTCAAGGAGAACCCTCAGCCTAAAGCCCACCACCCTTTTGGAAACGGGGGCTCCTGGTTTTGAGGCAATGGTGCCATTACCCAGGCCCTCGAGAACTTATTTCTTTCTGACTCCATCTCTTCCTCAGAGCCCAATGCTTAGCTCACACAACGCCAGCTCTGCTTTTAAGAGAGAACCAGGCAGGTCTGAGGCTCTGGGGGTCTCTGGGACTCCAGGCTCACCCCGGAGTCCGGTGGGTGGGGAGGCAAGGAGCTGGGAGTCGGGCCTGGTGTCCTGTTGCGACGCTGGCGAGGCACCCCGACGCGCCTTCCAGAAAGACTATCTCCCTGTGGGGACACCCTCGACCCTAATCAGCCATTAATATTTATCAGACCTGAAAGCTGAGCCCCTGGCGAAGGGAAAACAGCCGTGAACAGGTGCCGCGGCGGCTGGCACCCCCGCCCGGGCTCTGGGCAGCTGGGGGCTTAGCCGAGGGTAAGGGGCTGGATGAGGCGGGCTGAGCAGGGCCTCCTGAGAGGCAGAGATCTCCTAGGAGGGAAGCGGGCCACGAAGGCCGAGGACAGCTCACTGTGAGAAGCTGGGGGCTCTGCCTGCTGGGCTGGGTGAGGCCAGAGGGCTGGGCAGAGTTGGAGGGCCCCAGGCCTGGATGGAAACCAGGAACTGGGGGATGGGTTTGGCAGGGCAGCAATGGTTGCTTCACACCTGTTCTCTGCCCAGGAGACAGCGTGGTCTTCTCAAACGCGCAAATCTGATTGTGGCCTCCTTACTGCGTAAAATCCTTCTCCGTTTTCATAGCTCTCAGGTTAGAAATGAGACTGCCTGTGAGCTGGCCCTGCTGTGTCTCTGGGAGACCACAGGGCCTTCCCCAGGGGACACCCCGCACTTAGCATTAAGGACCTTTTCACGTGCCATTTCGGTGGCCGGGAATTTGATTTTCTCCCCTGTGCCTCTTCAACTCCTGCCTGTGCCAGACAGAGCATTTTTCCCTCTTCTGCTCTGCAGGCAGACCCTCAGACGGCATTGCCCGGATTCCCGGCCTCTGGGCTTCCTGCTAGGTTCCCCCAATGCAGACACTGGTGGAGACCAAAGTGCAGGCAGAGGGAGAAGCCAAAGCTTTTCTTCCTCTCCTCATCTCCCTCTCCCCCACCTCTCCTTTCCCCTCTTTATTTCTCCCCCTCTCTGCTCTTACCTCCCAACCTTTAGCAGCATCTCTAGAAACAACCCTATTTACTCTGTGACTCCCGCAACTCTGTCTCTTCTCTGTCTGCAGCCCAGGATGACGGCAGCTTCCTGCCCTTCCTGACCTCCTCTTGCAACTTCATGATCCCTTTTATAACCAGGTCCCTTCATTTAACTCCCCCTCTTGGGCCACCTGACACAGGTGCCCTTCTCCTGGCGTCACTTAGCTCATTCTTTGGTGCCTGCATGAGGGGCCAGACCTCACAGGAGCTTCCCGGGGCCCCCGGCCTGGCTCAGGAACCTCTGGGATACACAAAGTGATTTCTTTTCCTTCTGGGCACTTATTGCTGTTTGCAATTATGAATTCATGAGTGTGGTTATTCGATTAACATCTGTCTCCTCCCAATTTACACATTCCACGAGGGGAAGGGCCAGACATCTGCTTTTGCTCAGCTCTGTATCTCCCGTACCAGAACCTAGTAAAATGCCTGGCAGTGAGGAGGCACTTCGATATTTGCTGAATCATGAACCAGTGCTTAAAGGAATAGGTGGATGAGGAGAGGGGTGAGGAACTCATTCAGCTAGAACCACTGATTCTGGGTGAATCTTTCTCCCCCTCTTTTAGAAGGCCACAGGATAAATTGCTTGGAGAAACTCATCATTCATTTCTACAATTTCTTGAGCACCTACTGGGTGCCAGGATGAATAGATAGATAGGTGTGTGGGGGAGTGGATGGATGGTAAATGGGAGGTAATAGGTAGGTGGGTGGGTGGGTGGGTGGGTGGATGGATGGATGGGAGGAAGAATGGGTGATGAGTGGACGGAAAGAGGAAGAATTAATGAATGGATGAGTATATGGTCAGTAGCAAGAACGGATTTAATCCTAGAAAAAAAGAAGAAAAAAAAAAGAAGGTAGGGAGGGAAGACAGGCAGGTAGAATTTAGAGAAAGATACAGTTGTTCTGTTGGGGAGAGGCAGAGGGAAGGGGGATGGCAGCACTCACACGGGAACTCTGAGCTGTGTCCCTCAAATATGCAGGAAGGGCAGGCTCTGAGAAAGGGGCGGGCAGGGAAGGTCGTTTCTGAACTGCCGCTGCAATTCCCTTGGGTTAACCAAGATTAATGACTTTGGTTTGAAGAACCCATATCTGGCCATGACTTTGGGACCAACAGGATGTGACCCGTAGCCCTTGGGCTGCCCCAGAGACCCAGGGCTCCTGACTTGGCAGTTAGGGTTGGCATGCCCCGGCAACAGGGGGCAGTGGCGGCAGCTGAGACCCTAACGTCCTAAGCGCACACACGTCCAGTGGCAATCGGACAGCATTTCCCTTCGCCCCTGACCCCGGGGCAGATCCTCCATCTGCTCAGGGCCTCGCCTTCCCCCACCTTGGAGAGCCAGGCTCTGAAGGAAATGCTGGCCCCCCTGCCAGCCTCAGCTGGCCTCCCTCCCTGTAAGAGTTGGACCAGCCTCAGCCGGCCCCCCTCTCTGTGAGAGTCCCAGGCCCAGCACCCCTGCTGCGGACGCCATGCCGTGGGGGCCCAGTGTGGAGCTGGGAAAGGCAGCCTCGGAGGCAGGGAAGAGGAGAGGGGAGGGGCAGGGGCGGCTGGGTGGGAGCTGCTGATTCACAGCCACCCTCCAACAGGTGGCCTGCCATCTGCGCTGGCTGCCCGCCCCGGCCACGTGTGCAGCCCTCTCGAGTTTAACTTCGGCCGCGCACGCGGCTTGAGTTCATGCAGCCAGAAAAAGAACTCCCGAGAGCGGGCCGGGCCGAGGACAGAGCGAGGGTCACTTGTCCCCTGAGAGCAGGGCTAAAAATGACCGGGGAATTTGGAAAGTCCCTGTGCACAGGGCCTGGCCTGCTTTCCCCTCACGGGGTTCCCGGAGCTTGGCCTGAAAGCTTCTCGGAGCTCGGGGTGCCCCCTCTTCCCCTGACAGACACCGAAAGGCAGGCCCAGAGAGGCCGAGCAGGAGCTCACACAGCCTCAGGGTCCTAGGTTCACTCTATCGGTTCCCTGTGAATGAGTGGGCTCCCTGCCAGCTGCAGAAATACGGCCTCGGGGAGCCCATAAATCCAGCCAGGAGACCAGCCAACGAGGAGACCAGCCACGGAGAAGCCAAAATAATGCGAGAGCCTCCCAGCCCCTCCGCAGGGGACCAGCGGGGGACCAGAGGGTGTTTGAGGCTTTCCCTCCACGTCCTCATTTGTAAAATGGGAATAATTATAACAATAGCACCAACCTCTGAGGGCTGACCTGTGAGAGGAGGTTGTGGTGTTACTTGCTATGGGGGAAAGCTTCTCATTCAACTTCATTCTGCATCCTGTACTCTTCTCCTCAAAACAACTGTGTGCAGTTACTGTCCTCAGCCTCCTGCGGAGGGAAGGGACGTGTCTGGTCTTTTGCCAGCACTCCCAGGACAAGCCGGGACTTGAACCCAGGACAGTCAGAGCCCCAGCTGCCTCACACCCCACCCCAAGCCCTTCTAGGGCCCCCCTCTTCCCTCCGTACTGATGCTGTCTCCACCCTGGAAGGGAACGTGCTAAAACCCGTCCCCAGGGCAGGGCCCAGCTGTCACCCTCCCAGCTGCTGGGACCCTGTTGGGAGGCAGGCGGTGCCAGCCTGCAGGCCGGGCCAAGGACACGCATGCAGCTTCTGACACATCTGAGGTGGGGAGGGGCCTCGTGGCCAAGCAGGCGCTGGGATTACGGCGTGTTCCAGCCCTAAGGGGCCCCTCCCCCAGGCAGGCAGCCAGCCCTGCCTGCCACCTGTGCTTCGGCCAGGCCTCGTCCCTTCCCCGCACTGGCCTGAGCGAGCAAACGGAGAGCCGTGAGAACTACCTGTGCGCGATGGAATCTCAGGAGCCTGGGACGCACGTGCTGGTGTTTCCAGGTCCCACTGGAAGGATGTTTTGGGAGGAACCCCTGGCAAACCTTGAGTCCAGGCTTGTCCTCCCTCGGGAGTAGTCGTTCCTGGCAGAGCACCCCCTTTGCTACTCGGGGTGGTTGGTGGGCGAGGATGAGCTGATGCTTATTGATGTCTGGGTGGCCCTGGGCCCTGTCCATGGTCTCGGCCTTCCTAGCTTCCCTGTAGGCCAGGTCTCTCACCTCCCCTGGAGATGATGATCTTGAACCCGGAAACATGCCGTGACTGACGCAGGGGAGCTGGACTGGGAACTGGTGGGTCCACGGCCACCCCTGGCCGGGCACTGCCTGTCTCCTTGGCAGACATACAGGTGAGCGGCTCCTCTGGGCATCCAGCTAAGGCCAGTGTTGTCCTGGGGGCTCTGCCTCCGGGACATGGTCAACGGCCTCTACCCTCAAAGCTGTTAGGGCCTCGTTAGCAGTTCAGTCAAACAGGGGCCAAGAAGTGCAGATGGAAGAGGGGAATAGTGGGGGGTGGCGTAGGGAGGCTTGTGGGAGGTAGGGGGTGGGAGGGTTCTGGAAGGTCAGAGGCAGGCACGGGGTTGGGGACAACCCTCCACTCCTCCTCCTCCCCATAGAGCCCCAGGCACAGAGGGTGGTTGCATGGGGGCAGGAGGCAGCGGTCTACCCCCAGGCTTAGGGCCCTGGAAACCCAGGAGCCTTCATCCCTAAGGTGTCAAAGAGGGGAGCCAGGCAGCGGCCCGCCGGCCAGGGAGACGGAGCAGGCGCCCGGCCCAGGAAAGGCCTGCCTCCTGCCAGGCCCCGGCCTCCCTGGGCTGAACGCCTCTTCCCGCCGCCAGCCCGGAGGCGCCAGCGCTGGCCTGGGGAGAAGCCGAGCCAGGTCAGGGCGGGCCTGTGGCCCTCCTTCCAGCCTCCACCCTGACCGGGGTTTCTTCCCACAGGAGCCAGAGGCAGGGAACGGACGTGATGATTCTGACCATGCAGAGACGGAGACGACAGACTGAGACAGAGACGGAGAGAAACATGGAGAGAGACAGACAGAGATACCAGAAAGAAACAGATGCAGAGACAGAGACAGAGATACAGAGAGAGACAGATAGATACAGAGACAAGGAGATACAGACACAGACCTCACGAACCTGGAAACACGTAGAGACAGACCAGACATACTCGCTGCACGGTGACACCGTATACAGACCCTCCACAGGCCCTCGCCAGCTGGCTGCCCTCACTGCCTCCTGTCCCCCCCAGCACCACCCACACACCAGGTACCGCACGTCCCAACATCAGTGTCCTGGGTTTTGATCCAGATTCGCTCAGGGCCAACGCTCTGGGCCATAAGGGAGCCCGGAGGGGTGGGGGTTGGGGTTTGGACCTGCACCTAGCCAGCCACCTGCAGCCTGCGTTTGAGTCCCGGGTCTCCCATCTGCCAGATGTAAGACAGGTGGAGGGACAGCACCTCCCCGAGCCTCAGTTTCCCCATCTGTGAGACCGAGAGAGAAGGTGGCCAGCTTGAAGGGTGGCTGAGGGACGGCAGGGAAAAAGCGATGAGCTTTAGAAGGTGCCGCCCACTGACTTCCCAACTGCACAGCAGCTCCTACACCACCAGGGCGAAGAGAGCGGTGGCCAGACCGCAGGGTCCGGGTAGAGACCTGCCTTCCAGGCCCTGCGGGCAGTAACTCGCCATCAGTCTGCCCACCGTTCAGGCGCCTCCGTCGGCTCGCTAGGCTGGTTTTCCAGCAGGTCTGCTGTGCACTGAGCACTGGGGGGCTCAACGCTGCTGCAAACACGGGGACCAGGCAGAATGAGGGGACCTCGGCTTCGCGGTTCGGAGAACAGGGACCTGGTGGTGGATGTGGAAGAGGGTGTGTGAGGCTGGGAAACATAGCTTCTTACACCGATTTTATGGAAGCATAATTTACACTACAAAATGCATCTGTGGCAACTTTGACACATGTATACACTTGCATAGCCACCTCCCTAATCAAAACAATCTCCCTGATTGGTTTGGCTCAGTGGATAGAGCATCGGCCTGTGGACTCGAGGGTCCCAGGTTTGATTCCAGTCAAGGGCAGGTACCTTGGTTGCTAGCACAACCCCAATAGGGGGTGTGCAGGAGGCAGCTGATCAATGTTTCTAACTCTCTCCCTCTCCCTTCCTCTCTGTAAAAAATCAATAAAATATATTTTTAACACATCAACATCTCCATCACCCCAAACATCTTCCCTTGTGCCCCTCCCCCGCCAGCCCTCATCTGGCCAGGGAGGGGCGCCCATCTGTTCTCTATCCCTGTCATTCGGCATTTCTTAGTTTCATGCAGCAAGCACTCTGTCCGGCTTCTTTCATTCAACATACGGTTTTTGAGATTCTCCCAAGTTACTGCGTGAGCCGTGCTGCTCCCTCCTTCCTTTTCGTCGGTGAGTAGTATTCCACTCCGTAGAGGCAGGACCCTGAAGTTATCCGTCCCCTGCTGCTGGACATCCGGGCTGTTTCCAGGCTGGGGTCACTAGGAATGAAGCGGCTGTGGATATTCGGGTCCAGCTGTGGGTGTGGCTGTGTTCCCCTCTCTCGGGGGTAAAGGCTAAACGTGGGATTGCTGGGTCAGAGGCCAGTGTTGGCCCTGGGCCATGGCTGGCGTGCCCCGTTTTTCTTTTCTTTAAAATGGGGGTGAAGAAAGTGGAAATAGCCCAGATGTCCATCAACAGGATGAATAAGTAAAATGGGGTCTGTCTACACCATGGAGGATTATGTGGCCATTAAAAAAAAAAAAAAAAAAGTGCTGGCGAGGATGTGGGGAAAAGGGAACCCTCGTGCACTGCTGGTGGGGTGCAGCCACTGTGGAAAACAGAATGGAGTTTCCTCAAAACATTAACAATGGAACTGCCTTATGACCCAGTGATTCCACTTCTGGGAATATATTGGGGGGGGGGGGGAGACTGAAACACTTAATTCGAAAGAATGTATGCACCCCTATATTCACTGCAGCATTACAATAGCCAACATTTGGAAACATCCCAAGTGCCATCAGTAGACGAGTGGATAAAAAGCTGTGGTACATCTACACAATGGAATACTACTCAGCCATAAAAAAGGACAGAAATCTTACCCTTTGCAACAGCCTGGATAGACCCGGAGAGGGTTATGCTAAGTGAAATAAGCTAGTCAGAGAAAGACAAAACCATATGATTTCATTTGCATGTGGAATCTAATGAGCAAAATAAACTAACAAAATAGAAACAGACTGGTAGATACACACAACAGACTGACAGATGTCAAAGGGAAGGAGGGGCGTTGAGGGACTGGATGAAAATGGTGAAGGAATTAAGCAAAACAAATAAAATTAAAAAAAAAAAACTCATTAACACAGACAGCAGTATAATGATTACCAGAGGGAAGGGACATGGGGGCTGGGGAGGGGAAAGAGAGGAAAGGGGGATAAACAGAGATGGAAGGAGACTTGCCTTTGGGTGGTGAACACAATACAATATGTAATTGATGTATCATAGAACTGTACACCTGAAACCTATATAATTTTATTAACCGATGTCACCCCAGTAAATTCAATTAAATAAAACAGTATAGTCCTGGCGCATGCTACAACATGGATCAACCATGAAAACATCATGCTAGACACAGACAATAGGGCGAGGAAGGCCTGGGGCAAAGGACAGGGTGGGCTCAGTAAGGGCTCAATTGGAGAAAAAGGGGGATACATGTAATACTTTCAACAATAAAGATTTTTTTTAAAAACACAAAACACCAGGCTAAGAGAAGCCAGACACAAAGGGCCACAAAGGGTGGGATTCCATTATATAAAATGTCCATCATGGAGACAAGAAGGAGATGGATGGGGTGTCAGGGGTTGGGGAGGGGGAGTCAGGAGTGCCTGCTAGTGGGTGTAAGGTCCCCTTTTGGGGTGATGACATGTTCTGGAATTAGATTTAGGTGATGGCTGCACCACCTTGGAATGTACTCAATGTCACTGAACTGTACACTTTAAAATGGCTAAAATGCTAAATTTTACGCGATACAGATTTTGCCTCATTGTAAAAGCGGGGAGGAGACAGTCTGGTAATGACAGTGTCCTCCTTGTAGGGTTTCTGTGAAGGTGAATGAGATGGTACATGGAAGCACTAAGCAGGGGGCAGGGCACACAACCCCCGGAATAAAAGCTGGACATGCTTAGGGGTTTTGTCTGGTTATTCTCAGGTGTAGGTCTCTCCCTTAGGCCTGGCACATAGTAGGTGCCCAGCAAACATTTGCTAAGCCATGAATGGCTGGCTTTAAGATTATGATTTCCCCTGTCTCTTAAAACTTTTTTTAAATATATTTTTATTGATTTCAGAGAAGAAGAGAGAGAGAAAACTAATGATGGGAGAGAATCATTGGTTGGCCTCTTCCTGCATACCCAGGCATGTGCCCTTGACAGGACTAGAACCCGGGACTCCTTAGTCTCCGGGCCAGCGCTCTATCCATTGATTCCAACTGGGCTCCCCTGTCTCTTAGAGGCAGCCCTGCCACGAAAAATGGAAATGAGCCTGTTTGTAGCACAACTCTGACCTTCAGAAATCTTCAGAACAATCCCATCCGATGGGAGTCTTTTAAAATGTATTATAATTAACCTCCCCATGTTTACGAAGAAGGAAACCAGGAGAGGTTAAGAAACCCACCCAAGGTCAGCCGCCAGCCCAGGCGGGCCAACTTCAGAGCCCACGGGGCTGAGTGAGCAAGCCGGCTCCCCTGGGCAGACGTGCCTCTGACCTCTGCGGAGTGAGGCTCTCTCCCAGCTCCCGGAGGGGAGGGGAGGCCAGGGATGGCCCTGGGGCCTGTGCAGAGAGCCTGGGCCCAGCGGGGAAGCAGGGTGTGGGCTACAGGGGTCCCCTTCCCCCTGCCTTAGCTCTCGTGGACTCGGGGTCAGCGTGGAGTTCCCAGGGGCTCCACGTCTGCTTTCACTCGTGGGGAAAGAGGAGGTAAGAAAAACATAGCAAAAACACGCCAGGGAAACCTTGCTCACAGCTCCAAGCAGGCCTCTGTCCCCCTGCGGCCAAGCCTCTCCCGCAGCCCCAGCCCGTGGCCTCTTGTCCCTGGCCTCCGTGGCTGTGGGCACACCTCGTCCTCTTTCTTGGAATTCTCCGGAGACCTCCTTCCTTGGCTGCGTCTCAGCCTTCCTGGCACCTCCCAGAGGCCATCACTCTGCTTCCTGCGTGTGTGGGGGGGGGAGGGGGCCCGGGGGGGCCAGGGGGACATGACGACGACTGTCTCCCATAGAAGCCTCTCCCTCTGGCCTTCTCACCCCTTCTCTCACCTCACCCCGCACACACACACACGTTTCCCCAGCCAGCCCATCAGAACGCCATTTTGCTCACATCCCTCCCCTGTCCTCCAACCATCTGTGGCTCCCCAGGGCACCCTGAGGGGCAGTTGGAGACTGGCCACTGATAGATCCTCCCTTTCTCTTAACTGATGGACAGAGATAAACTCCACCTGCAGCCGGACATTCCTGAGCTTTGAACCACCAATCAGCACCTTCCAAATACCCTAAGCGCCCGATTCCTAGGTCCCTATGTCCCTTACCATAGGCCTTACCAAATCACCAACCAGCATGTGCTGAGTGTCCGAAGCCCTGTCCCCTCTCCTCCCCTTAAAAAGTGCTTGTACCCAGGCCCTCGCTCTCTCCCGCTCGCTCTCTCTGGAAGCAGCCGGCAGTGGTACTCTTCTCTTCAATAAAGCCTGTGTCCTAGCATCCCACTCTCCGGCTCCCTCTCTATTTCACCTTTTATGCTGGTGCTGAAACCCGGCATCGAACCAGGGACCTAGGAAGGGAGGATCTATCAGCCACAGGGCCCTGTAGTCAGGATATCTGGGATTAAATCGGGCTCTACCATTTAGAAACTGAGGGATACATCGGGCGAGTTATCCCACCTGTGTGGAGTCTGGATCACCCCTCCCGCACCAGGTAACTGGCCCAGTAAATGGGTTGAAACGTGGGAAGCGTTTAGAACGGAGCCAGCTGAGTGCTCTGAGTGCTGGAATTATTGAGGATGGAGGCAGCCCTTCCCCTTGGCCTGGCCCAGGCCACGGTGTTCTGGGCCCCACAGCCAGGTGCACAGCCCCCATCTGCCTGCTCCTGCTCCGCTGTCCCCATCGCCATGACGCCCGCCTCCTGCTGTCTGCCTCTCCAGAGTCAGGTCACCATCGCCGGCCCAGGCCCCCTGACTTCACAGGTTTGGGTTGGACGGAACTGGGCCAAGCCTGCGAGCTGGGAGGAGAGACTCAGCACACACACCTCGGCCTCCACTGGCGAGGCCACGGCCCTGGGTCCACTCCGCTGGAAGGTCCTTGGTGCACACACAGTCAGCGCCAAGAGCCTTACATGGATTGACTCGTTTAATCATCATCACAACCCTATGAGGTGAGTACTAGTCTAGCCTCACTTGACCAATAGGGAAACTGAGGCACAGAGAGGTTAAGGTTCACACAACTAGCACTCTGACGGAGGCAGGACTGACACCCAGGCACCCTGGCTCTTGACATGTGGTCATAACGCCCAGGCTGCCATGGCTCTCTCCAGCCGTAGCACAGGTCTGGCACACAGTAGGTGCTCTTTGAACATCTCTTAGGTGTGAGTCGTGACTTCTCCAGGGACACAGTAGCCTGTGGCAAGAATCAGGCCTGTGGCCACTCAGGATGCTGGGAGCCTCCAGGTGGGGGCAGCCCACCCTCTCTGCTCATCATCTCTTTCTGCTCTCACTGTCTCTGAGTTTAGCCACACAGCTCCTGGTGGTCCGGGGGACATTGTGGCCATGGACTTGTGGCCACCTGCCAGGAATACCAGCCAATACACACCTGGGGCTGTCCCCTGGACAGCAGCCTCTGGGCAGGAGGCCCCCATTCACCCAGTGACCACTGCCCGGCCTGCAGGCCCTGCGGCTGCCCCTCCTCAGAGCAGCCTTGGGTTGGTTCACAGCCAGCTCCCAACCATTCATGAGATTAAAGGGCCTCTGCAGTGAAAGAGGCGCCTCTGGGAGAGCAGGGCCTCAGCCAAGCTCCAGGCCTCTGCGTAGCCACCTCCCCGCCCCAACCCTGGACCGAGGCCCTTCCCCTGCACAGGACCCAGGTCTTCCTGCTGGTCCCTCCACCCCACTGTTCATTCATTCCACACCTCCCTCATGTACCTACTCTATGCCACAGTGAGTTCTCTTGTCTCCTTGCTGTCGCCAGAGCTGTGCCTCTTGGGACACGCTTTACTTTCTCACCTTCTGAGGTGGCCCTGGGGTGGATCATCTCACCCCAGGTGGTGTCATCTCTCAGGGGCGCAGTTGAGGGGCCCCCTGTGGCCAGTTGCCAGCACAGGCTGGGCATCTACTTTGTGTTGGGCACTGCAGCGTGAGATGTGTGATGTGATCCCATTGACCCTTCGCAGCCCTCGGAAGGTGGGCCTCTCATGCCGTCACCCTTCACTTGCAGACAGTGAAGCTCAGAAAGAGCGAGTGACCTGTCCCAGGCCACACAGCTGGTGAGAGACCACGCCAGGGTTTCTCGTTCCCAAGTCTGGGGCTTCCATGTTCCAGTCACACCACATCTGTCTGCGTTGGCTAGGTAACAGTCACATCCTATGGTGATTCTCCGGATCCTAGGCACACCCGCCAGGCCCCAAGGCAGCAGCTTTCCTCGTCACCCACCCTGACTTTGGGGTGCTGGATTCCCAGCTCAAAAGATCAACCTTAACCAGCGTTTTTCAACCGCTGTTCCGCGGCACACTAGTGTGCCGCGAGATGTTGCCTGGTGTGCCGTAGGTGCAGACAAGACAAGAATTTTATAATTTTTCACTATTTTGTTTACTTAATATTTCATAATAAAGTAATTATAAAATACTTTCTTTGTGTTTATTTGATTCCTATTCAAGAGAATTACTTTATATATAGTCAATATAGGCACAGAGTTAAATTTTTTAACATTTTCTAATGGTGGTGTGCCTCGTGATTTTTTTCATGAAACAAGTGTGCCTTTGCCCAAAAAAGGTTGAAAAACACTGACCTTAACAATCAATCTGTGGTTGGCCGAATAGCAACCCCCAGAAGGGCTCATGTCCCAATCCCTGTAAACTGTGAATATGCGAGGACACAAGGGACTGCACAGATAGATTAAGATCTTGAGATGGGAAGACTATCTTGGGTTGTATGGGTGACTCCAATTGTAATCATGAGGCCCTTAGAGGGAGAAGACAGAAAAGTCCGGATTGGAGAAAAAGATCTGAAATTGCTAACACTGTGGGCTTTGAGGATGGAAGAAGGGGCCACAAGCCAAGGAATGTGGGCAAACTCTAGAAGCTAGAAAAAAGCAAGGATACAGATTTCCCCCTGAAGCCTCCAGGAGGAATGCAGACCTGCTAGCACCTTGATTTTGGGCCATTTAGATCTGTGCCAGACTTCTGAACTGCAGACGAAATCTGTGATGTTTTAAGCCAACACATGTAGTAGGTCGTTTGTTATAGCAACCTTAAGAAACTCATACAACAGCCTCGATACCCCCTCTTGTCAGGGTCCTCGCCACACCTTCCCTCCCTTCTTCACCCCCACCATGCCCAGACCTGAGGCCTGCAGAAAGTCTTGGCTATCCCAGTCCGTGCAGGGGCCCGCCCACCTCTGGGCTCTCACACCCTCACGTCTGGTCCCCGCTCACTTTCTTCCCCTGCCTGCCATTGTTAGTCACCTTATCACGCCTCTCCATCTCACCTCACATCTAATTGGAATTTCCTCAAAGGCAGGAAACCTGGTTTGGGCCGTCTTTGTCTCTCCCAGAGCACCCTGCATGGGGTGGGCTCAGACAGAACACACTTGGCTTTCCTGGCCTGGACGCCCAGGGTCTGCCCTCCCCTTCCGCACTCCCTGCCCTCCGGGCGGGCGGGCAGTCCGCCTCTGCCTCTGGCAGAGCCTCGGTCCCGGGGGCTCCTGGAGTGCTTCTCCTCTTTCAGTTCAAAGCTCTGTCTTGTCCCCAGGACTCAGCACGGGGTGGAGGAGAATGTCACCTCTTCCGAGAGGCACTCCCTGGTTGCCCATTCGAGGTTCCCCAGATGGCATGACCTGAAACTGGAAACCATTTTGATTGTTGCTTAGTTTTGTTTTTTCTAGAATCTTCCTGGGGGCAGCACTGTGCGACACTAAGGAGAGGGACCCACAGAGCCCTCATAGAAGGTGACGATCGATGTCTTTGCTTCTAGTCCATTGCCATGTGATCAGAGGTCCAGCTGGGCGACCTCCGATGAGCCTTGACCCTTCCCAGAGTTGGGGTGTTCCGTCTGGAATGTGGCATAGCAGTACCTGCCTCCCGGGATGGTGAGAGCCAAAGAAGATGCCTGGCGTAGTGGCCCGGCACAGGTCTGCACGTAGCGGGTGCTCAGTTAGCAGGGTTCTCATTTTCCTTGACTGTCTGACAGTCACCGAGGTGACCAGTGATCCATGGGCCAGGGAAAGCACAGCCCATGGATGCCCTATCCTCCTTACACCGGGACTGAGGGGAGACCACAGCTGCCCAGAGTCACCTCGGGGGGGAAGGGACACTTCCTAGGTGAGTCCACATTGGGGGGCATGCCCCTCGTTCAAGGCCATGCTGCCAGACTTCCAACCCGCTCTGCCTGGTTGCCCCCGCGTTTTGCTGTGGCTGCAGGAATGCCAGCAGCACACGGAGGCATTCTGTGGGTGGACAGGAACCTCCCAGGCTGTCCGTGGCTCTGCAGCAATGAACATCTGCCTAGCAGCCATGTCAGAGGTTCCCTCCCAGCTGGTGTGGACGGGCAGAGCGAGGACATGGAGTTCCAGGTGGTGGGACAGAGGGACCGGGCTCGGGGCCTCGGAGGACTTCCTTCCCGTTGTCCTCAGACTCGCCCCAGCCCGGGTCACCACCCTCACCCCGCATCGAGTTCCCCGTCACAATGAGTGGGGTCGCGTCTGGATCCAGGCCACAGGGAACAGGAATTGGCCTTGGAGGTTTGGTGACAGGAAATGCTCTGTGGCCTTGGCTGGGTTCGGAGGAGGAGGCAGGGCAGGTTGTGCCCCTGGGGTATTGTGACTCGAGCCACAGAGCTTTTCTGAGGGAGGGGGCAGGGCAGGTTATGGGGGGGAGGGGCAGCAGGATACTGTACCTCCCCCACTGTCCTTCCCAGTCCCCTGACAGCCATTTGCTGAGGCCCCTGTCTGCCAGGCATGCAGTGCATATGTTTGTGTATAAAATTCTGTTTTGGCCAGTGTGGGTCTCTGCCTCATTCGGGAGCAACAAGATCTGGCTGTCATGGTAGTGGCCGAGGCAGGATAGGACTGGTGACCTTTCACAGTTCACTCCCACACACCCTCAGTGCTGGAGTGGTGGCCCCAGGCCATGGGAGGTGGGTGTAGGGGGCGGCGGGGACACACAGTCCCCATTAAAGCCCCTGACATCCCAGGATCATTTCTGCCGGGTGCAAAGAGCAGAGGAGCTGACAGCCAGCTGGGGCAGGAGGACCGCCTCCAGGTCAGAGCCCAGCTCAGCACCCACTCCCTACAGAGGATGCTGGGAGGTGCCCCATACCCAGAGCCGGGGGCCGGTTGACAGGGCTCCAGAGGTCCCCATGGCCCAACATGCAGAGCACATCCACTTCCTGCAAGGCCCTCTCCCCAAGGCCCGGTTTGCTTTGAACAAATACGCCTCCTGCTGCCTCCTGAGCCTGAGCCCGGCCAGGCAGCGCAGAGCTCTGGGGAAGGGTTTGCACAAAGACCTGTCCGACCCTGGGTCCTGCAGGAAGTCCTGGAGGCCAGCATTACAATGCATTGCTTCCGGCCGCCGAGGGGTCCCGGGCACAGGAAAGAGGTGCCAGTGGCCCCGTGCTTTCCAAAGGGCCTGGCCAGGTGGCTCCCAGGAATGCCCTGCTCCCTGAACGGGGCCAGAAAGGCTGCCCTGGGTGAGGATCAAGGGCGTGTAAGCCTGTGAGGGACAGCCTTCCTAACATCCCTCTTCCTCGGCTACTCCTCTGCTCACACACCTCCTACGGCTCCCCCGGGGCCCAAGGATCCAAGTCGACTCACTGAAGTTCGGCACTCCAGGCTCTCCGGCCTCTCCAGCCCCGGAACCCTTCTCCTCCGCAAGGCCCCTCTCTGCCCCCAAACGCTCCTGTCCTGACAGGGCCTTTGCCTTGCTGTCCCGCTTCCTGGAAGGCCGTCAGTCCTCCCTCTGCCCCAGCTCTGGATGTCTGTCCGCTTATTTAGGGTAAATCATGATCCATTCTGACAGCCCCTCCAACTCTCATGTTGATTGACACCTCCTGGGTCCCGGATGCTCTCAGCTGCTCCCACAGGGAAGATGAACGCTGTGGGGTCAAGACAGCCAGGCCCACCTTGGTCCTGGTCCTGCCTCTGCCATCAGGACCTCGGGGTCTCTGGTGCCCCACCGATGAAATAGGAACACTGTGGCCCTGAGATGGCCATGCGGCTGGGCACTAAAGCACAGCGCCTGGCAGGTCAGAAGGGATCAACTCATAAGAACTGTCGTCCCTGTGGTCGGCAGAACAATGGCTCCAAAGATGTCCATGACCGAGTCCCTGAACCCTGTGCGTATGTGACCTCACGTGGCACAGGAACTTTGCAGACGTCATCAAAGATGGGAGATGCTCCTGAGTTACTCAGGGCGCCCAATGTCACAAGGATCCTTATAGGAGGGAGGTGGGAAGGTCAGAGAAGGAGAAGTGAGGACAGGAGGGGAGAGACGGGGGATTGGGGAGGGGGGGGGCGCTACCTGGCTGGCTGTGAAGATGGAGGAAGCCATGAGCCAAGGAATGGGGTGGCCTCTAGAAAGTGGAAAAGCGGAGAAGCGTCTCTAGAGCCTCCAGAAAGAGTGCAGCCCCACCGACACCTTCATTTTAGGGCTCTGACTTCCAGAGCTACAGGATAACACATCGTGTGTTTCCAGCCATGAAATTGTGGCAGTTTGTTACAGCAGCAACTTGCACAGTCAGATCCACACTGATGATCTCATTTAGTCCTAGAGTCGCCCTGGGGAGAAGGCCTGTGGGTTGACAACAGCTCCGGGAAAGGGGGGTGTCCACCCCGGTGGCCTCAGCTCCTGTGGGGGCTCCCACCCCCGTGGCCTCAGCTCCTGTGGGGGCTCCCACCCCCGTGGCCTCAGCTCCTATGGGGGCTCCCACCCCATGGCCTCAGCTCCTATGGGGGCTCCCACCCCCATGGCCTCAGCTCCTGTGGGGGCTCCCACCCCCGTGGCCTCAGCTCCTGTGGGGGCTCCCACCCCATGGCCTCAGCTCCTATGGGGGCTCCCACCCCCATGGCCTCAGCTCCTGGGGGGGCTCCCACCCCCATGGCCTCAGCTCCTATGGGGGCTCCCACCCCCGTGGCCTCAGCTCCTGGGGGGGCTCCCACCCCCATGGCCTCAGCTCCTGTGGGGGCTCCCACCCCCGTGGCCTCAGCTCCTGGGGGGGCTCCCACCCCCATGGCCTCAGCTCCTGTGGGGGCTCCCACCCCCGTGGCCTCAGCTCCTGGGGGGGCTCCCACCCCCGTGGCCTCAGCTCCTGTGGGGGCTCCCAACCCCGTGGCCTCAGCGTGCTGCCCAGCCCTGGGGTCTCGCTTTGTTCCTGGACTTTGGCTGATCAGCTGCTTATCTGTCATCTCACATCTCCTCATCTTGTGCTGCATTGGTGCCTTGTCCTTGACCATCCTTCTTACACGCCTCCCTGCTTCCCAGCTCAGCTGTCAACTTCCCGATGGCCGGGGACTTGTCCTCTCTGCACCATGAGCATGGCCTCAGGAGGGGCTTACCCGACAAGCGGGGATGACTGTGTCAAGTTAAACCACAGTCCGGAGCAACCTTCTCTTTAAAACTACCTGGAAGTTAGAATATAAAAGTTTCCTGGCTGTTCCCTGAACCTATCGAATCAGAATTTGGGGGCCTGGCAAGGCTATGTTTTGAAGCTCCCCAGGAGCACGGTGTGTGCGGCAGGGCTGAGAGCACCTCCCGGCTGGGGCTGTGGCAAGGCTCCGACTGGCAGCTGATATTTATTGAGCCCTTAGCGATGACGTCCTTCACCTGTGTTTGCGTGAGGCAGACCCGTGCATCACCCGCATCTCACACCTGAGATGCTGAGGCACAGAGGGGCCCCGGTAAGGAGGGGGCCAGGGTTTCACCCACGCACTTGGGTTCTTCCGTCCATACTCAACCAGCGGCCCCCAAGGCAGGGGGGGGGGGGGGGGTTGTAGGGGGTGGTGGTAGAGGGAGGATTTTTATCACTGATACTGTTTAGAATAAAAAGCAGCCTGAAAGTTGATAAGTTGATTTTCAATTTCATATGGAAATGTGAAGTTCATTTGGAAAATTCCAAAAACAACCCTGAAAAAAAAACGAGCAAAGGTGGAGGGCTGACATCTTGATTTCAGCACTTACTCCACGCCTGTAGTCATCAGGACCGTGTGGTTCCTGCGTGAGGGTAGACTACCCATCAGGGGAAGAGAACTGGGAGTCTGGAAATGACCCTTTACCTTTACAGTCAACCCGATTTCCCCCGTTCCGTTGGGGAAGAACAGTGGGGCTAGGACAATTACACATCCAGAGGCCAAAGAAGGAAGTTGGACCCTTACCCCATGCCATAGGCTTACACTTCAAATGGATCAAGACCTACATATAAGAGCTAAAACTTTAAACCCTTTGAAGAAAACAGGGGGAAATCTTCATAACCTCGGGCTAGGCCGTGGTTTTTAGAAATGACACCAAAAAGGCAACAAAATACAAAAATAGGGAAATTGGACTTCCTCAAAATTAAAAACTTTTGCATTCCAAAGGAGACCACAATGAAGTGAAAAGAACAACTCGCAGAATAGGAGAAAAATCTGTGCAGATTAATATACCTGATGAGGGACCTGTATCCAGAACACATAAAGCATATTTACAACTCAACAATAAAAAGTTGATCAAATTTTAAAACGGGCAAAGGGCATTCCCCCAAAGAAAACAAGACAATAAGCATCCAAAAAAAAGAGTATAAATTCAAACGACAAGGAGGTAGTACTATACACCTACTATGATGGCTAGCATAAGAAAGACAGTAACAAGTGTCGGTGAGGATGTCGAGAAACTAGAACCATCATGCATTGCTGGTGGGGATGGAAATGGACAGTTTGCTTTGGAGAAGTCTAGCAGTCCCTGAAAAGGGTAAGCTTCGAGTTACCAGGGGACCCAGCAATTCTCTCTGCAGGTACATGCCCAAGAGAACTGAAAATGGACAGCAACACAAAGACCTCGCACACCAATGTTCGCAGCAGCGTTGTTAGGCTCTGTAAGTGAAAACAACTCAAATATTCGCCAGTGGATGAATGGACCGACCAGTATGGCCTCTCCTGACACTGGAATATTATTCCGCCATCAAAAGGAGCGAAATACAGCATGGGTGAGCCTTGACAGCATCATGCTAAGTGAAAGAAGCCAGGCAGACCACATACTGGATGATTCCACCCACATGAAACATCCAGAATCGGCAAATCCCTAGACACAAACGTAGGCTGATGGTAGCACAGGGGGACACAGGGAGTGACTACAGGAAGGGAGTGTGTGTTTCCCTGCCGGCTGATGGAATGTTTTGGAGTTAGGCGGCGGCGGTGGTGGTGGTGGTGGTGGTGGTTGCACAAGCTGTGAATATACTTAAATACACTGACCTGTACATTTCACGGGGTGAACTGTATGGTATGTGAGCGATCCCTCAGTGACACTGCTACCAATAAAAAGGCAGACTGCCTTGGCTGGTTTTATTACGTTTTCTTCCACTGATGCCCCTCACCACCTGCCCGGCTCCCACCCAAGCGCTCCATCGCTGGCCCGTCACAGACCTCCGTGCAGGGTCCGCCGAGCAGCGGGTGCTCAGAGAGGGAACCCAGGCCTTCTCCGCCCCACGTGCCTCCCCGGGCAGAGTGCAGGCCCCGCAGCCCGCCTGGGGTTTTAGACACCCCCCCCCCCATCATTCCCACACATGTTCTTTCACTCGGTGACTCTGTGGGGCTGCCCAGACCCCTCAATGAGAATATGTTTTCCCGGCAGATGGCTCAGCTGTCACCCTGAGGGTCAGCCCCAGCCAAGGTCAGGCCTTCCCAGGTGGCCAGTGCTCAGTGCGCAGTGACCCTCTGCTGGTGCATGGAGGCCCGAACATCTCTGCTCAGCTGGGAACAACTCTGAGGGCCACCCCAGCTCCATAGCTATTAGGGGGCTGGCCAAGGCTGCCTGGCAGCTCGATGCCTCCTGCCCAGCCTGTCCCTTACCCCCCATGATGCCGCTCCCAGGGCACCCCCAACAAATGACCGACTGCATATCGGCCCCCTCCAAGAGTCAGCTCCCCGGGTGCTCCTGGGGCAGGGGCGCCGCTCAGCCTCAGTGCACAGGGTGGCCCCCCACAGAGAAGTATCCAGCCAAAGCCCTGACATAGGACAACGGTTTTTAAACATGTATATAGTTACTTAGAGACCATGTTACACCGACTCCCGGGACTGTGGGACTCTCTCCAAGACAAACCACCTGCTTCTTCAGTAACTACAGAGTAACAAAACGGAGATGTGGCGGGGCTAGGGGAGAGAGACAGGAAGGGAGAGGGAGACAGAGACAGACAAGGCGAGAGACAGGGCCTGGGGAGGAGGAGAGAAGGACAAGAGAGGGGAAGAGATGGGGCAGAGAGACAGAGGGAGAGGAATGGAGGAAACACCTCTACATTAGAGAGACGATTGGACTTGCCCATTAAATGAAACCTTCAGGGTGTGGACCTTGTTTGAATTCTGATTCTAACAAGCCTGGGGCGGGGGAGGGTGACCGTGCTAAGAATGGAAGGAGCCCGGGCCAGGCGGGTCTGAATGGAGCATCATCCCGTACACCAAAAAAGGTTGCGGGTTCGGTTCCCAGTCAGGGCATGTGCCTAGGTTGCAGGCTCCACCCCCCAGATCCAGGTAGGGTGAGCGTGTCTTGCTCACATGGATGTTTCTCTCTCCGAGTCTCAGCCCTCCTTTCCACTCTCTCTCTCTCAAAAAGAAATCAGCGGGGAAAATATCCTCAGGTGAGACTTAACAAGCAACAACGACAAATCCTTGTTCCTAGCAGATCCAGAACAGAAAAAGGTACCAACGCACAGACCACAGGGACACTCTCTCCGGAGGTCAGAGGAGGGGCCCTGAGTGCGGGGGGGAAGGGTGCAGGCAGGCCAGCCCCCATCTCCCCCCCGCCGCCATATTGCAGCAGATGCAGGAAGAGAATTGCAGCAATCAGAGCTCCAGACCCGCACATGGAAACACACTCCTTGAAGCCTAATCTCACCTCTCAGCCTGAGCCATCAGTCCCACAGCTGGAAGGACAGCTCGGCCCCCTTCCCAGGGAGGATGTTCATGGCTGATTCCTCTTCGTAGGGAGCTCAGGGAGAAGCTGTTGGTTATAATCAATCCTCCTAGACATGTCTCCCCACACCAATGCCTCCAGCAGCCACGGAGATCTCTGATACACACATCTGACAATGACACGGAGGATGAGATCCTCCAGGGGCCCCAGGGGCCCTCAGAACAGAGTCCTCCAGTTTCTGTGACCTCCGGCTGGCCACCAACTGGCTCTCCAGCCTCCCCTCCTCACCCCTGCCCCTGGGAACGTGACCTTCTGTCCTCAGGGGTGCATGCTTCCGCGTGTCCCCAGCCCTGTGCACAGGTTGTTCCACTGCCTAAAACAGTCTTCCCACAATCCCCCACTCACCTTTCCCTTTTCTGCTTACGTGTCTCCTCCTCGAGGAAGCCCTCCTGGCTGTTCCAAGACCAGGCTGGGTGCGTGGCGTTAGCGGCTTCTGCAGTCGCTGAGCTACCCACATAGTTTGTCTTTCAGTCTGTGTTATAAGTACTTGTGTAAGTGTTTCTCTTGCTCACTAGCGCCCTGACTCATCCAGATGTAGCCTGTTGCTCTCTGCCTCCAGGGCCTCCACCTGTCCAAGTCACCCATCCCTGTTTTCTCACACTCCGCCTCTCCTGCCACCTGCTGAGTGGTCTTCCCAGAACAGGAGCCAGACTCTGCTGCTCCCCTGCTCCAGCCCAAGGAGTAGCTCCCTCATTGCTCTTAGAACAAGGCCCGAGGTCCTGACAGGACATTTCCAGGCCCTGTCCCCCCAACCTCCTCTTGGCCCTCTCTCCTTCTTGCTCCCTTCATTCAAGTCCCCCGGGCTTCTTCCAAAATCCTAGGACCCACCCAGCTGTGCCTACCCCAGGGCCTTTGCACGTGCTGCTCCCAATGCCTGGAGAATTCTCCCCACTTCTCCCAGGACTGGGCCCTCGCTCCGGCCCAGCCCAGCTTGAAGGAGCACCCCCTCGGAAGCAGACTGACCTGGGACTCCTAGGTCCTGCTGCCTGGTTTATTAATAGACCCATCCTCGCTGTAAGGACTTGGACTTACTTTTGTTTTGTTCCTAACATTCTGCTACATGAAAGGAGGCAGGGACATTCTGTCTTGCACACTGTTATATTCCAGGTCCTGGCACATGGTGTGACCCCCACCCCAAAGGAGGCAGTCACTATTTGTGAAACAAATGAGTATACACCACAGGGAATGTTCCTGGCCAGGCCTTGGAGATGCTGAGATCCCCTGCGATCCCGCAGGGCTTCCCTGCTGCTGGGGGCTTTGAGGAGACCACCAGGGGCCAGCACCCCTGCCCTCCTCCACCCTCAGTCACCAGCCTTCCCTGGTGAACTTTTTCTTTTTTTAAAATATATTTTATTGATTTTTTAATTTTAATTTTTATTTATTTATTTTTTTACAGAGAGGAAGGGAGAGGGATAGAGAGCTAGAAACATCGATGAGAGAGAAACATCGACCAGCTAGCTGCCTCCTGCACACCCCCCACCAGGGATATGCCCACAGCCAATGTATATGCCCTTGACCGGAGTCGAACCTGGGACCTTTCAGTCCGCAGGCAGACGCTCTATCCACTGAGCCAAACTGGTTTTGGCTGGTGAGCTTTTTCATTTGCAGGAGAGTGGATGCTATTAAACTAAATGAACGTGTCACAGAGGGGCCTGGTGTTGGTGGGGGTTTAAGCAGGTGTCTGTCTGAGGGAGCCACACACAGGTAGACAAAAGGACGGACTGACAGCTGGAGGGCCACGCAAGCGAGGGGTTGTCTGGTGTGCAGCCAGCTGGGCTGGGGATTTGTGCTGTGGCTGGAAGGACTCTGAGGACCATGGCCTCGTGCCAGCTCTGTGGGCAGCGAGGTCCTCCCTGCACCCTGAGCCCCTTGGAGCCAGTGTCTGTGGTGTCTGAGCATCGGGAGCACCCTGGGCCTGTAACCCGAGGCTGGGGGCCAGTTCCCTCTGTGTAAAGGCTCACAGGGCGGGGGACAGCTCCCCTGCCCCCTAACCCCCAGTTGTCTTTCAAAAGAAGAACCAGGTTTGTCTAAAATGTTATTTGTCCAGGCCCTTGCTTCCTGCCCAGTTTCCAGGGTGGACCTTAAGGATGTACTCTTTCAGTGGGAATATGAAAAAGCGGGGAAGAAGGAAAAGAGAGGAGAGGAGAGGAGAGGAGAGGAGAGGAGAGGATAGGAGAGGAGAGGAGAGGAGAGGACAGGAGAGGACAGGAGAGGACAGGAGAGGGGAAGGGAGGAGAGGAGAGGGGAAAGGAGGGGAGGGGAGGAAAGAAGGAAGGGAGGAAAGGAGGGAAGGAGGGAGGGAGAGAAGGTGAGAAAAGAAGAAAAAAGGAAAAAAGTATAAAAGAAAGGGGAGAGAAGGAAGACATGAAAAAAGTAAAAGGGAAGAAGAGGAGAAGGAAGGGAAGAGAGAGAAAGGAGGGAAGGAAGCAAGGAAGGACAGAAGGGAGGAAGGAAGGAAGGGAGGGAGGAAAAAAGAAGAGAAAGATCAAAAGAGGGAAAAGAGAGAAAGAAGGACAGAAAGGCGGGGCAGAATGAACACACTCAGCCCATAATCAGAGAAGCCCAGACACCAGGCTGTCCCAGGCTCCCTCCCCCCCCCCTGGCCCGCCGCCCCCCCTCGCCTCCCCACCCCCTCCGAACTTGGCAGGCGGGCTCCCTGACGGGACCCCACCCTGAGCTCAGCCCTCCCCTCCCTCTGGACAAGGCTGGTTACACAACCGCCTCCGTGGACGCCGTCCAGGAGCCGCGGTCACATGGGGCAGCTTCGAGGGAGGGGCGGGGGAGGGAGGCACTTCCCAGACCCAGCCTGTCGCCACTGCTGCCCCCCCCCCCCCCTGCCCTGCTCGCTTGGCTGGGAGTCAGCGCTTCAGCCCACTGGCTCAGCCAGACCGATCGGAGAGTGTTCCCAGATGTGCGCTGCGGGTAATAAAAAGGCGAGCTGGTTCCTGTCAGCAGCAGGAAACTCCAAGAGAGCGACCCCCAGCAGCCGCTGGGCAGATGTTTGCAACGTGTGCTCTGGCGGCAGGGAAGGGAGGCCGGCAGCAGGACTGCCTGGCCCGCTGCACTGGAAGCACACGGGGTACCACCACACCCCTTCCTCCTTGGACATATGGCAGAAGGGGTGGGGGTCCCCATGCATCCCCCTTGCAGGGCCCTGCTCACGCGACTCCCTTCCACCCTGTTCCCATCCCCCTTGGATTCCCCCTAGGTGTGCACGTGTGTCTGCCTGTCGGATTTGCCCTACACCCACACTCTCTGCCCATGGAACTGCCTACCTGACCTCAGGGAATGGGCTTCTCCCAGCCCAGAACCTAGGGTTCCCAGCACAGTATCTTAGTCTTGCCCCTTGGCGACAGGAAAAAGCATGTGACTCGGGTCTGGCCAATCACAATGTGCCATTTTTCCCCCAGCCACTGTGATTGGTGCAGAGATGGGCATGTGACCTAACCTGGACCAATCAAAATCCTCCCCTGAGACTTTTCTCTCAGTGGACAGAGGTGGAGAAAAGGGCCGCCCTGACCATCAGGCTTAGTGAGAAGCAGTGCCGGAAGGATGCTTCCGGTCCCCTAACCTGCTCCACAGCCAAGGAGATGGGGCATCTAGAGCCTGCACAGCTGGTTGGTGGTGGGACCAGGCCAGGTCAGGAGGAGCTCCAAAGGGGCCTCAGAAGTGCTGCCTCTAGTTCCACTCAGTGGCCCCCCAGCTGCCTCCTTTGCTAGGGCTTGTGGGCAGAGAGGGAGTGGAAGAACCACACTGGGTGACCCATTGACCTGGAGTGTGAGAGCAACCATGAAATCGGAGCAACTGGAAGGGGGGAGCCCGGGCAGCTGTGGCCAAGTGCAGGGGTGGGGAGAGGGACACGGTCCCTTGGGGTTCTGCAGGGAGAGGTTTATTTTGCTGTAGCATGCAGGCTGAGGCCAGTCACACCAACCCCACCAGGTCAGGCCCTGGCAAAGCAGCCGAGTGACTCTGGGCAGCAGAGGGGTTAAATGAGGGCAGGCCTGAGCAGCCCGTTTGGGACAGGAAGTAGGGCCAAGCTGAGGCCAGGCCCTGGAGGAAATGGAGTATTCTTTCTCTCAACCCTCACACTGACCTTTTGGGAGGGCCTGACTCTCTCCCCTTTTCGTCTAATATGTGTGAGCACCGAGAGGCACTTGGGTTCATGGTGAAAGCTGATCTACTCCTCGCCACGCCCCGCGAGGTAGAAACCAGGTGGCGCCCACTTTCCAGACGCAGAAACTGAGGGTCAGGGTGATGGTGTATCTGTCCCGGAGCACGACTGCTCCCCACCGACAAGGCCGAGGCCGAGACCCAGCTCTCCTGGCCCCTCAGTAAGGGCTCTTTCCTCGGCAGCCCAGAGGCTCCTACTGACAGGGCTTTGCTGGGGGGAGGGGTGGTGCAGATATGCCCCCAGGGCCTGGACCCCCTGCCCCGAGTAGCCGTCCCTTCTCAACCTTTGCCCTTTACTCGGGCAACTCACTAGCCACCCCAGGTCTTGTGACTTGACTGAGGTCCCTGCCTCCCTCACCCTTTTCCTCCTGCCCCTGCCTGCATCTTCTCTCTGACTGCCAGGCTCCGAGGAGCCATCTGCCCACCAGGCGTAGGTGGCACCCACTCACACACTCCTACATACATGCGCATGCGCGCGCACACACCAGGGTCTGTCCTGGGAAAACTTCAGAGGGAAGCCACACAACCGCTCCTGGTCTCTCCCCCCAGAAATGCTGCTGGGCCAAGTCCACTTGACTTTCTGGCCCGTTCGGGCTGTTTTGCTGGATGTTACTGGAGCCGGAGTTGGTGAGGGAAGGGGATGGCAGGGAGGGGGATGTTCTTTCTGATCCCAACAAGGTCCTGGGCATCTCTGCCAGGCGTGAGAATCACAGGTACAGCCTGAGGGAGTGGGCCGAGCCCGCTGAGTCTTGGGGTTTGCAGCACCTCCAGAAGACAGGATCGGGGTGCCTGGAGGCAGACACTCCTGGGCTCAAGCCTTGCTCTTACGCCTCCCTCCAACCTCCCGTAAACTCCGTTACGCGACCTCGTTGAGTTACTCAAACCTCTCAGAGCCTCAGTTTCCCCATCTGTGAGATGGGGATACTGGCAGCTGCCTGTCCAGAACTACTCAGCAAAGCCTGAATCAGGAAGTTTGGAGGGTGCTCACAGACCGGCTATCACATAGATGGGCACCATGGCTCAAAAGCCAGCCCCCACCTGACACGACCCCCAAGCCAGGTGCACAAAGCCCAAGATGGCCCCATCCCCGATCCTACCTCCCCGCTCGCTCTGTCACCTCTTAAAGGGCTGAGGCTCCCAGCCCCACGCCCCAGGGAGCGGCCCCGAAAGGCTGGGAGTGGCGGCAGACAGAACAGGGAGCCGCTGGCCAGCAGGGCGGGGGCCCGGAAGAGAAGGGGCGGCCACAGGAAAGGCGTGGCCGGAACCCGGGGAGCCGGCAGCTGGAAGGAAGGAGTCGCCAGGTGGGCCCACCCTCGGCCCGCAGGCAGGCGGCCAGGGCGCTGGGAAGGACGGCTCCAGCCTCCGGAGACCCTGAGGTGTCCTTCGGGACTGAAGGCCACGCATTGTCCCCGGTTCCAGGGGGCTGTGGCCAGCGGCGTTCACACGGCTCGTTGTGTCCCGGGGCCGGTGGGAACCCGCTCCTGTGCCCCGGCTCAGTGAGGCTTCGGATGGGGCCCTTCCCTCTGCTGCCATCACCGACCTCAGCACGGCATGGGATGCAGACAAGGAGGGAGGCTGGGAGCGTGGGCTTAGCGTTCCTTCCGTCTGCATATACCAAGTGCCTACTGTGTGCCAGGCGCTGTGCCAGGCTCTGTGCCCGCACCGAGGAGAAAGTGATAGCGAGTGTATGTAAGCCCAGCCTCCTGTGTTCCTTCTATCCCTTCCTTTCTGACCCATCATGCCTTTTGTCATTAGTGGTTAGATACTGGTATGGGATCAAATCACAAGCCAATGAAGCCATGGATGTGCCTGAGTGGTACCCAGGCCCTGGGCAGGCAGCCCCTGGTTCACTCCTGCTTACCCCTCCAGCCGCTGTGCTCAGTTGTTTAGGTTGCACATTGTACAAGGTGCCGCATCCAAGGGGATGCTGTTTATACCGTGGACATGTTTGTTATTTAAAAAACACTTTTTAAAAAAAATTTTATCACAGCTTTCTGATGCTAAAGACCGGCTGCTCACACATCGGTCCGTCTTGTAATAGATGGCAACCAAGGGACTCAATCTAACAAAATCAGGGTAATGCAACTGTCTCAGTCGCTCCTAATGGTCGTAATTAACAGTTGAAATCCCCATTAGTTTGGGTCCAGTCGTTCACATATAATGCCTCTATGTTGGGTGTACCATTGTTGCTGAGAAATTAAGAATAGTACCACAGAAATATTCATTGGAGCCTGGGCCAGGTTGTTCAACTCCCTGAGCCTCAGTTTCCACACCTGCCTGAGGAGCCTACAGGCCTGCCTCTCGCACAGTGAGCTGAGGACACAGGGAGCGTGTTGGGACTCTGCAGTGCACAGTAGGTGCTCAGAGGGTGGTCCTTGTGGTGACCCTGTGACGTGCAGCTCTCCCAGCAGCTTGCTCTGTGGTGCCTCAGTTTACCCGCTGAGAAGCAGGGGCAACTCTCAGCCAAGATCGCCGACGGCAGAGAAGGCTCTGCCTTACAAGGCCCTGTTCCGCCTGCGCTGGACTTCCTAGCCCTTGGTTTCTCCAAATTTGGTCCTGCCCAGACTCTTGACCCTGCTTCCTGTCCCCCTCCCTTGACCCCGCCCCTCAGAGCCGGTCATCACTGATGGGGGCCCCCAGAACTGCCTGGAGAGGAAATCCTCTTCCTCCCCTCGCAGACTGGAAGCTACAGAATGTTTCTTTTGGAATTTTTTGGCTTCCACGTTGCAGAATGTCCTAGCCTTGTCAGCCACAGCCCCCTCCCCCTTCCCTCCACCCCCCTCAGCCAGCAACGCTCCAGCCAAAGACGTGCTTGGACCTTACCTCCCTTCTCCCCGCCCTCCCCCACCCCTTCTTCTATGTTTGTTGTAAGGAAAGCAAACTATGCCAAGGAGCCCAGAAGAACCGACTGGAAATCGCCCAAACGCGCCTACAGCTGATTGTTTCCTAAGCCAGAGGTGCCGGCGGCGGCGTAGCGGGGAACGTGGCTGTCCGCGGCCCTAAGGTGAGGACACGGAGACAGCCTGAGGGCTCGATGGGGTCCTGCCTCGGCCTGTGAAAAGCAAAACCCAGCCCTTGACTCGTTGAGCTCCCAACACTCCCCTCCTGGCAGCCGAATAATTGAATATTCATGCATTTTCTCCTTCCCCTGGAGAAGAAAATAAAAGTGATAAGTCAGATTTCTGCGCAGGCACAGAGAGAGTGCCCAAGGCGCGGTGTGGGGGCCCCATTCCAGCCGGAGACAAAGCCTCCACTTCAATGTACGAATGAAAACACCCTTCACCTTTGCCGCTGTGAATTTCCTAGATACACATGGTCAGGACAATCCGAGAATTATGAGGCTCCAGGACCAATTAGGGCTGTTTGTGTTGACGTCAAGTCTGGGGCAACTTTTTTCTTCCCCTTGCAAGTATTTATGATACTGACAGATGCAGGAGGGAGTGGGGGGTGCGGAGGGGGGAGGACCAGAACAGGAATAAGCCTTGTGGGGCCACGGGGATAAGGATTCGATGTGAAAAGCAGTCCCTGGTTTTGTTTAAGCAGCCAGATCTGTCTGCGCTCCAGCGCTGCCCCTGCCGGCGGGAAGGCGGAGAGAGAGCGCTGTTACACAGCCAGGCGTGCAGTGAAGAGCAGGCGGCCGAAACCACACGACCAACTGGAGGGCAAGGTGTGCTCCCATGTTGCCTGCCGTGAGGAGGACGAGGTCTCTGGCAGCAAATTAACTTTCTCACGGAGGCAAGGCCAGGGAGAGGGATCCAGGAGCTGGCTCTTCAGGGGCAGAAACTACCATACTGTTTGGAATAGCATCCCATTTCTGCCCTACTGTGCGCCGAGTGTGTGTGTGGGGGGACTGGGTGTGCCAGGCGAGGCTCCCACTTCTATGAGTGGCCATCCCGTGGAGGCAAAGCCGTCAGCCTTGGAGCTGCCCGAACAAGCCTCTCTGAGGCATGGGCACAGGCGGGGGAAGCGATGGGAAGGGCGAGGGGCACCCAATCAGGCTCAGCGTCTGACCGGGCCTCACGCGGAATGGTGTCCTACCGGCCTCTCACAAAACTGCCTGGCCAGTGGCAGGGCCACTGGTGAGCCTTATGCACCCACAAAGCTCACTCAGGCAGGCATGTATTTAGCACCTACTGTGTGCACGGGTTCAGTGCATGGGTGTAAATTCAGCCTTCTCCATTTGAGGCCCTGGACGGTGTGGATCCCAGTGACCCATCTGGAAAACCGGGCCAATGAGAGAAACCCCCAGCAAGGGTGCTGTGAGGACTCCCTGAGGTGCAGCAGCATAGGGTCCCTGTGGGTTTATGCACCCAGAGTCTTGGGTTCAAATCCTACCTCCACCACACACTCTGAACCCAGGCCTGCAACTTACCCTCTCTGCATTTCAGCTTCTTCATCTAGAAAATGGGATGGTAGGAGTGCTGCTCCCTCATGGGGCTTCTTTTAACCCTCATTAGGGTTAAAATTACATGTGATTTATTAAACCTATACGTACATTTTCTATATACGTTATGCTCCATAACATAGGTTGTGTGTGATGGAGGAAGAGGCATTGCACACAAAATCTCTTTGCACAGCCTTGGTCTTGTGACTGGCCAGGAAATGTGATTGATTAATATTATTTATTATTATTATTATTTTATCCTGTAGGTCAGTGGGAAGCCATGAGGTGTCTCAGAGCAAGGAGTCACCCTCAGCAAAGTCCTGTTTTCACGCCTATTGAAAGTAAAGATCTGGAAGCCAGAACCACCAGTCCATGAAGTGCCTTTTTTTAATTTTTTTTTTTTTTAAGTGATTTCAGAGAGGAAGGGAGAGGGAGAGAGAGAATCATGGATCGGCTGCCTCCTGCACGCCCCCTGCTGGGGATTGAGCCTGTAACCCGGGCCTGTGCCCTCACCAGGAATTGAACCTGGTTCATAAATTGATACTCAACCCCTGAGACACACTGGTGGGGCATTGTGCCTTTGTATGTGTATGGACAGATGCCCCAGCCGGGCGACAGAGCCCCGTGGCAGCGCACATGGCGGGCTGGCTGGAGCCAGCTCCTCTCACAGAGGGGGCAGCCTGCCCAGCAGTTCCGGCAGCGCTGGCGGCGGCGGTGGGGGGAGGGGGGAGAGAACAGAGCAGTTGGTAACCAAGGTCTCCCCTCTGGATTTCTCTGCCTCCCTGGCTCGGCCCCCGCCCTCCCTCCGCAGAGCAGGCCGCGCGGAGCCTGGAAGCCCACGCAGCAGATGGAAGGCTCTCCAGCTGGCGTGCGTGGGGGTGGGGGAAAGCGGGGTAGCGTTTCCTGTGCCCCAATCCCAGCTTGCTCCTTCTTCTGAGCACATTTTTTCCACCTCGCTTTCTTCCTTCTCGTGTGCTCACACATCTTAAGATCTGGCTGTTTTTTGTGAATGGAATGTAACTTGAGAGCCGGGGAGGCGAGTCCGGGGAGGCCGCGCAGATGGGGAAGGTGCCCCTCTCCCTGTGAAAGGCAAGACGCAGCGGCGGCCTCGAGACGGACAGGGCCAGGTGGGGAAGCCGCGCTGCCGGCGAGCCTGAAACGGGAGAGGCCGGGACTCCCAGGCCCCGGACCAGCTTTCTGGACTCGGTGCTGACCCACCCGGTGCTGCAGGACCACCCATGGAGAACCTGACCTCTGCCCCGCCCGGGTTGGGGGCAGGGAAGACATCTGGGGGCTGTGGCCTCGTCTCTGTTTCCGAGGCATCTGGTGGTTTCCAGAGGCCCATCCTGCTGTCTTGGCACTAAGCTGCACGCATTCATTCATTGGTTCAAAAAGCACGCATGGCCGAAACCGGTTTGGCTCAGTGGAGAGAGCGTCGGCCTGTGGGACTGAAAGGTCCCAGGTTCGATTCCGGTCAAGGGCATGTACCTTGGTTGTGGGCACATCCCCAGCAAGAGGAAGCTGATTGATGATTCTCTCTCATCGATGTTTCTCTCTATCCCTCTCTCTTCTTCTCTGTAAAAAATCAATAAAATATATATTAAAAAAAAAAAAAAAAAAAGCATGCGTGTGCTAGGCAGTTCTGTGAAGTGATTGTTGAGCCCCCTGACCTCACGGACTGGTGGGACAAGCCACCAGTACGCGGTGCTGAGGATTCACATGGACAAGAGGTTTCTCTGTGTGCGTTAGTCCTGACAGCAATGCCAGAAGGATGCTGTCACCGCCAACCTCACCGATGAGAACACTGATGCCCTGAGAACAGAGCCGGCCAGTCCTATGGACCCCGGGCCCCCGTGTCTGACCTGGGTGCTTCCGAAAGCTAAAGCCCAGCGACAGGCAGGCCACAGGCCCGGGGGTGTGGGAGACCTGGCCCCACCCAGGGGTCCGACAGGGCCTGCCCGGGGCGGGACAGGGCATCCTCCCCAAGGCGGCTGTAACAGGAGAGTGCTCGCAGGGAACCACTGGGCTTTCCAAGGCTCCTGCCTTCCTAGACGGAGGATAATAGCTCTCACCAAAGGGTGAGGATTAGATGAAGATTATTGGAGGTCAGGTGCTCGGCAGAGTTCCTGGCATCCAGTAAATGCTCCATAGATGCTGCTTGCACAGAGAGCAAGCTGCCCAACTGTACCTGGCAGGACCCTCTGTGCTCCCGCTCATTACAAGGCTATCCATGTAAACCCAGAGGGTCCAGCCATGGCTGGGGGCTTTGTTTGTTTGTGTGTTTTGTTTTTAATACTAGAGGCCTGGTTTATGAAAATTCATTCACTGGAGGGGCGGTCCCTCAGCCTGGCCTGCCCCCTCTCACAGTCCAGGAGCTTTCAGGGGCAGGAGGTGACCTGGCGTCAAGGGAAAGCAACGCCCCCATTACACCTCTGCTGCTGCCACTGCTGGCAGCACAAGCCTCGGGCAGCCCTGGGCGGCTGGGGGGCTGAAGGGACTGGGGGACTCTGAGGCAGGTGAGTGGAATCTTGCCACAAACCTGCTACCCCAGCAGGGTTGAGGGGACTGGGCACTGCCATCTTGTGGCTATGGGCACCGCCATCTTTGAGGGCACGGCAGTCAATTAGCATATTCCCTCCTTATTGCCTGTGGGTGCTGCCATCTTTGTGATGGCGTGAGGGTCAAATAACATATTCCTTCTTTATTAAATAGGATGTTTTTCTTGATTCCAGAGAGGAAGGGAGAGGGAGAGAAAGAGAGAAATATCAATGATGAGAGAGAATCATGGATCAGCTGCCTCCTTCATGCCCTGCTTGAAACCCAGCCATGTGCCCTGACCGGGAATTGAACCCTGACCTCCTGGTTCAGAGGTCAATGTTCAACCACTGAGCCACACCAGCTGGGCAAGGGCTGGTCTTGCAGGGTGGAAGGCTTTGGATGAGCTTCAGAGGAACAGGCAGCGACCATCTCAGACCTGCCTGCTGATGCAAACACTCCTGTTGTCGTCATGAAGCATTTACTGAACTCCAAGTGTGCCAGCCCTGCCCAGGCCACAGGAGTAACCCCCACAAGAGCCTGAAGAAGGGGCCACCGTTAGCGGCGGGGAGAGACTGGAAGGTGGAGAGGGATGAGCACTCTCAGTGACGAGATCCCTAAAGATGGAAAGCCCCCATTCCCAGCCCTTTCCTGCTTTTTAAAAATACTGAAACATAACTCGTACACCATAAAATTCTAACGTGCACCATCGGGCGGGCAGTTTTAGGATATTCACAAGGGTGTGCAACCATCTCCAGCATGTGATTCCAGGACACTGTCATCACCCCCAAAAGAAACCCCTGTCCTTTAGGTGTCACCCCATCCTCCCTCCGCTAGATCCTGGCCGCCACCAATCTACTTCCTGTCTCCAGGAACGTCCCTGGTCCTGACATCTCACCCCGCATCACCACACGTGATTTTCTCGTGACTTCTTGAGGTTCTCTAGGCTCGCTCGTGTCACTCCCCGTATCAGGGCTTATTTCCTTTTCACGGCCGAATGCTATCCTGTCGTAGGCTAGGCCACAATCGGCTTCTCCACTCGTCTGTCCATGGGGGTGGGCTTGTTTTCACCTGTTGGCTATTGCGAATAATGCTGCTGTGAACATTTGTGTACAAGATTTTAGGTGTTAATCCTCACCCAAGGATACCCTTGTGTTGTGTATGTGTGTGTGTGTTTGTTTGTTTTTTGTTTTGTTTTTAAGAGAGAGAGTGGAAGGAAGGGGAGAAAACAGAGAGAGAGAAACATCAGTGTGAGGGAGACACATGGATTGGTTGCCTCTCGCACATGGCTTGACCGGGAGGGGGATGGTCAACTGAAGTATGTGCCCTTCACCAGGATCATACCTGTGATGCCTCAGTCCATAGGCCAGAGCTCTAACCACTGAACACCCCAGCCATGGCTGGATGTACCTTTTCATTTCCCATGGAAAGACCCTGGAGTGGAATGACTGGGTCACGTAACTCTGTGTTCAACCTCCAGGCTGCTTCCACAGCACCAGCTTCCATCCCCACCAGCAGCACAAGGGGCTCTGATTTCTCTCACCAACGCTTGTCACTGCCCACCTTTCTGATTCTAGCCGTCCCGGTGCGGGTGACGGCTCCTCTCTGCTCTCACTCCTTCTTCTACCAGATCTTCTGAACACCGTCCTTCCCACCCACAAAACCGCTCTCCCTGGGGGCTCCCTCCAGACCGAGACTCCGGGGCACCCACCGAAGTCAGGGCACTCACCTGTCTCGTCCCCTGTGGTTCCCGGGGCCCCAGCCCAGCACATTGGCTCAATAAACATTGAGATAATGAATGAATGAATGAATGAATGAATGAATGAATGCCTTCGTGACAATCCTAAAGCATCGGCATGTGAACCCGTACCCTGAGATCGCATACTGCTTTGCGCTCTAAAGGTTTTTAAGAAACCATTTAGCAGTCCAAGGAGCCATACCCAGATTGGCGTTCTATGGAAATTTCCAAGTTCTCATTAAGTTTTCCTCCAACAGCTTGTCGTCGCCTAGGGCCTGGGAGCGCCTGGTTCTCGGGGCGGGGGCGGGGGCGGGGTGGCTTTGCCAGCCCCAGGGCTGCCGTTTCCCTCCTGGCCAGCGCCCTGGCCCGGCCGGGCCCAGCCCCCGCGTCTTGGCCTCCGAGATGGCCATCGCGGCCAAGAGCGGTGGACTGTCAATTCATCGGGGCGGATGCTGCCCTCGGAGAGGAAACGCGGGAGCTCAGCACTTATTGTTTGAAGAAACGAGTCCCGCAGGCCCCGGACGAGGCCGCGAGGTGTCCTGTGGCACCGGGAGCCGGCGGGGAGGTCACCTTTTGTTCCCTCCGGCAGAGGCCGCCTGGCCGGGGGCCAGCTCCGGCGGAATCCTGAAGTCAGCAGTGGATCTTGGGTGCTGTCCCACTTTCCTCGCTCATGCTCCCCGTCCTCCCCTCCCTGCCAGAGAGCTCCCGAGCCCAGCCCAGCCGGCCGGGCTCCAGGACCCGGAATCAGAGCTCAGAGCGGCTGTCGCGCAGGGAGCACGCACTGTGCGCCAGACCCTGTCCACGCCCGGGGCCCCCACAGGGCGGGAGGCGTCTTCTGTGCCCCTTTCCCAGGTGAGGCTGGAGCAGGTCAGCACGGTCCACGCAGGACGCCCAGCTGGGAGGACGGGGAGCTGGATTCCCACCAGGCCCTTGGGCTGTGGCCCTCCCCGAGGTGGGCTGGGCTCCGGGGGACCTGGTGCATGTTTTCAGGAATTCAAACAGAGGAGCCAAGGAAGGCCTCTGAGCATTTAGCTTATGTCAGTGTGAGGGCACTGCTGGCCTCTTCTGTGGTCTCTCTCTCTCTCTCTCTCTTTCTCTTCCTCTCTTCCTCCCTTCCTCCCTCCTACTCCATTACAAAATTCTTTCTCTGAATACATGTTACAACAGAAATATCTTATTTTTGAGGCTTTTTGTTTGTTTGTTTGTTGTCACTGGAGGATATTTTCCCATTGATTTATTTTTATTTTTATTTTTTTATAATTTAATTTGCATTTCTCTGATGATTAGTGACATTGAGCATCTTTTCCCATTGATTTTTAGAAAGAGTGGAAGTGACTCGGAGGAGAGAGCGAGAAACATCGATGTGAGAGAGACACATTGAATGGTTACCTCCCACATGCAAGCGCCCGACCAGGGTCAGGGATACTTCCTGCAACCAAGGTACATGCCCTTGACTGGAATCGAACCCCGGGCCCCTTCAGTCCGAGGGCCACTGCTCTATCCACTGAGTCAGACCGGCTAGGACTCACTTTTGGAGGCTTTTAAGAACATTTCCAACTTGGCCAAGTAAAATATTGTCGAACTTGTGCTGGTTTCCCCCAGGTTATTATTTAAAATGTTTCCGACTGGTGGGGCCGGACTCGGTGTGGGAGAGACACAGGTTTTCACACGCAACTCTGACTGTCTCCGGCACAGAACAAGGACCGTTTCACGCCTGTTTCCTCGTCCGGAGGATAAATGTGCCCACGCTCAGGGGGCTGTGTCCCTGGCTGCCCCCACCCTGCACTGACTAAGCGGGAGGGCTCCCCTGTCTCCCTGGTGATGGGACAGGCTGGATGGTAAGAAACTGGAGCTTGGTGTTAATGCTGCATTTTCTCCCTCAGTTTTGGAGACCAACATGGGGTTGCCAACTTTTTTTTTTTTTTTTTTGCCAAGTAAGGACATTTTAAAAATGCCCCTCACAACCGCTGTCATTTTACATCAGACAAGAGACACAGGGCCACCAACAGCAAAGGAAGGTAGCAGTCTTGGAAGTTTTAAGAAATGGGATCAGCCCTGTTCAGTGTGGCTCCATGGACAGAGTGTCAGCCTTCACACCAAAGGCTGTGCTCGGTTCCCTGTCAAGGTCATGTAGGTTTGATCGGAGCTGAGGAGGAAGGAAACCCATTATGTCTCTCTAACATCCATGTTTCTCTCTCTCTCTCTCTCTCTCTCTGTTTCTCCCCCCCTTCCCCCCCTCCACACACACATATACACTTTTTCTAAAAAGACCAATGGAAAAAATATCCTCCATGCCCAGCTGGCATGGCTGTGATTGAGCATCAACCTATGTCAACTGAAGGTCACGGTCCAATTGTCTGTCAGGGCACATGCCTGGGTTGCGGGCTCGATCCCCAGTGTGGGGCAGGCAGGAGGCAGCCAATCAATGATTTTCTCTCATTATTGATGTTCCTCTCTATCTTTCCCTCTCCTATCCTCTCTGAAATCAAAAATTTTAAAAAGCAAACAGAAAAACGGGATCAGCCCCATTTCATGAGCACATCTTTGCATTTCCCATATTCTTCCATGTTGGCTCACTTTAGACTGTGGAAACGCCAACCAGGCCATGCTTGGCATGTGAATTCAGGGTGCTGGGCTGGGCCCCCCGGCTGTGGTTGGGGCCTGGCGGGAGAGAGCCTGGGCCCCTCCGTGCTGGTTTTCCACGGCCGGGAGGTGTCCTCCGGAGTCCATCCTGGAGGTGAGGGCCCTGCACCGATGGGACGAGTTCTCCTGGGCAATTCTCTCCTCCAAAGGTGCCCCCAGCTCCCAGGAGGTGGAAAAGGTCACTTCACCTGCTGGGTTGGTTCGTTACCTCTCCCTGTGGCTGGCACTACAATGTCTGCTCAGCAAACGCATGGCTGTGTGCTCCCGGGTGTGGCCCCAGTGCCTAGGAGGCTCTTAGCCAACGTCTGTTCAGTAACTGACCAAGTCCAAGTACATGGACTCTCTCATTATTGATGTTTCTATTGGACTATTCTCAGCTATTAAAAACGAGATTAGTTAACAACAGTTGAACTGGATATACAAATTCTATTGTCCTGTTTTCCCCATTGTTCTATCTACTTGAACTTCTAATAAAAAGGTGGGAAAATAACAATGACACCAATGCAGAGTTTATAAGAAACAACATGGAGATCCCTGGGAGATGGAGAAATTATGGAACCACGAAAGTGGTTTACCAACGAGATTGTGAAGAAATGGACCCCAGCGTCACTCAGGGATATCTGTGGACATGGATTATGGGTTTTTTACTCTGTACATCCTACCGATGTTTCTGGATTTTTATAATTAGGGGAATAAGAGTTTTATAAAAAAGTATGAATAGATAGTTTAGGGTTTTAGTTTCCCCATTGTCCTTCCCCTTCTCTCTCCTCCTGGAGGGCTGCTGACTGTCCCTAAACTGTGCTCTCTCACCTCGGAGCCAACGAGGCTTCCCTGTGTCCGTGGCGATGTTTGTGCTGCCAGAAATCCAGCCCGAGAGAGAAAAGAGGGGAGAGAGGCTCCCGCACCCGGAACCGGGGTAGAGGGGCGGGGGGGGGGGGGGGGGGCGCCAGAAGCTGGGTGCCCAGGACAACCCCCAGCTGTGAGCTGAGGCCTTTCTGCTCATCAGAAAGCTATTCCAGGGCAGAGTGCCAGGTGTAGGGATCTGCGGTAGATCCCCAGGGCGCAAAGATGGTAGGACACTTGGTCCTGCCCTCTCTTTATGCAGAAAAGAGCCTGAGATCCAGAGAGGGCTCTCGACCTGCTCCGGGTCACATAGCAAGCAATGGCCAAGGAGGGACTTGGCCCCACAATTCCCGAGTCCTCCCTCCCAGGACCCCTCACCACACTCCAGTGCCCCCTCTTGACCCTCCCCCACACACACACACACCAATGAGCCTGGGTTTTTCCCTCTGTTGACTGGACCCCAGTAGCAACGACTCCAGCCCTTGCCCCACTTCCTGCATTTCCAGGTTTTGAAATCATCCCTGAGTTTTCCAAGGAAAACATTTTGGTTTTTCTTTCTTTTCCTCTGCTCGTCGGAAGAAATCCGAGAACCCTCCCTGCAGACAGGCAGCGAGGCGTGCCTCAGTGTGACCTTAGGCCTGAGGAACCCGCGGCCGCCGCCGGCTGCGGAAAGATAGGACAGCAGGCCTGTCACCGGAGCTTGGCCAGCGCGTGAGCCCCGAGCGGCAGGAAACACAGGGTGTTGTCAAGCTCCTCAGGTCCCTGGCCTTAGGCTCCTCGCAAAAAGAACTGCGGTCTGCTGTGCCCCCAGGGTTCCCATTACTTCTGTGTCCTCTGTGGCCAGCCCCAGAGAGGGGTAAAAGACCAGGCTTTGAATTAAAAAGGCGTTTCCTGTGGCTGCCATACCAAATCACCCCAACCTAGTGGCTTGAACAACACACGTTTATTACCTCCTATCCCGGGTCTGAGGTGCCCGGGAGGCAGCGTCTGTGGGCGGGGACAGGAGGAGACACCCTGCCTTCCCAGCCGGAATCCAAGCCCCCGACATGTTTGAGTGAAAAGGGTTGAGCTCGCTTTTCTCTGGGGCTGACGTTTCGGAGTCCAGGAAGCCAGGAGGCTGGCCATGAACTCAGGAACGGCTCGCCCAAGGCCACTGCAGACTTACCGTTGGCCTGGCCCGTCTTTTGAGTCCGAGTCCGGCTGGGAGGCCAGGCCGAGAGGACCCAATGGGACTCGGGCTGGTAGAGGCCCCAGCTGGGTCCCCTGGCGAAAGCAGCAGGTGGTCTGGCCCAGGAAGTGGCTCTGACCTAGACGGGCTGCACGGGTGTGTGTGTGTGTGTGTGTGTGTGTGTGGGGCCCTTCCTGGCACCGTCTGGTTTCCTCCCCGAGGTGGGTGATTACTCTTCCACGTCACAGATAGGAAACCGAGGCTCAAAGAGGCGTCCTGGTGGCCCCAGGGCCCAGCTAGGGCAGGGAGCTGGCACTTCGCCCCGTGGGCAGAAAGCTCTAGGGGTGTCGAACTCAATCAGAGAAGGGGCCAAAATCTAAAATCCAGCCTAAATCGCGGGCTGAAGGGTTTACTGAACAGTCATAAACTGTCATTGTGATGGAAACGCAGCGGAGTGCAGTGATGACAGCGCGGTGCGGGCCACATTGCAAGGCCTGGCGGGACGGATTTGGCCCGCGGGCCTTGTGTTTGACACATGTGCTCTACAGTAAGGCAGGGTCCTGCCCACCTGGGAGGGCTGTGCCCCCGGCAGCCCAGGAATGGGGTCTAGGTGAACTCTCACAGACACCGAATGGTGGACAGAGGATGGACGAGCCCAGATGCTGCAGAGGAGTGGGTGGGGAGAGGACTGGAAATGGGGGGATAGGGGGGTGCTTAGCCTGGGTAGCTGCCGTGCAGGAAAGGTAGTCTTAACGCAGGGCGCCCGCTCCAGGCAGCAGGTGGCCCTATAAGACTGTTTCCTTATTCACCAAAGCGAGATGATTGGGCTAGAGCGAGATCTGAACATAGCGTGCAGATGAGATACTAAGTTTGAGGACCCCTGTACTAGAGCACAGTGATGTATAGCGGTCAGTCGTCTGGCTTGCTGTTGGCACTGTGTCTGTGTGAGAGGCTGGCCCTGTGCTGAGGAAACGCACGGAATATTTGGGTAAGAGGGCATGAGTGTGCAACCTGCTCAGAAAATATAGTGCATGTACGGAAAGAGAGAGAGAGGATGAAGCAAGCAATAAAACGTTAACAATTGAGTCCTAGCCGGCGTGGCTCAGTGAATAGAACCTTGGCCTGGGGACTGAAGGGTCCCAGGTTCAATTCTGGTCAAGGGCACGTGCCCGGATTGCGGGCTCAATCTCCACCCAGTAAGGGGCATGCAGAAGGCAGCTGATCAATGATTCTCTATCATTGATGCTTCTATCTTTCTTTCCCTCTCCTTTCCTCTCTGAAATCATTTTTAAAAATATTTTAAAAACAATTAAAAATAATCGGGGAATGTGGGTGAAGGAGTTCTTGTATTATTTCTGTGCAAACTGAAATGCTTCCAAGATAAAAAGTTACAAAATAAAAAGAAAGAAAAGTCAATACCCTGGTTGGGGGGAGAGAAAGAGCAAGGCTGGAGAGCAGTTCCGATTCAAGGAGACTGAGCGGGCTCAGGAGGAGTTGCAGTGTGTCTGGACTCTGTGACTCCATGGGGAAACGCGTGTGAGGAGAGAGGGGTGTTGGGTGTCAGCGCTGCATCTTGTAATTTCCTGGGTGTGGTGGTCACACGAGGGTGTTCAGAACCATGCCCTTGCTCCTCTGCGGTGTACACTGGGTTTTGGGCTAAGGGTCCAGATGTCTGTAACCCTTTCTGTGATTCAGCAAAAATACATTTATAGGAAAGAGAGAAAGCCATGCACTCCAAATGTGTGTGTGGGTGGGGGGGGGGTGCAGAATTACAGTGGGGTCCATGCTATTTTTCTCAAGGACACACACCTCCACACAGCTGCAGCCACGGGCAGTGAAGGCCACCCCCAGCCTCTGCACCCCCTACCCATCTCTTAGCTTTTCTCTCTCTGGCCACAAGATGTCCCCACGGAGCCCTACTAGAAGGCGGTTTTCGTTTGTTCAAGTTTCTTAACGTTTCTAAGATGTGAATTAAACCACTGCCCTTTCTCTCTGACCTGCTGCTCTTTCTCCCAGGGTGTGTGAAGGCAGACTTTTTTTCTCTGATGCACTTCCCCTGGTGTTTTCTGGGGGCTCACCCAGCCCTCTTTGCTGTCCCCACATGGGATCCCCATGAAAAGGTCTCTGCTGCCTTCTGGTGGCCACTTCCTAGAACTCAGACCCTACCCTCCTTGAGGAGCAGAAACCTGAAAGGCTTGGCAGCTTCTCCTTGTCCTAAAAGTTTCAGAGTTTCCAGAGAAACGGCCCATCAGCTTCACGGGGATGTTTACCTTAAGGAACTGGCTCAAGCGATCGTGGGGGGGGCTGGCAGGTGTGAAGCCCACAGGGCAGGCTGGAGCCAGGCAAGAGCCAGCAGGGCGTTCTGGAGGCGGAAGTTCTTCCTCCCCAGGGAACCTCGGTTCTGTTCTGTGGTTGTCCGGGGAGGAGATGAGGCTCACCCCCACTACAGGGTCATCTCCTTTACTTAAAGCCAGCCGACTGTGGGTGTGGCCACCAGACACCGTCACAGAAAAGGATGCTTTCCTGCTGGTTTCTGACTCCTGCTTTGCTAAGAAAAGGAGCCCACTGTGGCTTCTGAGTGTGCGAGGATGGAATGAGTCAACAGCCAGCAGGGCTTTAAGAACAGCTGGCACAGGGCTGGCCTGAAGACCTTAGTTATTATTGTTGTTACTAGAGGCCTGGTGCACAGATTCGCGCACCGGTGGGGTCCCTCTGCCTGGCCTGCACCCTCTCAAAATCCGGGACCCCTCGGGGGATGTCAGACTGCTGGTCTCAGCCTGAACCCCACAGGCCAGGCCGAGAGACCACACCTCATGCATATGTGTCCTTATATCCACATGGGCCTCTAATATGCATGTAAGATCCTTGGTTAATCTCTTCCTGCTCTCCCCCTTCTCCTTTCCCTCTGAGATTCACCAGTCTGTTCCATGTTTCCATGCCTGTGCATTGAGCGTCTACCCCCTGTTGGTCACTGCATATCATAGCTACCGGTCAAACAGTCTAACAGTCACTTAGGCTTTTATATAAATAGAGGGTGAGAATCACCTGCCTGAGTCGTAATTAAGTTAGAGAAAGAGAGACAGGGATGTAGAAGGAAGGAGGGAGACAGGGAGGGAGGGTTACTAGTTTCTTATGCCTTTCTTTGAGGTAAAATGTAGATACACAGAAATGTACAAATATTACGATTAGTAAAACGTATTTAAGTAGTACAGTTTCATATGTGCTATCATATGTTCTTCTTTTTTGTGTTATCCCTGTCTTCCTTCTTTTCTAATAGGAACAGATAGTTTTTATAATAAAACAATACAGTGATGATACAATTAAGATGCATCCTCTGTGCTTTCCCAAACGCCCTCCTGAGTAGCCAGGCCTCCTGGGACCCGCCTGCCTGCCTTTCCCAGGCCCCCGGGGAAGGCCTGAGGCCTCCTGAAGGAAGGGGGCCTCAGCACACGGGACCCACAAACACCACTGGGCCCAGGGCTGAGCCCGCCTCCCGGGCACCCAGGGCACTGCCCTGTCCCACAAGAACCTCCACCTGCAAGCGGAGAGAGGGGCCTCTCTGGGACTCCCCCGGCCAATGCAGGGCTGAGCAGGCCCTCCTGACCCTCTGGGAGAGGCCGGCCTGGGGAGGGGTTGTCAGGCAACCAGCCGAGTCTCCTCCCAGGGCAGCTGTGAGTGGCCCCGTTGCCCAGCAACCAGGTGGCAGCGTCCCCTGAGCCAGGACCAGCAGCTGCGCCCAGCCCTGCCCTGCCCTGTTCCCAGGCTTGCAGGACCCCTGGGGCGCCGTGCTTCCTCCTCAATCTCGGGACCGCTGGGGCCTCTGTCACAATGAGCATTGTTCTTGTCAGGTAAGGGGCTCTGTCCCGGGGCTGGGAGGTGGGAGGGGGCGGCTGGGTTTTCAGGGCCCCGTGCACGCAGACAGAAGGTGCAGCTGGGATGGCGCGATGGGGATGGAGTCAGGGAGGTGGGGGGTGGGGAGAGTGAGCTTTCTTCCACCCAACTCTCCTCGAGGCCAAAAGAAAGCGTCCAGAATATTGCCTCTGTCCCCTTCTCCAGCAATACTGCCCACAGCTCCGAGGAAGCCAGTCCACAGGGCCCTCCCCCAGCTCCCCTCACTCCCCTCCGCCTGGAAAACCCCTCCTCATGCCTAACACCCGCCAGGCCTCGCCCCTGCTGTGGGACAGTCGAGACCTCACGCTCGGCCTGATTCTATCACCGTTCTCTTCCAACTCGCCGGCCCCTTCACCCGTGGTTTCCACGCCTGCTTCCTTCCTTCCAAGCCCAAGGGTGCCTGTGCTTCTTTAAAAAATGCAGCTCTCGGACCTCCCTCACAGGGATCCTGGTTTGCAGGTCAGGGCTGGGTCTGGGGAGCTGCAGGCTTAACGTGTGCCTGGGTGATCCTGACGGGGGCAAGCGCTCGGCCTGCGGGCACTGGCACTGCGGGCAGCTGTGTGACGCTGAGCAAGACGCTCGCCCTCTCCGGGCCTCAGCTCGCTCGTTCACTAAAAACGCTGACAGCGTTAGTGGCTTGCTCATGAGTGATGCGAGCGGACGAGTGTTTTGCAAACTGTGACGCGGTGCACACGCCAGGGTTTGTCAGGAGGAGGTCGAGGGCCCTCCTCACCCTTTCCAGCTGCAGGGATGTGATTGGGTGGTTGCACCGGGGACTTCGGTCACCTGGGGAGAGGCGGCAGATCCTGGGGACCGGGGCTCGGGGGTGGGGAGCGGCCTGGGTGGGAGGTGGGTGCCGGGGTGTTTAGGGGAGACTAAGTTCAGCGGGGACTGCTGGGGGGTGGGGGGAGGATGAGCAGACGGTGCGGCTTTTCAGGGCAGGGAAACTGCTCTGGGGCATGTGACGGTGGTCATGGGCAGCGGGTATTTGTCGAAACCCACAGGATGTGCAAACAGCACATGCGCCCTAATGTAAACTATGGCTTTTAGGTAATAGTGCGTCACTATGGGCTCATCTTTTGTCACGAATGTCCCCCGGTGATGCAGGATGTGCTCGTGGGAGGTGTGTGCGCTCAGAGACAGGGTTCCGGGACCTCACTGTACTTCTCACTCTGTTTCTGTGGACCTAAAACTATTCTCCCAGAAAGATCATCCACTTAAACATAAAGCCTCAAGGTTTAGAGAAGGAGAGTTTCAACAATGTGGGGATGAGCTAGACCAGAGGGAATGTCATAGGGAAACAAAGAACAGCTCTGCCGGGGGACAGAAGCCCTCGGAGGGGCCTCAGGGGAGGCGCGTTGGCACTCCTGCCTGGCCACTGGCCATCTGTGGCCCAGGCGACTCCGCATCGGCCTCGAGGGGCTGACCCTAACCTTGAGCGCCATCCCAGGGACAGATGCCTGCCCGGGCGCTTGCCACCGAGGAAGAAGGTGGTGGTGGGGGAGCCCGTGTCGCTGCCCAGACACCCCCTCAGGCCCCCGCCCCCTCAGGGACAGCCAGGTGAGGGCAATGGAGAGCACCGTGACCAACGCCGAGAAGTACTTCGGCCACTTCTGCTCGCTGCTGGCTGCCTACACCCGGAAGACAGCCCGGCTGCGGGACAAGGCCGACCAGCTGGTCAAGCAGCTCGTCGACTTCGCCAACACGGAGAACCCCGAGATGCGGGCCACCCTGAGGAACTTCGCCGAGGAGCTGGCCAGAGTGCAGGACTACCGGCAGGCCCAGGTGAGGCAGGCCTAGGGGGCAGGCCCAGGTGAGGCAGGCCTGGGGGGCAGGCCCCAGGGCGGGGAGGCCCGGCGGGGGAGGGGGGGTGGGGGGGGCCAGGCCCGGGTTGGGGGGTGGAGGACAGGCCCAGGTGAGGCAGGCCTGGGGGGTGGGGGTGGAGGGCAGGCCCCGGGTGGGGGGAGGGGGCAGGCCCAGTGGGGCAGGCCCAGGTGAGCGGGCTGCAGAGGCCCCACGGCCAGAGCCAGGGCAGAGTCAGGGGGTGGGGACAGCCCTGCAGGGGCCACAGCCAGGGCCATCTCCTCCCTGGGTGTGGGGAGGCACCTCCATTTAAGGACTAAGAACAGGAGGCTGTGGGGGCTGGATGAGCGGTGGACGAGGCCAGAAGGCCCAGGAGGCCGGTCCTGAGTCCTGCACCTCTGGGCTCCAGAGTCCCAGCAGGAGGCGCATTTCGGGCCCAGAGGCCTGGAGAAGGACAGACATCCTGGGGCTGAGGCCAAGGAGACTGCAGCGTATTAGTAACACAATTAAAAATAAAAATCTCCTGCCAACCCCAAAACTCCTCTCCGTGATTGTAAAAAGAACAAAACAGCCTTTCTGCTAAACGAGTGGCACACAGGCCTGCAGGGCGCAGGAGACGGGGTCAGTGACGGGAAGACAGACCAAACCCCTGCCCGCGCAGCCAGGCCCGGGCCGCGGGGCCCTCCCAGGCGCACATCGGGTTCTCCGGGAGGGAGGACGGTCCCAGGCCGGGGGCTCAGCACCGGTGCCCACAGGTCTCTGATTGCACCTGGGGCCCGGGTGGGCCCTGTGCCAGCTGACGGTTTTTATCCAAAGGGAAAGGGGAGTCTCACGTTTCTATGACCAGCAGGGGGGTCACCGCTTGGAGCAGGTGGACGCTTGCTGCCTTCCTGATGTCTCTGTTTCTTTCCTTTTTTTTTTTTTTTTTTTTTTTAATACATTCTATTATATTGTGTGTGTGTTTTTTTTACAGAGAGGAAGGGAGAGAGATAGAGAGCTAGAAACATCGACCAGTTGCCTCCTGCACACCCCCCACCGGGGATGGGCCCACAACCAAGGTACATGCCCTTGACCGGAATCGAACCTGGGACCTTTCAGTCCCACAGGCCGACGCTCTATCCACTGAGCCAAACCGGTGTCGGCTTGAAATCTTCGTTTCAAAGACAAGACTGCGCTCTGGGTCATCAAGCCCCCAAGCGGCCTCCTTAGCTTGGACAAAGGTTTAGAAGGTCTCACAGGGACAGAGAGGGGCTCCCAATGGCAGGTCTTCTAAGGAAGTGCCTCCAGGAAAGGGAAGGGAAGTCCCTCTCCCTGTGGGCTGTGGGGATGGTCTTTTAGATTTGTGTTTATCCTCACAAGGTCAGAAGCCGCAGTGAAGAGACGGAAGGGGCCTGTGGGGAGCCAGGCGTGCAGGGAGCCGTCCTCCAGGCAGCAGCCTCCCGGGAAATGTGTGAGAAATGTAGCTCCCAGGCCGCCCCAGGACCTGCTGAGGCGGAATCTCTAGGGTGGCGCTGGCAATCTGGGTTCTCAGGAACCCTCAGGGGGCATCCCGAGGCCCCCTCTAGGTGCCATTTCTCGATTCTGAGCCACTTAACGTTAGCTCTGATTGTGATTTTCACCATCACTGATATCGTTTATTGGAGTGGCTAGTGTCAGGCTGGACTCAGGGGTGTGAGCATTCCCCTCGCCGGCCCCGCTGTGTTCTTAAGGTCAGCTCTGCACCCCAGATGAGATCCTAAGGCAACCTGGAGCAGTAAAAGAGCGACAGGTCCCATTCCTGTATCCATCCCGTGGGTACATTCTTTATACCCATTCTACAGGCACAGAAATGAGGCTCAGTGAGATGAAATGCATTGTCCAAGCCTTGAGAACCCGGAACCCAGGCTGGTGATCGCAGCTGCAGGGTGAGGGAGGGCGCCCCTGCTCCCTGACCCCTGCAGGCCCCGCCTGCAGCGCTGTGTGTGAGGATCCTACACACGCGGGCTGGAGGCGGCTAGTCTCCAGGCCTCTCCCTGGCTCCCTCCACTGATTCCCTGCGTCTGTGCTCCCCAGGTCGAGAGGCTGGAGACCAAGGTTGTGACTCCCCTGAAGTTCTATGGGCCTCAGATAAAGCAGACGCGGGTGAGTGAGGGCGCTGCCCTGTGGGGTGCACCCTGCCCGGGGCTGGCCGAGCCCCAGCCCCAGGAAACAGCCCTCCTTCTTCCTTTAGGCCGAGATCAAGAAGTGCAAACACATACGGAGTAATGAGATCAAGCAACTGGAGAAGCTGGACAAACTGAGGCAAAAGTCACCTTCGGATAGGCAAATGATCGTATCCTCCCTCCCCTGGCGTCCAGCCCGGGGCCTGGGGCCAGGGGCCTGGATGACCGTTTGTCTCCGGCGCCCTCTGGTGGGGGCTGCTGGTTAGCCTGTCTCCTTAACATCTCTCTCAGTCCCAGGTGAGAGTCACAGGACTGTCTGGGGACGGTAGATCGCATGCAGGTAATGAAAAGCCTCACACCTCGGCGAGGTGAGCTCCTCCCGGGCAGGTGTGTGCCGAGCTCGCGAGGAAAGTCAGGGGCCCTGGGGTCTGTCTGCCCCGACACCAAGCAGCCGGTCAGCCGTCACCCCCCTAATCAGGTCACCTGGTTAACACTCACACGAGGAGGCACTTCTAGACGAGGAAACCCGGACTGAAAGGTGACTTCCCCAAGGTCACCAGGGGAGGAACGGGGCAGCCCGAACTCAGTTGAGGGCGCTCGGAAACCCAGGCTGTGCCTGTGCGGAGTGGGGTCAGACAGAGGACCAAGGCAGTGGTCGGCGAACTCCTTAGTCCACAGAGCCAAATATCAACAGGACAACGATTGCAATTTCTTTGGAGAGACACACTTTTTAAACTTAAACTTCTTCTAATGCCACTTCTTCAAAATAGACTCTCCCAGGCCATCCATGGTATTTTGTGGAAGAAAGCCACACTCAAGGGGGCCAAAGAGCCGCATGTGGCTCACGAGCCGCAGTTTGCCGACCACGGAACCAAGGCATTAGTTGATTCACTTGAGGGTGTTCCACGTGCAGGAAGTAATGACTCTCAATGTGGAGAATCATCGCTCAGCGGATGCCCTCTGCTTCCTTCTGACAGCCACCCTGGGAAGTAGGTCTCACCCCTGTTCACAGGCAAGGAAGCTGAGGCTCAGGGAGGCTAAGTGATTTGCATGAGGCCACACAGGCAGCAAGTGCATCTGTCTAAGCAGCACCTGCCCCCTTCAGCCATGGTCCTGCTCGGCCATTTCTTCCATGACCAAATGGTCCAGGGACCCCCTGAGCCGGGAGAGCCGGCCTCCCAGCAGGGCGAGGGTGGTCCAGAGGGAAGCGCCCCTGACACTGTGTGTCTCTCACGGGCAGGCGGAGACCGGCGTGCAGAAGGCCTCGGCGGACGCCAGCCGCACCACCCACCAGCTGGAGGAGACGGTGGACGCCTTCCAAACGCAGAAGCTGAAGGACCTGCAGGTGGGGTGGCCTGCCTGTGCTGGAAGTAGTGAGGGCTGCCTTGTTTGTGCCGTGTGTGTGTGCATGTGCATATGTGTGCGTGTGCGTGGGTGCACCTAGAGAGTGTGCTCATGTGTGAGCGTGGGTTAGCTGTGCCCGCTCAGCTCCCGGCACAGTTAATCCCAGCCTAATCCTGGCCTCGGGGCAGGAGGCCGGCTGCTCCGGGCAGCTGTCCCTCCCAGCTGGCCTGCTCAGTGGCCAACATTCGGCAGCCCTGCCCCTCATCACCCACCCAGGCCCAGCTCCCCACCAGGAGGACTTGGTAGCGTACGTCACCCCCACCCCCTTTCTTTCCACACCAGGACCCACAGCACTTGCTCTGACTTCCTCCTTTTCTCCATAAAGTTCTAAATGCCTTCCTCCTTCTGCCTAGACGTCACCCCAGTGCAACTCAGAGCCGTGGACCCAGAGCCCAGCTCTTACAACAGGGCCTCGGGGCCTCGGGGTCTGAAAGACAAGCGGATCACACAGGCCCCTGCATCCACTTGACCCGCCCTCTAGTCCATTTTTCAAACTGTAGCCTCAAGGATCTCACCAAAGGCTGCTCCAATCTGTCTCCCCCAGGTTCAATGCCTCCTGCAACTCCCCTTGTTCCAAGGTAAAGGCCTAGATCCTCCCCAAGGCTGAAGCCCCAGCTCCGCCCCCAAGCTTCATCGTAGACATTCTATTCCAAGTACAAGTGCACCTCAGGTCCTTTGCACAGGCTCTGCCCTCTGGCAGGAAGGCCTTGGACTCTCAGGAAAAATTGCCTGGACTCCCAGGCCAGTCCAGCACCATTCCTTTTTGATTTTTAAATTTTATTGATTTCTGAAAAGAAAGAAGAGAGAGAGAAAAAGAGAAACACCACCGATAAGGGAGAATCATTGATCAGCTGCTTCCTACACTCCCTCTACTTGGGACTCAGCCAGAAACCCGGGCATGTGCCCTCACCAGGAATAGAATGCAACCCTCTAGTCTAAGGGTGTCGAACTCAATCAGAGAAGGGGCCAAAATCTAAAATCCAGCTTAAATCGCGGGCCGAATGGTTTACTGAACAGTCATAAACTATCATTGTGATGGAAACGCAGCGGAGTGCAGTGATGACAGCGCGGTGCGGGCCACATTGCAAGGCCTGGCGGGACGGATTTGGCCCGCGGGCCTTGTGTTTGACACATGTGCTCTAGTCAGTGTAACCACTGAACCATGCTGGCCAGGTTCCAGCCTCGTTCTTTATTAAAATTTTTTATATATTTTATTGATTTTTTTACAGAGAGGACGGGAGAAGGATAGAGAGTCAGAAACATCAATGAGAGAGAAACACTGATCAGCTGCCTCCTGCACACCTCCTACTGGGGATGTGCCCACAACCAAGGTACATGCTCCTGACCAGAATCGAACCTGCGACCCTTCAGTCCGTAGGCCGACGCTCTATCCACTGAATCAAACCGGTTAGGGTTCCAGCCTCATTCTTAATATACTCTGTTCCACTCCCTCTGGGGGCTGTTAGGCCAGGGACAGATTACTTATATGTTTAGTTTACTCCTTAATCTAACAAATGTTCAATACACACCTACTATGCGCCAAGTGCTATGCCTGAGGCTGGGGACACCACAGCCAGAAAAGCAAGGCCCCTGTCTGTCCTCGTGAGATTGGCATCCTGCCCCGTGCCACAGGCCCCGCCGTGCCGCATGCCATTCACCGCGGAGGGGAGAGTGTGGTGGAGAGAGAACTCGCTGCTCCGTGCCTGCCTCCCACACTACATGTCCAGGGCAGACCCCAGCCCGGCTCGTCACCTGCTGGGTCCTGGGTAGTACTCGGTAGATGTTTGGGAAATGAGTAAATAAACAAGCACACAGGAGCCGCCGGTGGTAATTAGTGCTCACGCATGCACAGTGCAGGCAGGCCTTCATTAAACACCGGCTGGCCATTATTAAGCACCTGATGTTTGCGGCCTGAAAACAGGGCTCTGTAAGACGCCAGTGAGAGCACGTGATTCCCAGCGCCCTCCACGGTCAGGGGGCACCACAGGCTGCCATTGAAAGTGCGCATCCTTAAAACTTCGGGGGTCAAGGTTAAGGTGACCAGACGTCCCACTTTTGGCGTGACAGTCCGGATATTTAACAATTTGTCCCGCGTCCCGTGGCGTTTTAAAAAGTCCCGACTTTTTTAACACGCTGCAGGACACGGGACGGATTGTTAAAAATCGGGACTGTCCCGCCAAAAGCGGGACGTCTGGTCACCTTAGGGTGGTAAGGGACACTTAAATAAGCCACCCCACAAAAGCCCTCCACATTGTAAGACAGAAAAACCCAGAACTTGCAGGAATGATTGCCACCATATTGGTTTTAGGTCACGCTTCTGATAAAACGGTCAGACTTCCTCTCCAGCCCCCCTAAAAAGAGCATCAGCGACCCTTTCACACAGGGGTTCCCGTACCTGAGCATGCGTGGGCAGTCACCTGGCGGGCTCCTGAGACCGCAGAGCAGCCGGCCTGCCCTGGGCTCCACTGTGGGGCGGGGGCCGCTGAGAACGGGCACTTCTGAACAAGCTCCCGGATGGCGCTGGTGCCGCTGCCACGAGCAGGCTGAGAGCTAATTGAGTTCTCGTGGGGCTCTGCGGACAGGACTGCCCTGTGCCTACGGTGCAGAGAATTACACGGAGGCCGGAGGGCATGTCATTCCCTAGGCCCCAGGCAGCGTGAGGCTGGGAGCCACCTCTTGATTCTCAGCTGCCATCCCCAGCCTGCCTGCCAGGGGCAGGAGGGGGGAGGCAGGTACTTCCACCAGCCCTGGGACACCCTCCGCGTTCTTCTCCCAGGCTGCCTTGCGGCTTCCTCTGGCCTGCCCCTCCCAGGTGCTGCCCATGTTACCTGGTGTGTTTCCAAACTTCAGGCTCCTTCCCTGGCACCACGCCTGTGCCCTGGGAGGGCCCTACACAGAGGAGGAGCTTGTAATAGGCCCCAAGCACAAAGGAGCCTCTGCTGGGGCCTGACACACAAAGGGGCCTGTGCTGCCCTAGCCGGTGAGGCTCAGTGGATAGAGCATCGGCCTGTGGACTGAAGGGTCCTGGGTTCAAGTCCGGTCAAGGGCATGTACCTTGGTTGTGGGCACATCCCCAGTAGGAGGTGTGCAGGAGGCAGCTGATCGATGTTTCTCTCTCATCAATTGTTCTAACTCTCTCTCCCTCTCCCTTTCTCTCTCTGTAAAAAAATCAATAAAATATTTGAAAGAAAAAAAAAAACACAAAAAACAAAGGGGCCTGTGCTGAGCATGACACACAGCAGGAGTCTCCTCTTGGGCCTGCACACAGTAGGAGCTTGTACTAGGCATCCACACAGTAGGAGCCTCCACTGGGGCCAAACAGGCAGTAGAAACTCTAAAAGAGCTTACTGAGACAAGCTGAACCATTTGATCAAGAGAAGCCAATATCTAATTACATGTTAATGTGGTAACAGGCCAGGTTGTGGAGCCTCTGGGCTGAGCCATGTCTGCCAGCAGCTCCCCTCCCTCTCCCGGAAGACCCACTCACAGCCCGTGGGTGGCAGAGGCTGGAGGCTTGTAGTCGTCAGCCTGCAGGGTGAAGGAGCCCAGGGCGACAGCTGAGGAAGGAGGCCCTTCAGAAAGTCCTCTCTGAGGAAGGAGGCCTCTGCCTTTCCGGAATAAGCTTACGAACGGGAACGCATTATCTGTTCGAATAAATTAAAAATAACACTGACCGAGGACCTATCCCCATGAAGATGGCTGATGCCTCCTCGCCCCCCAGTTTGCCCACATTTGAGGTGACCCCGGACTCTTCTTTTGACAGCGTTGCTTATGTGATTCCCTCTCCACAGAAAATTTTTCTGGACTTCGTGACCATTGAGATGGTCTTCCACGCCAAAGCGGTGGAGGTGTATTCCAGCGCCTTCCAGACGCTGGAGAACTACGACCTGGAGGGGGACCTGCAGGTGGGTGGCCGGGGCGGAATTCGGTTTGGGCTCTGTCTTGATAGAAGCAAGTTGGCAACATGCTGTGATTTTTAAAGCATTTGAAAGACTCATTCTGACGAGCTGTCGTAAACCTGTGCCCCTGGGTCCCTGTTTAAAAACCAGCAAGTGAATCGGCCACGAGAAAAGCCTCTCCAGGGGGATGCGCGCTGTTGCTGGGATGTTCTCGCGGAGCTCATGACCCGCCTGAGCTAATGGAAATGGAGCGTTCGCTGTGACCTGGGACACGACGGCCATGCAGTCACGTGTCCCGGTCCCGTGGTGGCTCTGGGGTGGGTGGGCGCCGCTGGGTGGCCCTCCCTTGGGCCTGTGGTCCGTGTTCAATCGGGCGTAGCTGGGCTGGGGACCTGCCCAAGGCCGGCTGCTCCCCGTCTGGCGGTTGATGGCTGCCGTCCGGGTACAGGACAGGCCCTGGGATTTGCAGAGCTCAGTGCAAAGTGAGAACGTGGGCCACACTGTCCGACAGTCATTAAGCGTCTCCAGCGGTTCCCTCTGAGCTCAGGGCCCTGGAGCCCGGAGGCCTGCGGCAGCCTCTCCGGGAGGCGTGGGCCTCCGCACAGCGTGGCGGCTGGTCCAGGAGCCAGCGTCCGTCCCGGGACTGAGCCAGGAGGAAACTGTCCCCTTTGGTGACCGAACCTTAGAAGTAACTTAGGGTCACTTCTCCTGCATTCTGTTGTTAGAAGTGAGTCACTGGGGCAGCATTCAAGGGGAGGAGGATTGCATCCCAGCTCCTGGTGGGAGGCAGGTCAAAGAATGTGTAGGGGCTCTAAGACCACCCCGGGAGGTCAGAAGCACATTGGCCAGGCTCTCCTGCTCAGTCATCCCCGTGACACGCCTGTAGGGGGGACAGTGATCTCTGATTTTCCTGTGTACCCAGCCTCTGGGCCTCCGTTTCCCCGTCTACAAAATGGGTCGAGAACGCCCACTTCAGGGGCTATCGTAGGTCGCATAGAATACTGAACAGGAGGTTCCCAGAGAGGTCGGTGCGGGTGGGGGCTCCGGCGGTGTAAGCTGTGCCCCACCATCTTCCCACTCCCACTCCCCTACCTCTGTTTCCCGATTGGATCTGACCCCCCTGAGTCTCTCCGTGGCAGGATTTTAGAGCCAAGATGCGCGGAGTTTATGGGCAGAAGGACGCGCGGCCCCGCAGGGACACGGCTCCCTCCGCAGCTGTTCCGTGGTCTCGCCCCAGCCAGGTGAGCACGGGGGCGAGGGGGAGAGGGGGGTGAAGGGGGGCTGTCACACCTGTGACAAAGCGAAGCGACCGGAGGGGAGGCCATTTGAGAACATGGGTTTGAAAGGAGATGCCGAGGAAGTGCTGCTATTATAGCACGTGTCCCGCACGCCCCCTAGAGGCCCCCTGCAGAAATGTGCACTTGAGAAGCCAGGGCTCAGGATGGTCCTCTAGGTATTAAGGGAGGCAGCCTAAGTACAGACTGGAAGCAGCCTCCTGCCAATAGGGTAGGTTCAGTCACCCAGCGGGTGGGGGCGAGGGGGAAGCTCTCCCCACAGTGTGTGGAGGGGGCGGGGGGTTGACTTTCTGAGTCATTCTCCCCAAAGGCAGCAGAGGAAGTACCGCCCCAGGCAGGCCAACTGGATCCAAATCCACGGCTCCCGAGCTGAGTGACCTTGGGAATTCCTTAGCCTCTCTGTGCCTTAGATTCCTCTCCTGCAAAGTGAGGCTAATAACAGTCCCCCCTCCGTAAGGCTGTGGCGAATGTTAGGCGAACAAACCTACACAAAGCATTTAGGAAATGCTCCATACTCGTGGCCATCGTTATTGTCATGGATGTTCAGTTATATCATGGATGTCGCTGTGACGATGATGGTGGTTATTATTTAGAGCGCCCAGAGCACCACGCGCAGCCAGAGAAAAGAAGAGGAGGCGAGTGAGGACGACTTCCCCGAGGAGGAGCTGGAGGAGGAGGACCTCGGGGGCTGGGACAGGGACTCCATCAATGGGATGAGAACTTCCAAGTCCAGAAAGTAGGGGCTGACCTGGATGTTTGGGGGGACCCTGCTGCGTATCCCTGGCAAGTCATGTGTCCTCTGAGCTTCAGTTTCCTCGTCTGTACGACAGGGACAATATCTCTCACCTCCCAGGGGGCTCTGGGGTTCAAGGTGCCCAGCATGGTGCCTGCCGCAGAATGGGTGTCAATACACAATGGGTGCATCCCGACCTGACTCGTGCTGACTCTCATTTCCCACTATGACCTGGGGACCCCAGTGTATGTGCTGGAGTCCACATTCCCTCTTTTTATAAAGATGCCAGCCCCGCTGCCCTATCCAGGATGACCCCATCCTAACCAATTACAAGTAAGAGTCTATTTCCACTTTCAGAAGCCCTGGGAGTTAGGACATCAACATGTAAGTTGATTCTTACATCATGTAAGTTGTTGACTCTTACATACATGTGAGTTGATGAACATGGTATGCAGGGAAGACCTCGGGACTGGGGACACATCACAGAAGTCCAGGGAAGTGGAGGGGCGATGCTGGTCAAGGAAGGGGTGGGTACATGATTTTCTCATCAGTCGTCATTGGTGACAGCATTTCTTTGACTCCAGAAAAAAAGTTATCTTCTGAAAAGCCTCTGATATCACTGAGAAGATTGCAATTTCTCACGGGTATGTGAAACAAGCAACTAGACAGCCTGACTTTTCCTTCGATGATAAATTATTTCAGTTTTCAGAGGGGTCACGGGGGTCACTGCAGGATGAACATCCTCACCACAGTGATTGTATTACCCGGAATCCAGCTCCCTGGCTCCTCCTCAGGGAAGCCCACCCCGATTCCACCCAGAAGGACATTCTAAAAATAACTAAAGCATTCTAAATTCTCTATATCATAGGTAACTTATAAAATACCATATTCATAGATTGTATTATATATTATATATATTCACATTTCAACTATATCTTTTATCTTATACTTGATACGATAAGTATATATATGTATACACACACACACACACACACACACACACACACACACGTAAATGTAGTTTTTAAATCTTCAGTTGTGCCCCAACCCTACTGATGAATAAGTTGCTTATTCATCTGGTAGTCCTGGAGCCTGATGGTGCCTGGCACATAGTAGGTGCTCACTAAATAAGTTGACCTCTCCCTTTCCCCTCTGGCCCCAACATACCCAGAGAACAACCGTTCCTAGGTACAGGGTTCAGACAGCTGGCTATCCTTGTTACTATCTCCTTGGGGGTGGGAGGTGTCATTTGGAAACTGGCAACAAAACTTCTAAGTTCTCTCTTTTGGGGCCCCAGGTAAGAAGTGGGGCTGGTAGAGCCAGAAGCAGCATGACTCCAGGGTCTCCCTGAGCCACTGGATTGGGTGGTCTTCCTTCCTCTGCATCCCTTGCTTTCCCCTCCTCCTCACTGAGCAAACTCACCCTGTTGCTCCCCAAGCAATCTGTGCAGATGTCTGAGGAAGCCACGTCTCATGACGTGAATAAATGACTTCCAGAGCAAGGCTCTTCTCCCAGGTCTGGGAAGAGCTGAGAGGCTTCTTCAGAGGACCAGAGCCACCTGGCGCTGAGGCAGGGGAGCTGGAGGCATGTGGCCGACAGGAGCAGCACGAGTCTGAGGGGAAAAGCCATCACTCGGAGTTCCGGAAGTGTGAGTCCAGGTTTAAGCTTTGCTAAAGTCAGCAAAAGGTTGCAACTTGCAAAGAAACACCACTTGAAAGCTTAATTGTTTAAATTCCTTTTCTATTTAGTTTGTGAATTTTGAATACTATATTTTAAATTTGTTCCTATAAACTTGAAACACAACACGTTGGTTCTTTCTCTTTAATGGGTAGGACCCTTCCCATGGGTATGCCTCCCATCAGGAAAATGAGAGATCGGGATTGAATTGGATTGGATGGTGATAAGCACAACTCTGCCATTTGCATATGTTGCATTTGCATTTGCATTTGATTCTCACAGGAACCTTTTGGGATAGGTGATGATTTCCTTCCCGTTTTACAGGTGAGGAAACTGAGGACTAAACAATGATTTGGCGGAGTTATGGGAAAGGTGGAACAGGACCTGGGCCTCCCGCCCTGACCCGCTCTGCAGGGTTCCGCTGCCCATCAGAGGGGTCCTTCCCCTTCCCTGGAGTTGCCTCTAAATCTAGCCCTGAGCTACTCCTGCTGGTGGGATACTCCTAGCCCCAGGGGAAACATCAGATGTGATGTCCAAGCTGGGGCATCCGCCATCCAGGCTGTCCCTCCGTGTATGGTTAGGAGGGGCTGGAGTCCTCAAGTGTGGGTGGGAGAGTGGGGCACGTGGAGGTGGGCCCCACCCCACTGAGCACAGGGAGCATGCCCAGCCCCCCTCACCGTGTGGCGAACCGTCTGCCCTGGGCCCCTCGAGCTGAGCTATTGTTTCAGGCTTTAGTACCAAGGACTCCTTCTCCAGGCCCTTCCTTGCTCCTCACTTCACCTCCCAGACCTGGTTGGGCCAGAGCATTAGAACGAGGCTACTGACTTCCTTTAATTAGAAAAAAAAAAGCCCAAGTATTTCACAAAATGCCCCTGTCAAGCCAAGTTGGAAAGGACAAATAAACACACCTGTTTGTTTTGGGTAGGCGCTTCCATCAGTTCCCAGTACTGCCCCTCAAACCCCCAAATGCAAGAGGCGAGCAGCTTGGCTCAGAGGAAACGCAGGGTTAGGATTCCAGATGGAAGCGGCTTGAGGCATCTGGAGGCCCTGGGTTGAGGCTCAGTCCAGGTGGGGCCACTCCATTCCTAGGGCCTACCCCCCAAGTGCCCACGCAGCTCCAGGCTCCGTATCATTCAGAGGAATCACTTCTTGGCATTTCCCATGACACGCACACATCTGGGCAAGACCCGGACACTCCCCAAATGGTGACATCTATTTGACTTCAGAAAAAAAGTTATTCTCTGAAAAGCCTCTGATATCACTGAGACTGCAATTTCTTGGGGATATGTAAACAAGCAACCAGGCAGCCTGACTTTTTCTTCAATGATAATTTATTTCAGTCTCCACCTTCTGACAGTCCAAGGTGCAATATACGGACATTCTTTTTCCTCCCAGCAACAGCAGTGCTTCATTTCGGCACCGTTCTGAGATCCTCAACCGTGAAACTCTGTTGACCAAAAGTACAGTTTGCAGAGCATCACCCAGTGGGACACATTGTACAACCGCAACACATAAAAGGCCCGAACGCCGCCTTGGCTCCGAAAGGTGATGTCCAGAGGCAGGCTTAGGCGTGAGACAAACTGGGTGAGAGAGAAAACGGGGGATGTGCGTGTGTAAACCCCACCGGAAGCCCCAGTGGGAGCCAACCGTGTCACCAAGGCGACCGATGTCCCAACCCACTCACGGGTTCTCAGGGGATCGTGCTGTTGTTGAAATTCTGGCATTTTCTAATGTTCAAATGTTGGCTTGTCTTAAGGGGTCCCTGGGAAGTGACAGCCGGGCTTGCTCATGACCTCACAGGCAGGGGGACGTAAGCCTTACTGTCTCCAGGTCAGGATCCCACCCATCAGGCCCCGTGTGGAACCACCGTGCACACCCCACATCCCGTTCTCCTTTCACGAGCACATGGCCCTGGGCGTAGGGGAGACTGGCACAGCCCCCCATCCTAGGACTGACCTTCAGGGCCATGGGGATTTGCTAGCAGGAGTCCTCTTTATGGTTAAAGTGCAAATCCCAGTCAGGGGTAGCGCAGAGGAGCTCCAGGCTACAGGGCTCAGGTCTGACTGGCCTTGTCAACGCCTGGAGTCTGCAGGTCAAGCCAGGGTCTGGCTCCCCCTGGGGCAGATGCCCCGAGAGAGCTGTGTGTGTGACAGGGAGGGCGGGCCCAGACCATCCTGGCTCGGTCCTGAAAACGATGCGTTTCCCACAGCAACCAAGAACCGCCCCTGGGAGCTCTGCCCCACTTCAACCCTGGTTTCCACTCACCAGCTGCTGACGGGGACACAGGCTGACACCAGCTTGGTTACCCAGGGAACCATCCCTCCTGAGGAGTATGATGGACAGGCCCAGAAAGGGTAGGGGACACCCCTGAGAGCCTGCCTTGGCCTCAGCATGGCTGTATTCGCTGGCTGTGAACAGCCTGGAAATGATTCCTCCATCTGTTCTCCGGAGAACCAACACACTCCTATTCCCGGCCACACGGGGGTAAGGACATGCCGGACACATGGCCCGTGTGGCTAAGTAAGTCCTGCCCTGCCTGGGGCCTGAACACCGCACACCAGTCCATTAGAGGTACTTCTGGTCACACAACTTCCCTTCAAGGGGAAGCTGGGCGGAAAGCCATTCAAATAAAACATCCCAGAGAAACACGAGAAGGAACAAATGGTTTACAGAAAAGCTGGGTGAGCCGGCTGAGTCGTCAGAGCAATGGTACAGGAGAACCAAAGGCTGGGAAGGTGTGGGAGGGGCGAGAAGAATAACCTTGGAGCAGTTTCATCTAAGGTTGAGGAAGGTAAGAGGAAATTAGCTCTAGACCAGTGGTCGCCAACCAGTGGTCCGAGAACCACTGGTGGTCCTTGAGGTCCGAAAGGTTGGCAGCTGCTGGTTTAATGAAACCTTTGGACCTGCTGGGTGTGGTGGGCGGGACGTGCTGCACCCGTCTCCTGAGGTTGGGGCTGGGCCTCAAGCCCTCCTGCCCTTTCCCTGATTCCCAAGCTCCCTCAGTTCTGGGCTAAGGACTCAGCCCCCTGCTGCATAGCTGTCTTAAGTTTTGGGTAATTTGGCAATCAAGCTGACCTAACCATGGGTCTACCTGGCTATTCCCTAATTAAAAAGCCAAAGGTTAGGGCACAGGAATGCCCAGGAGGGCCAGGCTTGCAGTTTGTGGCCCTAACTTCCGGTCACGAACACCCAGGCCAGACAGAGCCCAGGACCAACTCCTGTGCACATGAATGCTGTGCTTCTCGCATCAGGAGGCCGGGTGGTAAATTAGCCACATAAAATGGTCCGTGAAAGAGCGAACCTCCAGCTGCTGCCCTGTAGCCACATGAATCCCGCGGTCTCCCTGGGCAGGGAGAGGTGAGAGCAGGATCCACGGGAGGTGCCTGACTCCCTCCCTGGCCGCTGCCCGGCATCCCCGGGGCTCTCGGGGTTAACCCCAACACCCAGGCCTTCGTTGGGAGCAGAACTAGGAAGTGGACTCCTTTCCCAGTCCTTTTGTGACGTAAGAGCCTCTTGGCCCACTTTTCTTTCCGTTGGCAATAGGAAGCTCAGACTATTCATCTCACTGTACAAAGTACTTACAATATCAGAATTTGGCTCTCCCTCCCTTTGGTTAAACACACACACACACACACACACAGGCAATCCGAATACTAACGTGGCCCCACTTAACACCCACAAGCATTGCGAAAATTATAACAAAGCTTAAAAACATACAAGGCTGCGTTTCAACCTCCGTTTTCCAAGCAGGAAACGTCTCCCTTGTGAGCATCACATGTCTCTGGCTCACTATGCCTCAGCCCGGGGCAGCCAGCAGGAAAGCTGGGCTGCACTGCGAATGGCAGGCCTAATGGCTGGGCCTGGGAAACTGCACCTGCTGGGACCGGGACCGCTCCCCTTGGACTCCACCTGAAGCCTCCTGCTCCGCGGCTCGGGCTCAGGGGCTTACGGGAAGGGCCCAGAGCTCGATGACCCAAGCGTCCTGTGTGGGCACAGGGTGAGCCAGCTCCTCACCAGGGCCTCTGAGAGTGCGTCCTGGGTCTGCTCGTCCCCCCAGACCCTTCCCCTCTGCTCTGCCAGACCCTGGAGGGAGGAGACCACGTCACAGAGAGGAGAGGAAACACCACTGAGGCAAGCTGCCAGCCTTCTAAGGAGCCGCTCCTGCAGGAGGCAGTCTGAGGTGAAATGCTCAGCCAAAGGCAGTTGCCAAGGGAGACAGAGCAGCCCCCATCCCCCTGGCCGGGCCGCACCAGGGTCTCAGCCAGCGCTCCCTGTGGGGCTGGGCATGACAGGCAGCACCTCTAGGGCCAGACTTAGCCTCCTGGCCCCCATTGAGGAGCTGGATCTATGAGAACAGGACTCATAGGGGAAAACAAAGCAACCCTTCCTTCCACTTTCAACTGCCATCTCCAGGGGCCTATTGATTAAAAAATGTCTCCAGATCTTCTGGGAATTAAAGTGTTTGGAAAAGCCTGTAGAGGCCAAAGCTGCATTTCCTCCTGAAGGCCGCTCCGGCCCACCCCGCAGCTCCCAGGAAAGTCTCCGAACACACCCTTCCTCCTCCAGAAACCACGCTAACCAAAGCTTCCCACCAACTCCTTGGAGCACAGGGCTAAGCACTCGGGGCGTCTTGAAATCTTAATTCATCTCAGCTGCTCGGAAATGACTGCTAAAGCAACACGAGCAAGCTGAGGGGCCTCTGCAGCCCTGCAAGCTCGGACAGACCTCGGGGAGGCCCTGGTCCTAGAGGGGTGCGGAGGGGGCACAGCAGCGCATCCAGGGCTCAGGGCTGGATGGTTGAGGGGGATGAGTTACCTAGAGGAGGCACTGGATGAGGGAGGTCCACACACCCTTCCATTTTGTTATTTCTCCGAAATGTATTCCTAGAGACACTGCCATCACTGGGGCCTGGAAATGGGGCTGGGGGCAGGACACGCCTGCCTGTGCAACCTTCAGACACACGGCGGCAGGCACACCAGCAGCACAGCTGTGCTCGCTTAGTGACATCGCCAGGGAGGCTGACGTCACACACACACACACACACACACACACACACACACACACACACGCTTTCAGCTGACGACATTTACGCCACACACTCAGACCACACTTTCTCATGATCATCCAGACGTGCGTTCAATGGCTCTGCCAGCACCTGCTCTTCTCTGGAACCTTCCAGGGAGGCATTCCATCAGTGCCCGTCCGTCCGAGCACTGGCTGGATGAGTGACCACCGGGCATGCATCCGCTGTGCTCGAGAGGAGACAGTCATGTGCTGTGGTTTCGAGCTGGAGGAGGTAGTAGGGAAAACAGGAGGGAGGACAGACAGCCCCAGGAGCCCATCTGAAGGTCAGTGCCCAGGAGGAACGAGGCTGAGAAACTCCCACTGGAGGAGCCAGCATGCCGGACGCATGCTGGCCGACTTCAGTGTACTTGGCTGGTGAGCCATGCCTGGTACACACTCAGGGAGGAGTCCCGCTTCCCAGGCACCGGATGGGGGAGGGGTTACCTGCAGGAAAGAGCTCAATGGGGCCTGGGCTGCAGCAGGAAAAGGCGCCTCCCCACGGCTGCCAGGGGTGGAGGGCGGAACACTCTGTTGCCCTCTGCTAGCAGGCCTCACACCTCTGCCACCAGGAGCCGCCTGCGCCCAGCTGTGTCCCTTCTCTGAAATGAAGAGCAGCACTGTTTGCTGTGAGAAAGGGCAGTTGTCTTGCAGCCACTGAAAAACTCTCTTTCCTGTGCTGTTTCCTGGGACGGACGGCTGAGGCTACTCCCAGCGAGCGAGAGGGCGCTGCCAGCTGACCGGGGACAGTTCCGACGGCGACACAGACTCCTCACGCTGGGCTGACCGCTGCGGTGACCTCTCGGGTGTTCCACACAGACTGAGGCCAGGCCCTCTGCGCTAGGCTCTCTCCCGCCCTAAATGAGAACCTCCTGGAGATTCCTGTGATTCTGGTTCCTGTGACACGGCGGCGGGGGGGGGGGGAGCCAGGAAGAAGCCGGCACCGGCATGGACCAGCACTGAGAGGCCCTACCCGCCACACGTCCGCGCAGCAGGAGCCGATGGGAGCCTGCCCTGCCCACGCCCGAAGCAGAGCCCCAGACCGCCTTCCAGCTGCTGTGCCATCGTGGCCGGCTCAGGGCTGCCTGTGTGCATTCCCACGCACCCCCCTGTCCTGCAGGGGCTGCGGGCAGACACCGCCCTGAGCCCACCGTGGTCCTGGCCTCCTTCCTCTTCCTTCAATTCCATGCCACAGGCCTGGCACGTGGGAGGGTGGACGTCACCTCGTTTTAGTCACACAGTCCAGGGACACTTTGGCACGTGAGCGGGGGAGTAGACACAGGCGAGGGGGAGGGGAGGCGGGCAGCCGGGGTCTTCTAACCGCTAGTTCTGGGGCAGCGTGGGGCGGCGCTGGGTGCTGCCGGTGTCATGCAGGGTCATCAGGTGGGTGACAGCCAGTCGCTGGCCCAGGAGAGCGGAGCCCGTCGGTCCTGAGGAGTGCCCTGGGCGACGCCGTGGCCTACTCGGCGGCCATCTGCTCGATGTGGTCGCTCAGCAGCTTGTATTGCTCTGGAAGAGAGGACAGTGCGTTTTGTAGAAAGAATGGTGGCATGGGCAGGCGAGTCCTGCTCTTCTCACCGAGGCAATGACAAGTCAGGACCACGTCAGGGCCAGGTGTGGACATGCACCTGCAAATGGGCTCCCTGGCACCATGGGAACCAAAATACAGAGTGTGGTCCCTCGGGCCCTCCCAGAAGCCTGTGGGAGGCACATGGTGGGAGAGGAATGGGCTTCCTGCCCTTTGCTGGTGTGGCAGCCTGATGACAACATCTGAGATAATCTGGGGACGCCTCTAACTCTCCCCTTCTTGAGGCCACTCTTTTGTAACGCTTTCAATTTGGTGCAGGATAATGTTTTTGTTTTGTTTTTTTTGTTTTTTTTGTTTTTAATTTATGCAGTTATTGGTTGATGTTCGTATGTGCCCACAACTTTGGCATATTGGGATGTTGCTCTAACTAACTGAGCTACCTGACCAGAGCAGGATGAAGTTTTATTAAACACACACAACATTGGCCAATCCAAATATGCACCGAAGGAAGGCTTGGAGGCCTGGAAGAAATGCTGTTTGTAGCAGGTGGGGTGGTGCATGAAGGTGGGCACAGCCCTATGTCGGGGGAGCTGACATCAGCAATGGATCCCCTTCTGTTACAGAAGCAGAAACTCTAGATAAACCTCCATATCCCTCCACCTTCCCCACCTGCCCGCCCACTGCAGCAGGTTTAAGAAACAAAGGGAGGTCATGTGGTGGCCATTTAGAAGGAGGGGCAGCTGGTGGTGAGTGTGGCCATTTTTAAGTTCAGAGTCTGAGCACCCAGTTACATCCTTACCCTTGTCCCTGACCTGGCACTGCAAGCTCCCCCGCCCCTGGCAACCCTTCCGGGCTGAAATTGCTTCCAAACAGCGCGAGCAGTGTCTTGTGCATTTAAGTCGACAGAGACAGAGGAGGGGCAACCCAGCGGACTTAGCACCCCACTTCTCGCTAAAACGGGGGCCATGCCTTCAGCAGGCGGGGAGCCTGGTCTGCAGAGCACTGGTCCCTGGGACAGCAGCCCTGCCTCTGGCCGAGACTCACCTTCGTCCAGGTTGCCGATCACAGCCTGCTTCTTCAGGAAGTCATTGCACAGCTTCTTGGTCAGCCCGAAGGCCAGCATGTTGTGAGTGAACGTGCTGGAGAGAAAACACCATGAGCTAGCACCCTCCTGCCCTCCGGTGGGGGGGGGGGGGCGGGGGGGGGGAACCAGACCCGCCCTTCTTTCTGCCGCCTGCCGCCTGCCTGGGACTGTCAGACAGAAGTAAAAATAAACCGGTCCTTGTCAGCCGGCCAACGGCTCCCTGTGGAAGTGCCGCCTCCGGTGTGGAGACAGGAGGTGGGTGAGAGGGACCGGAATCCAGGCCGAATGTAATGAGTCACATGCTGCCGAGGTGTCTGAGCTTCTCGCTGTGCTGACCCTGTCACCGAGCGCGCCCCGTGGGTGGGAGCGTCCCCACCCAGCGTGGGTGTCGGCGTCAGCGCCTCTGCTCTGTTCTCTGGCTGTGGGTGACCCGGTGTCACGAGGGTGGGGCTGGGCCCCTGCTCTTACCCCAGCTGCCCGAAGGTGATGTTCTCATTGAACCTCAGGCTGTCGTCCCGCTCCTCCTGTGTCATGTGGCACCACTTCTCCCTGCAAGCACAGGGGCAGGAGGCCGTTCAGAGCGCCCCTGCGCCCGGCCACTCCCCGCCCTGCTCTGACCTACGGCGTCAGCGGTGCCCACGCAGGGCCTCCCCACCGGAAGCCCGCCAGCGTCCCCACTGCCTGAGGGCCCCCCAGTTACTAATGTCACCCTTCCTAAGATGAGAAGGGCCCAAAGCTCAGACACTTCCTACCACCAACGGGAGGGGACAGGTGCTTGGTGGTTGCCTAGGACCGTGGTCGGCAAACTGTGGCTCACGAGCCACATGTGGCTCTTTGGCCCCTTGAGTGTGGATCTTCCACAAAATACCATGGACTGGGCGAGTCTATGTTGAAGAACTGGCGTTAGAAGAAGTTTAAGTTTAAAAAAATGTGGCTCTCCAAAGAAATTGCAGTCGTTGTCCTGTTGATATTTGGCTCTGTGGACAATGAGTTGGCCGACCACTGGCCTAGGACATTCTCCCGGAGCTAAGAATGCCACCCCCATGCCCTTCTCTTTGGTTTGAGGGTGGGAGGTCACGGCCCATTTTACGGACAGAGACATGAGGAGGAAAGAGCCCTGTGGGTCCCGTGGTGAGTGGACGTCCAGACCCCGGGAAGAGGCTCTCGGGCCTCTGTGGCTCTGGCCTGCGGGGAGGGCACGGCCCGCTGTGGGCAGCTATGCCCAAGGCACGGGGAGCAGGGGGCCGGAGGGCCTGCCGCCTTCACTGTCTGGTCAGGCAGCCTGGGGGCTGCGGTCACTCTCTCCCTGCGGCTTCCTCACCGCCAGCGCTGCCTGTCCACACCCTCCTGGGTGCGTGGGCCAGACTCAGGTCCTCCCCGCAGGCCCCAGTGAACGGGGACCTGTGCCCACCATGAAGACGGCATAAAGCCTCTAACACAAAGTGAGAAAAGGATGCAGAGAGGGGAAGGTGTTCTTCTGAGTGACTCATGCTGTCCCTGCCTGAAAGCTGTCCCCACTGTCTCTCCCTGCCCTGTCCCCAGTGGACGTGTGGCCATCCCACCCCTGCGCTACTCTGCCCCCGTGTCCCCTGCATCTGAAGTGTGCTACTTGCAGGAGGTGCAGATGGTGAGAAGCTCATTTTAGCCTAATTCCCCCTAAAAATTAAAACTCTGGATGAAGAGTCTGATTAAAACAAGATTAAGAGGAAGATCAGAGAAAAGGGAGAGAGGAGGCAGTATGAGGGACGAGGGGTTGGGATAATGGAGAAGCCAGAGGAAAAGAAACACCAAGAACATCAACACTTCACCCGCCCCTCCCGGCCTGGGACTCCCCAGGTGCCACTGCCGCTCAGCGGGAGGCCCAGGACATGGGCAAGAGGGAGGCAAGGGCATGTGTCTCCTCTGCCTCCGACAGGACACCCAGGCAGGCAGCCAGCCTGCCTCTGCTCCCAGGTGCTGCGCTAACCTCGCCCTCTCTCCCCAGAGGTCCCCTTAGAGCTGTCCAGGCACCCAGATCCCATCCTGCCCCCAGGCCGCTGGGGCAGGTGTACAGGCTGCAGGCTGCACAGACCCAATCCTTTGGAGTCAGGGCCCAGCAGCCCTGACTCCGCCCCTCTGGGCCCAGGAGCAGAGGGATTCTGTTTTCTGTGACTAGGAGTGGAACGGGGACCTGTACTCTGACCTCTGAAGAAAGAGGTGGAAGGGGATGCCTACAACCAAATCCATCCCTTTAAACAGTCCACCACCCAGTCCCAGCCGAGTTCTAAAGCTCCCAGGGGGCGGGACATGCATCTAGACTGCAGCAGTGGGAACTGGAGTGACCAACAGCCCGTAGAATGGGGAGCTGTCACAGGAGGTGTTCCCACCCGAGGTCACTAATGGCACCGTAGCAGTTTACAACGAGGAGGAATAATACGGAGGCATCAAGCTGCCCTGGAGTCGGAGCTGACCCTTCTGCCCCCAATTTAAAAGCCACACCTGCCCCTCTTCCAGGTACAGCCTAGGGCACATTTGGGCGTCGGGAGCAGGTCTGAGATGTGTGTGGTCAGACCACCTCTGCCCCAGCGAGAAGGCCTGTGAGGCCCAGAGGCTGGCCTGCTCCCAGGCTGGGCGCTGAGTGGCCGGCGGCCACATGCCCCCACCCTCTGGCTGAGGCGAAGGAGCCTGCTCCAGGAAGCTGGTCACCACCTCACCCACAGAGGTTGTGCGAACTCAGGGGCTTTCTCCTAAAGCAGATCCTGGTTATGCCTGCATGCCCCTTTCAGAGCCATAGGAAGGCTGCATAAAAAACAAATTTTCTCACAAAAGAGTAAGCACCAAAATTACACTACTGATTAAAGGAAGCATGTTGAAATCTTTGTATCAGAAACGATATTTTGAAGAGGCAGTATGACAAAGGAAGTCCAACAAATAGAAAGTTCTATTAGAGTCAGACCCCACCATGGGCTACCAGGAAACAACCCCATGCTCGGCCTTTCTCCCGGGGACCCCTCATGTACACGGGCTCCGTAGGTTGGGAGAGAGAGCAGCTGCCCCTTTCTTGTGACTCCCAACCCTGTTACGGCGGCGAGGGTCTGGCAGACCCCTGCACACCGAGCATGTGACTGAGTGTCCCCTGCACCTGCCCCGGGCTTCGGAGCCAGGATTCCAGTGTGACACAGTGAAGATACGGGTGTGGCTGTGAGGTCGGCCTGGAAGGAGCCAGAGGGGCCGGCGGAAAGCTTGATTTGCTTGAAATTGGAGCTGACTTTCTGGACTTCACCATTCTCTCCTCTCTGAACTCCCACTGGGCCTTCTGGGTGCCTTGTTTCTTTCCTATTTTGGGGTGCTCTGTCCTTGGAGAGCTCTCACCCATCACCAGCTTGGCCCCCAGGAACCCCCGCCTCACTGCTGGCAGCCAGTGCTGAGTGGCCCCTGTGTCTGGGCTCCGGCCACCCCCGCCCACCCTGAGGTGGCCCTGAGGGGACCCGGCACTGTCACATGGACAACGTCACGTGGACACACACCTCTTCTTCTCCTCCTCTCCAGCATCCCCTCTGGAGCGGCAGCAGAAACAGGTCAACAGAGGAACATGTCAAAGTCATGCAAGATATGTGGATGGAAAAAGAGAACAAGCGGAAGAAGGAGGGTTATTACAGGCAGAAGCGGAGAAGGACAGAGAGAGGCGGCGTATTTGAGGTAAATCTGCTTCCTAGGGATTTGAGAGCTAAGCAGCAAGAAACCCCATTCACCTATGAGCATCTGAGCACTTCCTTCTGCTTCGTTCCCTGGCGAATGTAGAGTTCTCTCTAGAGTCTTCGGGAAGTGCCAGCATCCTCCCCCGACCCCAGCGTGCTCCCTATGCCTCCCCAGGAGACTCAGCCACGGCAGACTGCTGGGGCACAGGCAGGCCACCTTGCTCCCAAACAGGTTTCACCTGCAATTCCCCCAGGTGCTAGTGGGATGAAGACTCAAACGGCAGGATCTGCCCTCTCTCTAGCCAGGGACCGAGGTTAAGGGGTCTCTCTGGGGTTAGGAGGGAGGGGATTCATTTTGTTAGTGAGAGAGGTTCAGAGGTTTCCAAAGTCCCCACCAGGGAGGCCAACAAGAGCGCTGCTGCCAGTCCTGCCCAGCGCTGTGCGCAGTGGGGGGAAACCTTAGCTCACCGTGACCAGAGAGAGAACAGAGCACCAGCCCATGGCAACCTCAGCTCACTGTGACCAGAGAGAGAGCTGAGTGCCAACCCCTCACTGCCACCATGTGCCATGTGCTTGGTGAAACGGTTCACCCAAGGGGTCTTCGGGAGCGGCGAGACCAGCCCCAGGGAAGCTGGGAAGGGCTGCAAACCAGAGGAGCAAGTTGAAAGCAGCAACCGCATTTCTCCAGATGTTCAAGCCAAGTCTGGGGGTGGCGGCCAGCCCTGCACCCCAGGACCCTGCAGCAGTGGTTCATGCTCAGGATTCGGACTTCTTACAGAGAACAGGCAGTGAGCCCGAGGGGTCCTGAGGGGTCCATTGAGGGGGAGTCTGCGTTTCGTAGGAGAGTCAGGCTGAGTCATGCCAGCCCCAGGACAGGGAGAGCTCATGCAAGTCCCCCACCCACCCCTGGCGTTCTGCGTCTGGGCCTCAGGCAGCCTGCAGGCAACGGCCCGGGGCTGCAGGAGAGAGACCCGTGGACTCAGCCGTTCTTCTGCTCTCCTCTTCAGAACCAGGGGGAAAGCGCCGCCGGGTCCTCTTCCCCAGAGCGCCAGCCCACGCGTTGCTCCTACCTGGTCGTGGGGGACCGCTTTCTCCTCTCACAGTGGACAGCATCGAAAAAGGCGGCATTCCAGAACCTCAGTGTGTGCCTGTGAAACAGAGACACATGTCACTCTTCCCCAGCAGTGAGGGAGAGGCAGCTCCCGCCCATTTGAGGGGGGAGGAAGCTGTTTCCAGACACATCCGGATGATGGATAGGTCTCGGAGAGACAGGGCTGAGATGGGAAGACAACTGAGCCTTATTCCTAAATCAGGTGCCTCCCTGGGGCTCCCGGCCAAGCATCATGAGTGCCTGGGTGAAGTGCAGGCAGGAAGGAGGCAGAGCTGGGTAACCCTGGATTCCCCAGGTCAAAGCTGAAGCCACTAAGGAAAGGAGCCCTTTCCCGCTTCTCTGTCTCCCACTGAGGCTCCCAAAAGAATGCAGGGGGTTCAGAAAGATCTGCTTTTCCAGAACAGGTGCTGGTGACATAAATGGAACCTGGCAGGGACAGGCTATGTGCAGAGGGCAAACATGTTTATAGGGACACACAATAAGAAGCATTCCTCTTAAAGAAGACCAGGATCAGCCAAGCATGGATTTGGTGGGTGGGCCGAATCCAGCTGCTGCCTGTGTCAATCAATGTTTATAGGAACATAGACCCGCCTACTCACATACCCTGTTTCCCTGAAAATAAGACAGTGTCTTATATTAACTTTTTCTCCTAAAGTTGCACTAGGTCTTATTTTCAGGGGATGTCTTATCTTTCCATGCGCTAGATCTTATTTTCGGAGGATGTCTTATTTTCAGGGAAACACGGTAGTATCTAACAGCAAAGTTGAGTGGTTGCCTGCAAAGCCTAAAATATTCATCGCCTGGCCCTTCAGGGCTGGAACCCTATTGCAGGTGATGAGACAGCCTTCAAGTCAAGGCCCAGGGGCTGTGACAGGCTGGTCAGCTTCCACTTCTCCGATTCCCCTTGAAAGTGGCCAACTCAGATGGGGCCTCCCCAGGGAAGTTTCTGGACAGCTCCAGCCCTGCCCTCTGGCCAGGCCCTGGCTTTGTTGTGGCCAAGTTCTCCGACAGCTACACTGACCTCTGAGGGAGGGCATGCCTGCTACCTGGGGATCCAGGTGCTGGTGCATTGCCTGCTTTGAGTAAATAAATGTGGGGATAGAGAGGCTGCAGAGGGATTAGCAGCCCAAGTGCTCATTTCCCCTGACCACTGGCCTCTCACTTCATCCGCACCTTTATATAAAGTGGCTTTACTGGGATATAACTCACATACCATAAGTTCACTCTTTTAAGCATGCAATACGTAAGTGGTTTTGGTATATTCACAGAGTGGTGCAACCATCACCACCATCTATTTCCAAAATAGTCTCATCACCCCATACCCATCAGCAGTCGCCCCTCATTCCCTAATGCCCTCAACCCCTGGCAACCACTAATCTACTCTGTCTCCAGGGATTTGCCTGTCCTGACATCTCAGTTAAATCACACCATCTGGTCTTTCGGTCTGGCTCCTTTCACTTAGCAAAATCTGTTCCAGGGTCACCACGCTCTAGCAGGTCACTCTGTATCCATACGGCAAATGTCTGTAGGGATGGACAGCCAGATTGTTTCCACCATCAGGCTCTTAGGAAGAACGCTATTGTGAAGATAATATGCACAAGCTTTTACTTGAATACCCTTTTTCAATTCTTTTGGGTACATTTCTGGAGTGAAATTGCTGGTCATAGGTAACTATGTTTAACCTTCTGAGGAACTGCCAGACTATTTTCTAAAGTGGCTGCCCCAGGTGACAGGCTTGCCAGCAGTATATGAGGGCTCCGATTTCTCCGCATCCTCACCATCCCTGCTATTGTTCGTCTGTTTATCTGGCTATCCTGTGTGTGTGAGTGACCTTCATTTCTGGTGTGACCCAGGTGCCAGGGGGCCTTACCAGATGGGCTGCTGCTTCAAGTGCGTGTACAGGTAGATCTTCTCCCCCTTCCTCTCCTCCTCCGGGCTGCACACGGTCACTGCGGGAGGGAGAGGAAGACTGAGCATGGCTCTGGTTGCAAACCCCATGGATGCTGCTGAGGCCACGGATGCTCCCCAGCGGCCACGGGCATGCACACTTCTGCACAGTTGAAACTGCACGACAGCGTTGCCACTGCTTGTGGGCAGTAATGAGGCTCCTCACACCTGGCAATGACCCTTTCCGAGGGCGGGATCCCCGGAAGGCTCCTGCACCCCCAGTGATATTGTCCCTGAACATCTGGAATAAGGAGCTTAGTTTCCGCTTCCTCTCCCTAAAGGACTGGCTCTCCTACGGAAATTGAGCAAGAAGACAGACGGGAGCTGAGAGGGACTGGAGAGTCACCTACGGCAGCGCCTTGTGCTGCAGGAGCAGTGCAGCCCAGGACAGTTAGGCGCCTGCCTGTTGGTGCTGCCAGTTAAAGGGGGGCTGGTGGGAGAATCCCGCAGGGCCTGGGTTATGGGACCGGGTAGCTGGGTGGCACTCACCAGTCTTCTGCGGCTTGTCCTTGGGCTTGCTCTCTTCCTCCCTGGGGGAGAGGGACCATGGCAGTGACAACATGACCCCCACACTCTCTCAAAGAAACCGCTTTACACTGCTGAAACGGGACTTAGTCTCACAACCAGTGTGTACATTTCATGTGGTTTTCTCTAAAGCAAATTTTGATGAAACCAATGCTACATTGGTCAATTGCCAGTCTTTATTTTAATTTAGGCTTCTTTGTGCCATTTTCTCTGCATTCAAAACTCTGCCATTTCCCTCCCGCCAATTGACAATGTCCAAGTGCTCCTCATCCATCCAGAAAGCACAGACCCACAGGGGCCTCCCTGTATGTCGACGAGCAGAACCCATTTGGAAACCCTAGAGAACTGCGGGGACTGGGAGGCAAGCCGGGCAGGCAGCTGCGCTTATCGAGCCGCTCCCGGGCCCCTAAGAGGGTCAGGGGTGAACAGCCTGTCATTAGCAGGCCAGCACCTCCTCTCACCTCGAACTCAGTCACCTCAGCTGTTGGTCACGCCTGAGCGCTGCCCCTCCCCAGTGAGACAGAAGCTCCGCAGGCGACACTTACTCGTTTTTCCTGACCAGCGGCCCCAGCCCGCCGAAGAAGCCCTTGACGTTCTCCGTCTTGGCCGTGTTCTTCAGCAGCCGCTCGGCGATGTCCTTCTTCTCCGCTAACCAGCTGTTGGCGGACTTCAGGTAGGAGTCGATGCTCCCTACAGGCTTCTCCTTGGATTCTGAGGGAAGCAGGTGTGGTTTGCCTGGAGGCAGAGGAGGAAGAAAGTGGGAATAAGAACCGCACTGCGCAGCAGCAGCAACAAAGGGCGGAAGAGACGCCTGGCAGCTTGCACTCTGCACGAAGGCACCCTGACCCGGAGCTGCTCTGATGTGGTGAGTAGGCCTCCTTCCACATGGCCGGACACGGACACGGCAGCGAGAAGACACAGCTGAGAGGTGCCCCAGGGAAGACGTGAGCCTGGCACCTTCTGTCTGGGGCATCACTAAGCACGGACTGCACAAGAAGTCAGCCAGGTGCCACAGGGGCCAGAGGAGCAACAGGCAAGGATCCAGCCCCAAAGCAGCACGCAGCCCAGAAAGGAGGTGAGCAATGCACACAGTGAGAGGCAGGGAAGGCAATGGCAGAGGCCAAGGCGGGGAGGGCGAGAGAGGAAGGGTATTTCCTTGTGGTGGGAGGAGGCGTGCAGGTTCCAGACAGGCGGATGGCACCTGCATGGGGCCTCAAACAGGAGGGTGCTGGGTGAGGGAGATAGCCAGAGGAGGGTGTCCTGGGAGGAGGAGTGTGAGTGGAGGCAACACAAGGAATGTCCCTTTCTAAGGGCAGTGTATGGACCTTCAGGCCAAGACCCCGCTGCAGGCCAAGGCAACCCTTACAGGCCAACCTGCCCCCTACAAGCCAAGGTGCCCCCTATAGGCCAAGTCACCCCCTTATAGACCAAGAAACCCCCCAGGCAAGATGCCCCCTTCAGGTCAAAAGTGATCCCTTCAGGCTCAGATGCCCCTATAGGCCAAGGCATCCTCTACAGGTCAAAGGGCCTCTACAGGTACTGAGTATCTCCTCATTTCAGCTGCTCTGTGCACAGATCTGACTCAGATAAGTAGCATCTAGCTGTTCTAGAAGAAGGAGCCACAGGTTGGATGACAGGTTCCCATCTGACCCAATGGCAGCTAATGAGTGGCCCAGCACCAAGAACCTGCCCAGTGGTGGCCTGGACAAGCGCAAGCAGACAGACCAGCTGCTGCCAACAGAACTGAGGGGCACAGAGAGGACGGCTGTTGGAATGAGGAGAGGACAAAGTCAAATTTTGAGGACAGGAATACACACAAGATCAACCCTTGGTCACGCAGAAAGGGTGGAAAGGCAGGCAGCGCTTAGCATTGCCCTGACCCACCTCCAGTCCCCATGCAGGCTAGCAACGTCTCCTTCCATGGCCCGAATGAGACTGTTATAGCAGCTTAAGACGGGGAGCCCTCCAGCTCCGCATACCAGAAAGCCCCACTGGGATGAGCCAGGAGTGAGATCTCAGCATGAAGAACAGCCTGCACTCTGCATGAAGGCACCCTGACCCATGCCTGGGAGTGTTTCCCAGCCCAGAATCCAGACTGCTTCTCTCATCTTCCCGCAACAGCCAAGCCTAAAGCTGACGTCTTTACATCCAGCAGTGCCTGCGCCATCATGAAACGCCCGCTGGAAGTGTTTCCTCACTTCCCAGCAGCTGGAGGTTGGCCCACTAGGTAGACCATGTCTCCTCCTGCTCAGGAATCTCACTCCTCGCTCATTCCCTCCCTGGCATCAGCCTTCACTGTCTTCTGGAAGCCTCACAGCTTTGTCTTTGGTCAGGAAGAAATCCTCTCTTGATGCCAGGTTAGAAGTTGACAAGTCCTGAGTTCCCAAGTTTGCCCTCCACGTGAGCCAGGTCCATGTCTTACCGATGTGGTAGTAAGTGAAGCACATGGTCATGAGGTTCTTGGCAGGCCCGAAGTCATCCATCTGATGACATCTGAAATGGGAAGCAAGGTTGACTGGCTAAATAATCACCCCATCTGATTTTCTTTCTACCTGATCTTTTTATTCCAAGTTCATGAAAAAAGACCAAAATCCTTTACAAAGATGCCCAAATTAATACCTCACTTCCCAGATGCTACTTAGAGAGACAACGAAAATAATGGCCATTGGTCCAGTTATGTGAGTTACGTGAATTAGATATTTTTTAATATTCACATGAGAAGTGAGGATATTTTTTCCATTGATTTTTAGAGAGAGTGGAAGAAAGGAGAGAGGTAGGAGAAAAAGAGAGAGAGACATCAATATGACAGAGACACATTGATTGGTTGCCTCCCACATGCACCCTAAGCAGAGCTGGGATTGGACCTGCAAGCCAGGTATGTGCTCTTGACTAGGAATCAAACCTGAGACCCTCCAGTGTGCAGGCCGACGTTCTAACCACTGAACCACATCAGCCAGAGCTAGTTTAATTTTTAAACTTGAACAAACAACAATTGAAGAAAAAGTCAATAGAAATGATCTAGACAGTGGGTTTGGGTCATTTTTGTTGCTATTTTAATATAAAAATAATTTAATAAATTTAAAGAACTAAACTACTAATAAAGCCATATAGACTAAATAAAAGTAAAAGCTCAAGATGCTAATAAACTAAAATTATAAAACTCATATTTCAAAAAATTAAACATTTCAAAATATTATGAAGTTTTGTTTTGCTTGCAATCCTATAACAATATATTATATGCTCACAAAGTAATGGGAAGATTGTGTGTTAGCAGGGTTGAAACTTGAATTTAATGTTCCCCCTCAATTTTATTTAAGGAAAAATGCAAAGAAAAATTGAGAAGTAGATAAGTATGTTACTGTGTGGGACAGGCCCAATCTACACAAACTATGGGTTCATGAAAACTTCTGTAGATGCAAATGTCTGGAAGCTGAAGAATCTTGTATCTAAGAACATGGTGCACACAAGACAACATGAGCTCTCAGCTGAAGCGGGGCACACCCAGTTTCTCCTCCCCCCTCCCCCCGGGACTATCTCCTGAACTTGGGATGTTCTGGAGATGCACAGGAGACACAGATCCTCGGCTCTTTTGCTCATTTTCCTCCAATACATGCCCCACGTTCTGAGGAGACACGGGGGATGGGGGGAAGTTAATATTGAAGAGAAGAGCTACGTTTCTGTTGTGAGAAGGAAGGGAAGGACAAAACAGACATGGTGACACAGGGAGGCGGCCATGGTAGAAGCCATGGGACCAGGAGCTGCTTTGAGGCCACAATGAGGTGACGGGGGAAGGATACTAAGTGATTGTCAGACCAGCCTCTTCCTTTCCCATCCACAATCCATGCTGTCTACCTGGATCACTGAAGCCACTGCTCGGCTTCCTCCAGGCCTAAATGTGTCCCTTAGATTCATAATTTGGAGGACACGTCACCCACTCTGATACAAGTCCATGGCGTCTGAAGCAGGCCTGGCAGTCCTAGAGCCGTGGGACCCAGGAGGAGAGCCTGAGTCCAGGGGCTGCCTCTCACAGCTGCACAGAGGCAGAGGGACCCTTTCCACCCCCACACACATACTGTCTACCAACGCCTTTGTGAGAAAAGGCCCAGCAGTGCCAAATGCCTACTCAGAGCAGGCTGTGTCACCCAGTAGTATCATTAAGTGGGCGGTTACCTAGCTTGAAGTACTTCACAACAGGAAATCAAGAAAATTTCAGATCTCTGCTGGAGGAGGGTGAGGTCAGCTGTGTGTCATCACAGCCTGCCCTGGGACCCGCGTGAGGGATTTACTCACACCCAGCTGCACCCTCCAATCTCCACTGCCGGTAAGGCTTCTCACTAACCCCCTCCCACAGCTGCTGGTCACGACTTCTCCTTTTAGCTGATGCTGGGTGCATCACAGCAGCTGCGAGCTGATGACTCGGCGGCTCTTACTCACAACCGGGTTATCATCGGGAAGAGAGGAAGAGAAGACAAGCTCCTTAGGACAAAGGCTTTGGGCAACAGCATTACTTACTCGAACAGGACCACGGCAAATGACTGCACGAGGCGGTAGAAGGTTGGCTCTGAGACACACTTGGAATTGCAGCGCTGTCGGGGAAGAGGGCAGACACGTCATCGGGCAGCGGGTGGCAGAGGCACAGAGCAGCTCAGAGGGGCTGTGGGCTTACCACGCTGAGCATCTCTTACGGCAGCGGGGTGAGAGCCCAGGACCATGCAGCCTCCCCTGCTCTGAGAAGCCAGGACCCCGGCAGGGGCTGGCACCCAGCACAGGACGCAGCTCTTCGGAGCACAGGCAGATGTTTCACTGCATCTCCCAGGAACTTCACCCCTCACCCTCACACAAAAGTATGGAGGGGCAAAACCCCAAATGACAACATTGGCTATTTCTGGATTGTAGGTTTATTAGTAGTTTTTCTATTTGTACTTACTTGCACTTCTCTAATTTCTCGTTGAAGAATAAATTATTTGGCAGAAAAATACTTTAAAAACTAAGAACTTAGCCGAAACTGGATAGAGCGTCAGCCTGCGGACTGTAAGGTCCCAGTCAAGGGCATATACCTTGGTTGCGGGCACATCCCCAGTAGGAGGTGTGCAGGAGGCAGCTGATTGATGTTTCTCTCTCATCGATGTTTCTAACTCTCTATCCCTCTCTCTTCCTCTCTGTAAAAAAATCAATAAAATGTATTTTTTAAAAATAAGAACTTAAGCCATTTTATAGAAGGGGGGAAAAAGGAATCCACTGGATATTTACAAAATTTAATTCTTTTCTGAACTTACAGGTGTCATTGTCCTGAATATATCTTCAGAAAAAACGAATATTGTAGGCTATTTAATATTATAAAAAGATGCATGGGCATAACCCACATGCTTGCCTTGAAAAGATGAACTTTCTTGGACTCTCATGTGGTGGGCAGGCCAGTTTCCCACTCATTCCCTCCCAACTGGGCATCCAAATGAGCTACATGCCACTTCCCACTATCCTAAATAGGCCTTTCAGAACATCTTGAGATAAGTGTTACTTTTTTTTCTGTTGGGTCATTTCCCTCGACTCCTTTCTCCTGAGTGAGGAGTTAAAAAGAAAGAGGATGCTACATATCACCAGCCCCCTCCCCATCACCGCCCACCTCTCCCACCATGCCTGCTCTTACCTGGGCGCTCACGTATCGAGCAAACCACTCCCGGCCTTTTCCACTTTCACTGCTGCAGTACTCCCCAAACTTGGCTTTCTCCTCCTGGTCCAAGTCCTCCCTGAAAAAAAGAGCAGAGGGAAAAACCTTTCAATCCCCTGGGACAAAAAAGGTTACCGTAGGGGAAAAGGAAAAAGAGGAACACCAGCTGAGTACAGCTGCCTGAACTCTGTCAGCTCATCTTCACCCTCTGGGCAACCCTCTCAAGGAAATGGTGTCATTTTTATTTCAAAGGTGAGCAGACTATGCATGGGAGAGGGGAGGCAATCGGGGATATATGGACACTTATGTAATACCTTAATCAATAAAAAAGAAAATTGAGCAGACTGGCTTGGGGGACCAGGCACAGCTGGGGGCGCGAACAGGGACTTCATCAGACTTCCTGGCTCCCCATGCTCCTTCTCCCTGGTCCTCCTGCCTCCAGTTTGGTGGTCCAAGAATGATGTTGACCTCCTCTGAGGGCTCCTTCTCTAGTCCACCAACCTCCAGTGCTGAAGCCAGCATGGACCCACCCACTGAATTCAAGGATGCCTCAGCCTCAAAAAGACAAGCATCTGATGCCCCTCCCACCAATCAGAAGGCGGGTGTGGTTGCCAAGCCTCTAAGCTTCTGAAAAGCTAGTCTGCTCACTTCTATCCACTCTGTGTGAGGGATGGAGACTGGGGGACTACAGTGGGTCACCATTCACCATCTCCAGAGTGGACAAAGTGCTCACTAATCTCAAATCACTTCTGATCAGTCTTCATGGGGATGAATACTCCGCCCAAAATTCAATGACTGCAAAAATGAAGTAGGGGCCGAAGACCAATTGGCTTATCCAATACTAAATTTATTTAAGGTTATGTAGAAAACATCTTGGTCTCATTTATCCCCAAACACCAGATGAAATACGAAAATTTGCCAGCCATTTGCAGCGATTTCTGGAATGCTCTTGAAAATGCATCCGATCCAGCTGTCCATGTTCCATGATGCTGACAGGCTGTCACAAACACAGACCAGCCTTCCTGGCAAACTGACAAGCTTTGAGCTTTCTCCCCTGTTCGTTAACTGGGTGTGCTCAGAGAAAGCTGACTAATGCCAGTCAGTGTTAGTCAAACAAAATAAACAGAAACCCGAATCTACTGCTCTCCCAGAATGCATTTAAAATCAAACATACATGATTTTTAAATAGTCAAATAGATGGATTAGCATTTGAAATTTTCTCTTTTTTAACTGCATAGGAAACTGAGGCACAGCTGAGTTTGCCTCCAGCAATGCCAGTTTATAAACAAGGGACCTAAATCATGATAGAAAAGAATGTATCCTTTGCCAAGTGTCAGCAAGTAGACACCCTTACTGCTTTAACGAAATTGGAAAACTTCCCTTTCTCTCAGAGTTCCTCAGATGCTTTGGGTCCACAAAAGATAGTTTGGGCCCAGCCAGCATGGCTCAAATTGAGCATTAACCTATGACCCAGGAGGTCATGGTTTGATTCCCAGTCAGGGCACATGACCGGGTTGTGTGCAGGAGGGTGCAGGTGGCAGCTGATCAATGATTCTCCCTCATTATTGATGTTTTTCTATCTCTCTCTCCCTCTACCTTCCTCTCTGAAATCAATAAAAATATATTATACTAGAGGGCTGGTGCACAAAATTCTTGCACTCAGGGGGGTCCCTCAGCTGGGCCTGCACCCTCTCGCAGTCTGGGAGCCCTCGGGGGATATCCAACTGATGGCTTAGGCCCGCTCCCACCACTGCTGCTGGGCTGGCCAGCCATGAGCCTGGCTTCTGGCTGAGTGGTGCTCCCCCTGTGGGAGCACACTGACCACCAGAGAGCAGCTCATGCCTCTTGGTAGTCAGTGCATGGCATAGAGACCAGTTATTCTGCCATTGGGTTGATTTGCATATTAGCCTTTTATTATATAAGATATATATATATGTGTGTGTGTGTGTGTGTGTGTGTGTGTGTGTGTGTGTATATATATATATATATATATATATATATATATATATATAGACAGTCTGAGTAGCAAGACTTTCAGCCTTGAACATGCTGCTGTGAATGATGCAAGATCTCCAGTCAAAACCTGCCACCCCTGAATTTGGGTTTGTTTGCCTCCCCTGACCCTTGGTTGAGACAGTAATTGCATGAGGCAAGAGAGCTAGAACCTATCCACAGACTCCCTGCTTCTCCTGTATTCTAACTCTCACCCCCACTTCCTGTTGCTCCCAATGCCAAACTCCTTACCCAATCCTTCAAGAACCGTGAAAGGAAGGACAGGAAGAGGTGCGAGGAGAAGTTCCCACCCTAGCAGCTGCTTACGGCTCATCACAAAGAGCATGACTCTGATACCTTCTTTTCTTATATTGCCCCTAAATTTAATGCCAGCTAATAATTGCAGCCCCCTAGCCAAGCATGAATCTGGCATGAAAGTGCGCAGATACTGGGAAAGCAAAACTAGTGTCCTTGGATTCAGCAATGGTGAGGTAAGGGTGTCGGTGGAGTGGTCAAGACAGTGGTGGGGTCAAACAAAGGGTGAAAAGTCCCCACCTGGTTCTATCTGCAGCCGAGGTGGGTTGTGAACTACAGAGGCGGCCCATCACTGGCAGGTGAGTGGCTGGGAGCCCTGGCCCAGGTGATGCTCTGCTCAGGGACAGAGCCCACAGCGAAGAGGCCCCGGAGACTTACCCTCCGGAGAAGATCTTCTCCACGTAGCTGCGCATGAACTCCCTGAGCTCCAGGGCCTCCTCGTCCTTGGCCGACTCCGTGCTCTGGTTGGAAGAGAAGGACTCGTTGGAGGAGGAGCGGCGGTACTGGTCCCAGGATGGGTGAGAGGGCGACTCGCCCATGTCGTTCTCGCTGTCTGCTGACTCCGTGGTCTCACTGTCTGACCCGCCATCACCCTGGGAGCTGTCCCCATCCTGCAGCTTTGCTGGCCGTGCCTCCATGGGTGAGGAGGCAGATGGCTCCGTCTCGAAGTCAATCAGCGAGCCCACGGGGACCTCTGGGGCCTCCATGGCTCGGTGGGCTGCCTAGGAGGATGCCAGCTGGGTAGGTCGGAGGACTGGATTTCCAGGAGTGTCACTGGGAGCTGGAGACTCCGAGGGAGCCTGCCAAACACATGTGAGTTGCTTGGTAACTTCTGGCCGCCAGGAATGAGTCCTCTTGGGGCAGCTGACGTAGCCCTAAGGCATCTAGGATGGAAGCACACACACATGATCAGCAGGAGGGCAGCTCCTTGTGTAAGGGAAATTCAGCACTGAGAATCCACACTTAAATGATTGAACTAGGTTACCAAATTCCCTGTAAAGAGAAGAGGCCCCAAAATTCCGGAATTTGGGACCTCTCTATACTCCCGTCATTCTCCTCTCATCTGCTTCACTGTTAAATACCTGGTGTGTACACAGCAGGCACTCAGTAAGTATTTGTTGAATAGGTGAGCACATAAATACCAACAATCAGGATTTCTCCAAATAGACTTCAAGAGGGCTGCGTGTGCCGGCCCTCTCTCCACTCCAGACTGCCAGACTGAGGCCAACAGATAAAGTCTGACCCAGACTAGACACCTGCTGCCCACTGTCACTGGGATCAATAGCTGTGGGAGGTGGGTGTTGTCAGGAGTCTCAGGAAAAGAGGCTTCTGCTACATATCCCTTCTCATCATCCCACTCAAACCCTCCAAAAATTTCTTTTTTTTTTCTTCTTTTTCATTGATTTCAGAGAGGAAGAAAGAGGGAGAGAGAGATAGAAACACCAATGATGAGAAAGAATCTTTGATTGGCTGCCTCCTGCACGCCCCACACTGGGAATTGAGCAGGCAATGCAAGCATGTGCCCTGACTGAAAATCCAGCTGTTACCTCCCAGTTCATAGGTTGCTGCTCAACTACTGAGCCATGCTGGCCGTGCCCCTTTGACAATTTCTAGCATCACTGGCCATCTGGACCCAACCTCTCCTTTCCCCCTTCTCCCTGCACTACAGCCACCGAGGACAAGGACATTTGCCTTCTGGTATCTGTCCTATTACTCTTCTTTCTTTTCTATCTTCCTGCCTCTCCACCCAGAATTCTATCCATCCCTGGAGGCTTGGCTTAGCTCAGCTCTTCTGAGAAGCTTCCCTATTTAACCCTGTTGAGCCCTGGCATTTTACTTATACTCATTTATAATTCTGATTGTTTGGCAGGTAGATATTAGTCTTTTTGTTTATCCCACCAAAGTATAACCCCAGGAGGGTGGAGCAGCCTTAGCCACCTCTGTAGCAACCTGAGTACCCAGCATAGTCTTGACTAAATAAGTGCTCGTTTACGTTTGCTGATGATGAAACAACCTGACCATAGGCATGCTCTAAGGATCCAGAGAACTGGCGACACAGGCTATGTAGTAGCAGAGCTGGGGACAGAATCTCTGCTTGTAAACCAGTCTGGGAGTCCTGACAGTTCTGGGGCCCTCCCTTCCAGTGTCTAAGCGGGAAGAAGTCCTCTGGTTGCCAAAGCCCCCCCAGGCACGAGCACATCCCAAGCCAGGGCCACATCCCTCTCCTCCCTTTTTACCGACCCCAATGTCTGGGACAACACGTGGGAGACAGAGGCTACTGATTTTGATGAAGTAATGCATCTTCTGAGGGTAACAAAACTGCATTTACTGCCTGCTAAGAGCTTATCGATTATGGGTTTCTCCAAATTCTCCTGCCTTGGATATTTTTAAATGCCCTTAGTCAGAAAGATGGAATGGCTGGCTCCTTGTCATCGGAATGGCAACAGCACGCCCTCAGTAGAGTCCTATAAAGCTTGCCTTGGTCCAAAAAAGAGACCCATAAACCTCAGTGCAAAAGAGCTTTTTGGGTGAGAAGAGCAACAGGGACTCTTAGGAGCTCAGATCAGAAGGCTGGCGATTTGGACAGCCTGGGCTCCCCTCTCCCCAGCCTGAGCCGTGGCCCCTGCTCTCTGGGCTGGGTCTCCCCATCTGAGACATGGAGGCCAGGTTAGGTCTCTAAGGTCCTGCTGGCAGGCATGTTCTCAGTATCTCTGCACAACAGAGAGTCACACCTATAACACACCTACTATTAAAATGGAAAATCACACACTAGAAAAATGTTTGCAGTAACTATGATAGGAAAACTGAGTCAATCAATTAATATTATAAATTAACTCAACCCCGCTTAAAAAAATCTATATTCTGATAGATACTAAAAAACCTATATTCCAACAGATATGCAAACTACTCAAATAGGTAAGGCACACAGAAGGAATCACCATTATTAAATGCTTAGACAATTCTTCAACACTCATTAAAACAAGTAGGTACCATCTGATATTATAAAATTAGCAAAAATTTAAAATTTATAATCTAAATGCTGATGAGATTACGATAAAACTAAATTTTCTTAACAACCCTGGTAATAGGGATAAACACTTTAAAAGTAAATTTCTATACTGTATTTTCCGGCATATAAGACGACCCCCTAATTTTACAGTTAAAACATAGGTTTGGGCCTATATTCGCTGTATAAGACTACCCCCCACTTCCGAGGCAACACCAGTTTTTTTTTAATAGACCACCTCTCTGAATCTGGCCAATCTGAGCAGGCTTTTTACTAGAACACAGTGTAGCTTCGGGTACAGAGCATGTACACTGTGTTCTAGTAAAAAGCCTGCTCAGATTGGCCAGAGTCACTTTAAAGTTAAGTAAACAAAATATTTTATGGTCAACAAATAAATATTTTATGGACAACAAATAATCCTACTGCATGCCACCCTCTGTTCCAGATTCTGAGAATCCTGAGTGAGAGAATTTTAATTTTACTGTAATTACAATTAGGTATACATATGGAAAAGACTGGAAAATACAAAAGTGTATTATAGGGCTGGCACAGAGGTAATTTCCCCTTTTTGTTTTGTTCTTTACCACAACAATGCAGTATGCAATCAATAAAAATCCACAGGGAAAAGGAAACAAAGAATCTCGAAACATTTCAAGCGGTCAGAAGGGCTGTGGCTATGTACCAAAGCAGAACCCCCACTGCACAGGAGGTTCAAGGTCAGACCCAATTATCATGGTTATTTCTGGTCCAGCCTGAGGCTCGTGAGAAGCTCTTCTAGCGCAGTCTCAGCTCGAAAATCCTGGGAATGAGTGAGTCACCCTTTCTTTCCCAGGAGCCTCCTCTGTGGGCTCAGGAATGAGGGGACGAAGTGAGATGGAGAGGCCCCAAATGAGGGCCCAGGCCTGAGCTCCAGGCAGACCCTGGGCTTCAGCACTCGGGCCCCAGGGGCCTGTGCACTGTCATCTCATGTGGCAGCCCCGGGCCCCTCAGCCCAGGTTGCATTTCTCTCTGGAGAGAAGGCCAGGATGCCAAGAGCATTCACAGAACTAAGGGCAGGCTGAGGGTGGTTGGTGCTAAGGCCTTGAAGTCACCCCACCCTTTTCCTCCAGGAAAAACATGTAATTCCGGGCCTCTGTGCAGGACACGGTGACGGGCACTCTGAGTACACCAGGATCCTACACCTCAAGGTTACAGAGCTTGGGCCAGCCAGAGAACACAGGGGAAGTGAGCGCAGTGGGAACGGACCTCACTGTCCTGCTCAGACCTAGCCAGGTGCTACCATGCAGGATCTCGGACCCAGTGGTATCTGATCCAAAGAGCTTACCAAACAATGTTGAAATCGACTATGTGAAATCTCCCAATTCTGCAATCTTGGCAAGTCATTTAAATTTACTTCAAAACACGTCGTTGGCCAAAGAAAACACATCTGGGATCAAGCCCCAGCCCATTTGCTTTGTTTTACACACACGGAGACTCTTAGACCCATAGTAGATCCAGCCTCTGACTCTCTAGGTTTTAAATTGTGGCGGAGCCTCTGCAGGTCCAACGTGTGGATATTAAAAATACTTCTCTACAGGCTGGAAGCAGGACAAACCTCCCCACAATTGCACTTTTACAACTGATTTCCTAAACCTTATGGCAGAGACTTATGGCAGACTCTCCGCCAACCAAATTAGGCTAAAATTCCAAGTCAACCTATAACTTCCAATGGCTTTAACCATCTATTCAGACAGCAAATATTTATTAGGCAGCTGTAGGCATCAAGTACTGTGCAAGGAGCTGGGATACAGCTATGAACAAGGCCATATAGAGTGTGTGTGTGTGTGTGTGTGTGTGTGTGTGTGTGTGTAAGGCCGGGGGAGGGTAAGAGACAGTTAATAAAAACCCAGATATAGTTTCCAGGTGATGATGTCCCTGAGAGTGCTGAGAAGTGGAGCTTCTTTGGACTGAGGGTCAGAGAGGCTCATATTTAAGCTAAGACAGAAGATCGTCTGGGAAGACTTGAGGGTCTGCTGAGCAGAGAAGAAGTCTGGGCAGAGGGAACAGCCCTAAGTAGTGATGGCCACCTCCTCCGCCCAGCCTTTTCCCGCCACAGGGGGCCTGGCTGCAGAAGGAACTCGGAAGGAGATTGCCTTCTTGCGGCTGCTCAGCCACATCCCCGAGGGGCTTTGCTCAAATCTGATTTCCCCAACACCCCAGCAACCAGAGGCAGGACTTCCCCAGAAACTTGGCCTTGAGCAATCAGATGAGGTTCCCTGGGGGACAATCCAGAACTTTCTGTAACTGCTCCTTGCCATTAACATCAGGCAGCTCCCTCTTTTTACTGTCCCCAAGAACCACTTGGCACGCTGCTTTTCCCACAAAAGGATTGAAATACCTCATTGGACCAACATATATAACACATGGGCTCATGTTCATATCTACCAAGTTTGTCTCCCATTTTACAACATCAGTAAATCAAGGCTTGAGAGGTAAAGGAGGGGGGCCCACCACACCCAACTGGGAAGTGACAGGGCACAGAATCTAAGCACAGATCACCTGCAAAGACCAGCATGCTGTCCTTGCAGCCACCTCCCTGGTGCTCCCCCGAGGACACATGTCTAGCAGTGGAGCTGCTAAGTCAGAGGTTTACACACTATGAAGGCCATGATGGTTTTGCCAAACTACCTTCTCCAAAGTCTGCACTGTGGTGAGATATACTTGGTGGGTTTTACATTTGCATCTTCCTCTCAACCATAAGCCCAGAACAAACGCCGTACCCTGAATTCAGAACTCGGATCTGCACCAAGAAGGCAGGTACACTGTGCAGACAAAGGAACTGGGACCGTGAGGCCAGTGTCTTTGGGGAACCAGGACAACCCCTCACCCCCAGCTTTTGACTAAGGCGTCTGGTTTCATCACTTCACCTGATGACTGACCCACATAGAGAAAAACCAACCTCTTCTTCCTCAAGTGTCAGTCCACCAGTCAGACTGGAAAAACCATTTAAATCTGCATTGGTTTCCTATTTTTGAAAATGTACACTTGAATTTCTGTTTGACCTAATCATTTGGAAGGTCATAGAAGTCAGCATGTAGGGGCCATGGGGGTAAGCTGAACAAGATTCCGTGACAATGCGAGAGAGCTGAAGAAATAAATCAAGGTTGATACTATCAGAGCAGTTGATACTCCCATGGCGCAAACAGGTAAACATGGTTGATTCTGGACCACTCCATCAAGCTGCTAGGGTAGTGCTGCGTTTTTACTCCCACTTTAGAGATAAGAAGTCTGAGTCTGGAGAGAGGTATGGTCACCTATAAGTGGATGGAGAGCAGCACTGCCTACTGGTCAAGACTAGAGGTCAAAGGTCCCTTGCAGACACTGCCTGAACTTCTGCTATATTTTGGCCTCTCTTCAACCACAACTTGAATGTCATCTGCTGGGGCCTCCTGTAAAGCAGTGAGCTAACCACCCCATAGAAAACCTGTCTTGCTTTGCCTACGTGTGGTGGGGGGCCAGCGAACGTTATGAAGAGCTGCACACCCCTGCCCAATGTTGGTTACTAGACTAAAAAACCCTCTATCCTGAGACCCCAGATCATAAGACTGCAGCCCCACCTGCACCCATGCCAACGCTTTGAACAGAGAGAAAGTGAGGATCTTAGGTGGGAAGCAGAGTATTAATAACTCTCTCTCCACAGTCACCAGACTGGGACTTAACCCTTGAAGGACCATTCACTCCATCGATGTGGGCATCCTACTTCATTGGGGCAGCCTTCTTTGACTAATGCAGCCACCACTCAATTGAATGTCCTCTGTGGGTTTCAGGAAACATGCCCAAAGAATCCCAGAAAAGTAAGTCTGTTCTTCCTCTGTGGTCATGATCACAAGGTGTTCAGAAGAGTCTGTCTCTGCATAATCTGTGATGGAAGAGAAGGGCCAGTGTGGCTGGCTAAGGAGGCTGATGAGCCCAATCTCACTGAGCATGGGGCCGGGGCTTGGCCAGGAGCAGCCTTGGGTCTGATGGCATCTTCTTAGCTGGGTGTCTTAGCTTTATGCTGCCCAGGACTAGAGGAGACAGCATGGCCCTCGGGAACACCCAGTGCTCACCACAGGAGGCCCAGCCCAAGGAGCTGAGTGGGGAGGCAGTTGTCATTCTCAAGCTTAGTCAGACACCCAGACACCTGAGCCAGTCACAGAGGTGTTATTACCATGAGGAAAACATGGTAATAACTTGACACTTGCTGGATACAAATCAAAGCACCAAATCAAGCAATTTCACTTAAAAAATATATTTTATTGATTTTTTTTACAGAGAGGAAGGGAGAGAGATAGAGAGCTAGAAACGTCGATGAGAGAGAAACATCGACCAGCTGCCTCTGGCACACCCCCTACCAGGGATCTGCCCGAAACCATTGTACATGCCCTTGACCGGAATCGAACCTGGGACCTTTCAGTCCACAGACCGACGCTCTACCGCTGAGCCAAACTGGTTTGGTGAGCAATTTCACTTTAGATCACCTTACATCCCTTTAAATGGTACCTTGCTTCTGTGAAGCTGGATTTTCAGCAGTTTCCCATGATAAAGAGCAAGTGTGATTCCCAAATCAATGTGGGGCAGGGAAGGAGATTGGCCATGTCCAATCTGATTCCAAGGATTAGAAGTTGGAATGTCCCATTAGTAATTATGGCATAAAAGAATGAAACAGAAAGACTTTTTAAATGGTGTGGTGGAAAAAAAATAAATAATAAAAAATAAAATAAAAAATAAATGGTGTGGTGGGCTGAATAGTGGCCCTACAAAAGGACTTGGGAGATAGGATTAAGTTCGGAACCTTGACATGGGGAATGACCCCAGATTATCTGGGTGGGCCCAACATTGGTAATAGCAAAGGTCCTTATAAGAGGGAGCAGGAGGGTCAGCATGAGAGAAGGGATGATGCTGTTTGGAAGGTGGCGGAAGGTGTACAAGCCAAGGATGCAGGTAGCCTCTGGGAGCTGAAAAAGGCCAAGGAATGTGATTCTCCTCTGGGGCCTCCCAAGGAACCAGCCCTGCCCACACCTGATTTTAGCCCAATGAGACTGCTTTTATTTTTTGTCTTTTTTTTAATTTTTAATTTTTTTTTCTTCATTGATTAAGGTATTACATATGTGTCCTTATCCCCCATTCCCTCGCTTGTGTTCTCACTCCCCTAGTGTCTGTGTCCATTGGTTAGGCTTATATGCATGCATACAAATCCCTTGGTTGATCTTTCCCCCTCTCCCCCACCCTTCCCTGCCTTCCCTCTGAGGTTTGATGGTCTGATTGATGCTTCTCTGCTTTTGAGGATCTGCCCTGCTATAAAATAGCAAATGTGTTGTAAGCCACTAAGTATTTTGTGTGTGTTTTTTTAAGCAGCTAGAGAAAACTAAAGCCACAGCTAGTATGTTGTTAGGACATAAATACTTACTGGTATTAAGTTGCTCAACTATTAGGTATTTGTTTTATTTGTGTTAGCCTAAGATTCTGGGGGGACAGGGGGAAGATGACTGAGACACAAAGATGCTGTGGAAGTTTGGGAACCTCTGGCCTAGAAAGAAGACCAGGGAGCCAGTGCCCAACAAATCCCTTCTCTGCCACTGACCTTCCAACCGGAATCTCACACTGTCCTGCTAGCTGGATTCTCCCCAGAACCTGGTCAAGCTTGTGGAGATCACTTTGTTTTATTTCCCTTTATTAGAAATATATTGTCAGAAAAAGGTTTGGAAACAGAAAAGAGGAATAAAAACCTCTTTTTAAAAAATATGTTTTTGTTTATTTCAGAGAGAGGGAGAGAGAGATGGGAACATCAATGATGAGAATCATTGGCTGCTTCCTGCATGCGCCCTACTGAAGATCGAGTCCACAACCTGGGCATGTGCCCTGATTGAGAATTGAACCATGACCTCCTGGTTCACAGGTCAGAGCTCAACTACTGAGCAACACAGGCCAGGCAGAAGAAAAGTCTCTTGATCCCACAACCCCATGTCCATTTCTATGTGGTCTTTTCTAGTCTTTGTCAATAGGCAAACTTTTCTTCCTTCCTTCCTTTCTTTCTTTCTTTCTTTTTTTTTTTTTTTTTTTTTTTTTTTACCATTTCAATGCCAAGAGAAATCTGAATTATTTATTTGCACCTAGCCAGTGGCTACCCCTTTTGAGACATTTACAAACATGAAGGCACCCATTGAGTAGAGTTCTCTGGTCCCCTGAAGAATATTATATTTCAAACTGACCTAACATAGGTCAACTATCAGTCTTGTTTTGGCTGCAGGAATTAGGATAGACAAACCCTGCCTTAGATTTCTGGTCTTTGAGGCTGTCTAGAGATAACTGAACTTGATCATTTACTAGATTACTATTATCTGCTTTTGTTCAGCTATTAAGTGACATAATAATGAACAGTTTCCAGGAAAACCATGCCTCGCTGAAACAGCTGGAGGAGAGATGAGGGAGAAGGAAGAGGAGCCTTTCAACGTGCTGTTCAAGGCAATCGCCCCGTAAGGAAAGTGCTGTGAACACAATGGATGAAACATAAATTATTCAGCTTCCACAGAACGCCCCGCAGCTCCCTGTGCACCGGGCTCTGCCCTGGTGGAGTCTGGGAATCAAGAGATATGGGAACAACTTCCATCCCCCTCCCACAGCCCTCGCAGCCGGCAGCACACAATTTGCCTCCCAGCAGTGGCAGAGGCTCCTCCTGCAGCTCCACCACACTCACCGCTCCCCCAGGTGCCCCAATCCTTGCAGCCACTAGTCAGAGAAGGACCCTAGTTGGCTGGCCTGGGTGGGCTGTGGCGAGGACACCCAGGAGCCCCACAGCACAGCCTGGCTCTCCAGCCCAGCCAGACCGCAGCGCAAGCCCAGGCTCTTAAAAAATAAAAAACAAAAAAAATGTGCTTCCTGTTGCTCAGAACCTCACACTCTGAGACCACAAAGTCTGTCTCTGCCAGGGGCTGCACCGCTCGCCCTAATACAGCTCCTGACAAATAAACACACTCATCATTTTCTGGCTGGCTGATAACTGACATTGCCTTAGAACCAGGAAGAGACTTCTGGGCATTTGGGGCTCTGAGGCAATAGTCGTTCTAATGAATGAATACATGTCAGTAAGAAGAAATGTCACAATGTCTTTTTAGATGTCAGTGTGTTCAAGCAGCTATTCAGACATGGACTTACATCCATTTGACATGGATCTAGAGCTACTTACAAGCCAGTGGAATCAAAGAAACCCAGGGCTGCAGCTGGGCAATGAATGCAGTGGTGTTTCCTGGCAGCCAAAGCAAAAATAGGAATCGGACTAGGTCATATAATTCTTTTCATTCTGACAAATTCACCTGCAGAGTAATTTTTTCCAGACACTGAATTTAAAAAAATGAATTTGTCAAGGAGGCCCTCAAATGAAAAGACACTAATTATTATAATGAAAGTTTCAAGGCTCTTGAAGAGATACAGAGATGTTGAAACTTACATTTTTTAATTGACTCCCCCCAAATCTGAGGGCATTCATTAAATGAAATTGGAACAAGTATCTGTCTGGCGGGAGCATCCTACCAGGTGAAGGTGAGAAGCCTCTGGTGATACGGGGACACAGCGTCACACGCCAGGAGACGTCACCGTCACCGTGAGCTCCTCTCCCTCAAGCAGCAGATGTCCCCACGGGCTTTTTGCAGGCACTGGGTGATCACAGAGTGCTCCTGGCTGATCTCTCTGAATAGCACCTGAAGTGCCAACATTCTAATTTGATAATCAAAACGGAATCCCTGTGGTGAAGTTCCCAGCGGGAGAGGATTGTCCTTCTGCTGTGAGCCTTGAAGAGGCTGACTGATTCCCTGGGATACAACAACAGCGGCATCTTAGGCAGCTTCAGGGCTTTTCTTGTGGAGAGTTAAGACTTGGTGAACACAAGGACAGTGGCAACTCCACCATGCCCCCCCCCACCCCCGTGTGCGGGCACATCTGGGTCCCACACAGGATAGCCTGCTCACTGGCAGCTGGCCTGAAAGAGGTACCCCTGAACTGGCAACTGACAGGAGAATTCTACTCCTGAGGGTCAGTTGGCTGCACCTCTTCATGGCCCAGAACAGTGCCGAGCATGTAATAGTTGCTCAGTGAATATCTCTTGCTGAAAACTCTCAGGTCAGGGTTCGAAGGTGATTTCCATGGCCACAGGCTGCTTCCTCCACCTCTGCATTAGTTTGCAAAGTCAGCTGGCCCGCCTCGGCCTAATCATCACCACACACTTCCTCCCACTGCCCTTGGTGCTCAGAGAAGGGAGAAAGCAGCTTAAGAAAAGTGGTAAGAAAAATTACACTGCCAACGTATTTATAACCGAGAGGAGAAAAGGCTATAGGGCCACTATTGATCATTTAGTCCACATGTGTCAAACACAAGGCCCGCGGGCCAAATCCATCCCGCCAGGCCTTGCAATGTGGCCCACACCGCGCTGTCATCACTGCACTCCGCTGCGTTTCCATCACAATGACAGTTTATGACTGTTCAGTAAACCATTCGGCCAGCGATTTAGGCTGGATTTTAGATTTTGGCCCCTTCTCTGATTGAGTTCGACACCCCTAGTTTAGTCAATAAAGTTTCCAAGCCCTGCCCCTAAGCCATTGTGCTAGGCTGCAAGAGAGACCACCACACACTCCTTGGCCTCAGTGAACTCGAATATAACCCACAAGGCAAACAAAACTCACTCAGCAGTTCCTCCGTTCTCTGCGTAGGTGCTGTATGCAAAGCACTTTACAAAGAAGAATAATTTATGAACTCAATCTTTAAAAAGTGCACAAATAGGGAAAGCAAGACAAGTATGAATGTAAATTGTGCGACCGGCACAAGGTTGGGGTAGATGGCAGCTCGGAAGATGCAAGACCACACCCGAAGGCAAGGAGATTGTCAGGGAAGATGCCTGAGCATCTCTCTGCAGCCAAGGTCAACTCCTGCAAAGTAGAGATGGAAAGGGAGGCATCTCTAGAGAGCAATTGACATTAACCAAGTCCTGACTTTCCATGGGGTGGGCTGTGAACCTCTTTGGTTTGTGGAGTGTAATGAGTTACCATGCAGCATAGCCTTGGGAGAAACTTAATTTCCCTCTTGTCTTAAATCTGAAGCAGAGACTTCCAAAGCACTCAAAAGCTTTCTGTTGGCAAAGTGTCAAGAAGCGGCCTCCTGGTGATGCTCCTGACCAAAAGGAGCACAGGTGGGAGGCTTGGGGAGGAGCAGAGGGCCTGTGGCCATCCGGGGCCCAAGCTCAGGACCTTTGTGGCGTCAATCGCAACACAACTCCCACCCAGCTCCCTGGGTTCAAGTTGCCTGCTAGGACACACCTGCATGGAAATAGGTGGAACTGATTGGCTGTAGCTCCCAGGAGAGTCCAGGCTAGACACAGACTTGGGGATCGTGAACCAGAGCACATGCGAGGCACAGAACCCCTTAGAGAGCAGAGAAGGGCTAAGCTGCACTGCTGACACTGAGAGGCACCAACAGGTTGCCTCAGGAGGGTAAGCACAGGTTGCCTGGAATCCCTGCACAAGGCACCAGGTTGCAGGTTTGAGTTGGGGCTGAGGCCACACTGTCAAGGAGAGTGGATTGAGCACATGGCTGCCACAGTCATGAATTACGACTCCCAGCCTTTACAGGATAAGTCTCTGAAACATGATTTCTCATTTCTGAGGAAGCCAAGGTAACAGGTGGGGAAGGCGAGAGATGGCAGATGTAAACCTCATTTCAAAGAGGAAGACTGCAGATTCTGTGAAACAGATTTAGGGAAATAGCCCTGACAGGGAATACCTAGAAAGAGGCTGCTAACAGGATGGCTCTGTGGGCACCGCAGAAGGGAAGCGGTGAGGACTGAGGTCAAACCCTAACTAATGTCACCCTGTGCTCTGGCGCTACATTTTGTTTCTTAGAGATGCGTGGATGGAGGGCATGGTGGGAGGAGCACCCTGGGTGTTAGCATGCTACCTGACAAATCCATGACAACTTTGAGGCCTGAGTGTTATGAAATCAGGTGGATTTATAAATACTGGGTTTCATTATCCTGAAGGACACCTCTGGGGTTTTGGTTGTGCATTTTCATATCTCTGAAATAGATGTGCCTTAGCACTGCTCCCTGCCAGACTCATCATGATCCAGCTGTTATTGCCTGGAGACCAGACTGGACCCTGTTTTCTTTTTTTAAGCAATTAAAAAATAAAATAAAAAATACATAAATCATAACTATATCACTCAATGAATTCTCTCAAAGTGAATATTCTATGTAACCACCACTCACCTCAGGGAGCAGAACATGCCCTCCCCTTGGACTCCCCCTGACACTCCCCTTATCCCAAAGGGAAATGCAGGGAGCACTCTGTAAGGAGCACATTGATGGCAAAAGATGATGGACTCTGATGCTCTGAGACAACTTCTGAAGAATGGGCCTCTCTGAGTGGAAGTTTTAGAAGTGCTTTAACCAACTTATTTTGGTTAAAGCACTTCTATTTCCTCTTTGTTATGAACAAGAGTGATACTTGATAATAATCTATGTCTACATAATTGTACAGGTGTTCTTTCAATACAGAATAAAATTCTAAATGAAAATAAAGCGTTGTAGGACCATTTAAATGGAAATATTTGATCTTTCTTCATAATGCATAAAATAAAATGGTGAATCTTACAACTGATGATGTCTTAAATTTGATGAAATATGATGGTTGAGCTGCCTCACCCACGGTCAACGTGGAAGGAAGTCTCTATTGCTAATCGGCCAAGGACTCCAGTCCAGGATCTATCCTACAGCCTCATTAATTACTCAGATTTAGATGCAGTTCACATGCTGATGGAGAACGTGGGGGACATAAAGCTAGAGGATAGAAAATGTGGTATATTCGAACAAATAAATATTATCCAACCATAAAAGAGAATAAAATCCTACTATCTGTGACATGGATAAAAACTTAAGGGGATTATGCTAAATGACCTCACTTATATTTAGAATCTTAAATACAAAACCTCATAGAAACAGATATCACATTTGTGGTTGCCAGAGGAAAGTGGTGGGGAAAATGGGTAAAAGGTACAAACTTCCAGCTGTAAGATAATAAGTTCTGGGAGTGCAATGTACAACTTGTGACTATGGTTAAAAGTTACTAATAGAGTAGATCTTAAAAGTTGTCATTACAAGAAAAAAAAATAAAACTGTGAGCTAATGGGTGTTAACTTAATCTGGTGACTATTTCATAATATGTACATAAGTAAATCATTATGTGGTACACCTTAATGTACACAAGGTTATTTGTCAATATCCCATAAAACTGAAAATAAATACGCCTCTTGATAGGAAACTTGTTCATTCCTAGGAGTTTGCTAAGGGCCTTCCATGCTATGGCAACAAAGAGGTGATGACAACATTGTTTCTGCCCTTGAATAACACATAATTTATCAGTGAGAGTGTCTGACAATTTGACGCAAAGTTACACAAGTCCAGGGGCAGCTCATAGGCTGACTGTATGTGCACTTAGTCAATGTGTTTGATGCCAAAAGCAAAAAACTCTAACCTGACCTCCAGGTCCACTGACAAAAATACCTGCTCCAGAACAGGAGTGATGGTTTCACTCAATTCTGCTCACCTGTAAGGCAGCTCCTAGAACATCCTGGCCAATTCACACTTTGAAAGGAATGACCAACCTCTCTTACCGTGAGTCAACACTCCTAAGAACCACATGCATTATTCTCAACTATTAAGTCCAAAGCAACCCATTAGGATAATAATAAACTTGCAAAGGCATTTTAATTTAATTTTGAGGGTATAACAAGAATATTTTTTGATATCGAAGAATTCAGAAAGTTTATATCTTACACCCCCTCCTTGAAAGAACTACTGGAGGACATATTTTAGCAGCACAGGGTGAGTGAGTATAAACACATACAACATATATTTTCCTCCCATAGCAAAAATCAACAAGGAAAACTGGACAATAAAATGCCACATATTTATCCAAGAAGATGGACAGCTAACAGTATACTTGGGGATGAGAGACAAGGAAGATTACAGACATCCCCCAGATGTTGGTAAAGTTAAAGAGTGTATTCAAATTTTTAATGATAATCCTAACTTGAGATGGAGGGAATCTTGCAATGTGACCATAGAAAGGAAAAAGGGAGTATTACAGGGGGAGAGGGGGGAAAGGATGGCAGGACAAAGACATTTTAATTCAATAAATGCTTGTAAGAATTTTTTTTAAAAAAAAAGGGAAAGGAAAAAGGAGAGATCTATTGAGATTCTGAAGAGCATGCTAAATAAATAAATAAAACAAAAGCCTTCCTGATAATGGTGTCATAGGAGCAATGGTGAAAAAGTTGAGGACATTTATCATGGAGAAAGTAACTTGGGAGACAAGATAGTGGTCTTCAAATTTCTGAGGGTCACAGAGAGATCGGATTGTTTCAGTGGCTGCAGAAGGCAGGGTGAGCCTGACAGGGAGCCCTGGCCCAGCAGCCTCTCCAGTCAGTAGAGCAGTCCCTCCAGAGGCCCCTTTTAGGGAAGCCAGAATCGGAAGGTGGACATCTGCTGTTAGCAGGTTTGCAGCGGGAAAGGCTGCTGAACCTCTCTGGCTTTGTGCCATGGCCACGCTGAGATAACATCTTAGGATGCTCAGTGCAGGCTTCCCTCCAGTGCAGCTGTCCTAATGGCTGCATCTGACAATGACTCCTATTTTATGACCTCCAGGAAAAAGGAAACATTTAAAATGTTCCCTGTGCACAGGAAAGAGATAATGGACCATCTGCTGGTTCCCCCACACAGTGACTTCCTAACAAAACCGTGGCTTCACCAGGTCAGTAGGGGCTAGGACAGACCATGGGAGAGACAATCTCCCTGCCTCACGGAGCATACACTCAAGAGATCCTGCCTCCCTTGGTTCAGCAACAGTGCAGTAGGCTCCAGAGCACCAGTGGAGGAAGGAAAAGGGATATCTGATTATAAACCAACTAGAGGCTCGGTGTACCCTCTCCAATCTGGGACCCTCCAGGAGATGTCCAACAGCCAGTTTAGGCCTGATCCCTGTGGAATCTGGCTTAAACCAGCAGTCGGACATCCTTTTTACAATCTGGGACTGCTGACTACTAACCACTCACCTGCCTGCCTGCCTGATTGCCCCTAACTGCTTCTGCCAGCCAACCTGATCACCCCCTAACTGCTCCCTTGCTGGCCTGATTGCCCCCAACTACCCTCTACTGCCAGCCTGATCACCCACAACTGCCCTCCTCTGCATGCCTGGTCACCCCCAACTGCTCTTCCCTGCAAGCCTGGTCCCTCCAACTGCCCTCCCCTCAGGCCTGGTCACCCCCAACTGCCCTTCCCTGCCAGCCATCTTATGATGACACAAGGGTATGAGGTCAATTTGCATATAGGATGGCTCCTCCACAATCTGAGCCACTAAGATTTCTCAGTTTTTCAAAATCATCCTAAGTCCCAACTGAAGTCACCTTATCCAGGCATTTGGGTGTACATTTTACACTTTACTAATATTTGGTTCATCCTAGGAAATTCCTCAGCAAATTTGTGGGCCCTCTTGTTTAAAGCAATAAAGAGCAATTTGGTGACAGTGGTTTTCCACTAATTTTTGCTATTAACTTACTGAGTTGGTTCCACTATAATCAAATGTTAGAATTTACTGCAAGGAATCCTCCCCACCCCCTTAGTGAGCAGCTGTACCTCTTTAATAAAAGAAGGACACAGCTGACAATTCGGAGACAGCTGGATTCAATTTGGATATAGACCCACTTGGCCTTCCTCCTTTTGGGCAATTTGGCAAAATAAATGCATATTGCCCCAAACCCTGGTATGGAAATAGCTGCGTTCAATTATTGGATTGGGATAGGTTTCCTGAATAATCTGTGACTTGGTCCTTCACCAAAGAAGGGAGGTCAGGGATGGGCTGAGCAAATGTCTGATCTCTTCCAGCTTGATGCTTCGCTCCCGTTGGCCCCGTGAAGGGCCAAAGCAAAAAGCGATGTGCACCGGACATCTGTGTCTGTGGAGGAAAGGCTCCGGGCACATCCTCCTGGAGGCGGGGATCACGGCAGGCTGCAGTCCGCCCTCTGGTTAAAACTGCCGGTGTTTGTCACCGTTCCGCTCTAACACCGTCATCCCTGGCTGCTGATCGAGGTGATCTGCAGTCTGGAGCTGGACGAGGCTGCCCATGCAGCTCTCCACTGGCCATGCATGGAAGGGGCGCTGCCACTATTCAAAAACAACACTGCATAAGCATTTGGTAGTTGGCTTCTTCAAGACAGAACTTCTGCTTTCATCAGGCTAGTTGCACCTCCATCTCTCTTTCCCTCTTTCTCCCTCCCTCCCTCTCTGATTTGCTAACGCTTTCTTCATTTCCCTATACACACTACCCACATCCTTCTGGCTAAATCTCTTGGCACATCCTAAACCTGCTCTTCAACATGGAGAAATCTGAAAATTGTTATTGTGTTACGCTGGTGTTTTCTATAGGTCATCCATGGTCTTTTGAAATCCTCCCTAATGTTGAAACATGTTTAACAATATTTTAAAGGCTATCTATATAACCTACCCTAAAGAAATAACCCAACGATGACCCCAAAAAAACTATATGCAGCATTATATATAACATTAAAATTTGAAAATAATCTAAATGGTCAAAAATTATGTAAATTCTGTTACATTAATTTTGACACTCTCTGAAATATTAGAGAGGTTAATAATGAGAATATGCATTATGAAAATGCTTATGTTAAATGGAAATGCAATGAAAAATGAAGAAACCAAGAAGTAAAATTATACTCTCCAAGGAAACAACAATGTAAAAATAATATAGGACAATACCGTAGCTATCCTGTGTGCCCTACACTGTTGCTATAAGGATCAAATGGTCTAATAAAGAAAATAAAAAAAGTCAAACGGCTAAAGTGCTGTCCAAATTCTAAATAGTAGTAATACTAGGCATTTGCATACTGTTTAGTACATGAATCAATAGAGCAATAGAAACTTTCAAGATCACATCAGATGCTCTGAAGAAAGTGGCCATTTCAAAAGTTCTGCTTTACAAGTTTAAAAAAATGTTTTAACTGATGAGAGAGAGACAGAGAGAGAGAGAGAGAGAGAGAGAGAGAGAGAGAGAGAGAGAGAGAGAGAGAGATATCAATGGTTGCCTCCCATATGCACCCCAATCTGGGTCCAAACCCACAACCTGAGCATATGCCCTGACTAGGAATCAAACCACCAGCAAGAATTTGGTGCAGGGGATGACAACCAACTGAGCCACACTGGCCAGGGCTGCTTTACAATTTTTACATGGCCTTTGTTTTCATCTGTGACAACGTGTGTAGATGGAAATTCAGTGATTGTGGTATCAGTGGTCCACTTGTTCAGAAAGTCTTTGAACAAAGCAAGAGTATTCTTACAATAAAGGCTTTGCTTTATTTGAGTGAATGAGTGACTGAGTGAGAGCAAAAGAGAGAGAAGTGTATGTTAAGAGATTAACTTCTCTACCAAGTTCAGATCAGACTCTGCAGCATTAACTACACACATTGGTGACGACCTGGATACAAACACTTGATATCCTAGATTAAAGACTCAAGGAAATCTTTCTCTAATTCTCCATTTATACTTTTCCATATGTTTCTGATAGAGAGAAAACCGTTCAGTTCAAGCTGGCAGCCTGCGTGGTGCTGAGGAACTCCCTTCCCATTCCGTAGGAGCAGCAGATATGTAAGGATGGGAATAAGGAAATTTCAAGGGAGAGGTTTCCCTAAGTTCTTTATGTGACCCTGTATATCAGGTATTTCTGTCAATGTCTAACTAGTCTTTCAACTTTTATTTTCCTCTTTCCCTAAAGGAACCACAATTTTCCTGAGCCATATACATCCTAGCTTCCTCATTGCTTTAAGTAATGCATCTAAAAAACAGTCTCTAGCTTCCTTGTGGATCTGATTAAGATGGAGTAAGCACACTCCACCCATTTCGCCCACTGAAAGTGGCTATAAAACCTGGACAGAATAAACAGAACAGCTATTTGAAGTCTCTGAAAAGTAAATCGTAGTAGAGAAATGAGGGAAGACAACCAGAATTTGAGGTACATACCACCAAAGTGGTGATGACTCTGGCATCTCCTCATCCAGGACCCCCAGCCTGGACTAAATACAACCTTATACCCGGAATCAAGCATCCGTATGGACAGCAGCGTACCAGGAGGAGCCACCTTGTCCTGGCTTGTAGAGCATGAAAGAGTTCACCCAATTCTCAAGAGATAGCGGGCCAAACCAAGGCACATTCCTTTTCCAATCCTGTCTTCTCAGCTCTCTTGTGCCCTGGTCCTCCAGTGGGTACCTGAAACTCAGAGAGAGGAAAACTTGCTTTGCAATTGGAAATGCTATGGTCTGAAGAGGGGATAAAACAACAACCAACCCTTGGATTTTCTCATGTGAGCCAAGAAGACTGTAGCAGAGCAGGAGGAATAAAGCCCATGCTTTCTGGCCTAAGGAGAGATGGCCCCAGGAAGTGAAATGTACTACAGCGATTGGGAGGAGCTCAGGAAAACCACCCCATAAAGCTGTTTATGAACTCCTGGGCTCACCTTGAGCTGAGCAGTGTAGATATAATCCTAACTAGCATACCGCAGACTCTGAAGTTCAGGTGAGACTGTCTGGGACCCATATGGCCATGGAGTGGCTCACCAGGGACAGATCAGAAGAGCACAGTGAGACTTTGAAAACACTATCTGATACTGAAACTCACAGAGGCTGGTAGGAACTTAGAATCCAAACTCAAATTGGTGGAATCTCTTAATGCAATATTCAAAATAGTCACCAAGATAGTCCATATTGTGGCTTGTAAAACAAACCTTAGAAAATTTGTAACAATTGAAATCACACCAAGTATGTTCTATGGCCATAATGGAATTAGACTAGAAATCAACAATACCGTAGAAGCATAGCTGGAAAATCTCCAAACATTTGGAAATTAAACAACATAATCTATTGGTCATAAAGGAAGTCTCAAGAAAAATTAGAAAACATATTGAACTGAGTGAAAATAAAATATATTAAAACCTGTGAGATACAGCTAAGCCAGTGTTTACAGAAATACAAATAGCATTCAATGGTTGTATTAGGGGGGAAAAAAGAAAGGTGTTAAATCAATAATTTACGCTTCCACCTTAAAAACTAGAAAAAGAAAAGCAAAATTACCCCCAAACAAGCAGAAGGAATAAAATAATAAAAGTAAGAGCAGAAATCAATGAGAATGGAAAAGAGATACAATGGAGAAAACCAATAAAACCAAAAATTTTTTCTTCAAGAAAACTATTAAACTTGATAAACTGCCCAGCTGGCGTGACTGAGTGCTTCAGTATTGACCTATGAATCAGGAGGCCAGGATTTGATTTCAGGTCAGGGCACATGCCTGGGTTGTGGGCTAGATCCCCAGTGCGGGCTGTGCAGGAGGCAGCCAACCAATGATTTGCTCTCATCACTGATGTTTCTCTCTCTCTCTCTCTCTCTCTCTCTCTCTCTCTCTCTCTCTCTCTCTCCCTCCCTCCCTCCCTCCCTCCCTCCCTCCCTCCCTCCCTCCTTCCTCTTTTCTCCTCTCCCTCTCCCTCTCCCTCTCCTTCTTCCTTTCTTCTCTGAAATCAATAAATATATACAAAATAATAATAATGAAAGAATAAAGGAGATGTTTGTGAAAGAGTGGGAATAAAACAGCTATGCAAGTTCTGGACTTAGTTTCACGCAAATAAAATTCTAAGATGTTAGGGTTAGATGAGACTTTAGATTTCTGAATGACAGTGGCAGGTTGGAAGACAGATAACAATGGAACAGGGGACAGAGGTTCAGGGGAAAGGCACAGAGTCCTGGAAGTAGCATTCAGATGGAAAATTGAGACATGGAGAAGTGAAGTGACGGGGTGATGTCACGTGAGCAAACGCACAGATGGTTTGTACAGAGGTGCATCTAGAACTCAGAATTTCTGCTCACAATGTCAACTCATTAAAAACAGAGAACTAGGGAAAATGCAGAGCCACCTTAAAAGAGTTGTCATCTCTTTTCTCAGTGCCAAGTTTTGGAACTTTACCAGTTACTGCTTCTCTGACCGAAGGAAACACCAGTGTGGACAGATAAAAGGTGTTATTTTGTAACATTCAGGTCTATTTATTAAGTCCTGACCATGTTTGGATGGAAAGTCCTGAGGAAACACAGAGGTTATTATGGGCCTTCCCTTGCCAAACACAATCTAGGGAGAGAGACATACATAAATAAACAATTACAGCCACGTGACAAGAGCTACAGTTCCAGGATGCAGATGCCACTGGGGGCCTAGAAGTAAGAGCACTCCGTTCTGCCTGTGGAATGTGGTAGGAGCCCGCTGGCTGCTTCCGGGAAGATGCTCCAGACAGAAAACAGCACAAACTGGCCACTGGGAGGTAGTTTCACCTCCTTTCCCAGCCCACCCACCATACAACCAATCAGACTTGTACAGACCTAGTTGGAGAGTACAGAAGGACAAAAATTTTTTCCCAGTCTAGCACAACTTCAATTTATATTTGCAGGTATTGCCCAAAATCCTTAAAATTGAAACACACGTAATCAATCACTTTTCTACAATATGGGGAATATTCTCTTATAGAACAAATATGACATTATGATAATGACAATATAATACTACAAATTCCCTTATTTTTTTTTTGGGGGGGGGAGGAATCTCAATATAAATCAAGAATTAAAATAGATAGTCCTGGGTTGAGGTATAAATACATGTCTTTTAAAAGTATAGTTGGTAGATGTTTACTCTCATGTAAGTGAAAAGAAATGGGTTCTGCTTTGCTTTGCTTTGAAAGTCTCTGAGTAGCATTCAGAGGTTGTTTAGTGTAAGAATCCACGGTTCTCCCAGCACAGGCTTCTCCAGATGTCTTCTCTGCAGAACTCCAATTCATAGTTTAAAAGTGGAGTCAACGTCCTTTCTCCTCAAATGCTCATAGCAGGAGGCTTCATTTTTTTAGGAAAAGAAATGAGAGGTGGGAAGGTTTAACCTGGGGGAGAGAGAAAGGGAAAAAAAGAAAAAGAACAAAAAAAAAAGCCTGCATGGAACCTGCCACATCTAACCTGGAGGAATGGGCCAGGCTGGTCCTCAGTGGGACTCCTCGGCTGTGGCCCACGACACCGGGGCCGAGGATTCTCTGTAGTGAGGCTGACCTGTGTGGGCGTTGTAGGATGCTTAGCAGCCTTCCTGGCCTCTACCCATTAGATGCCAGAAGCATCCCCTCCCAGTCATGACAACCAAGAATGTCTCTAGCCATTGCCCCCAGTTGAAATCCCTGACTAACTCTGACCAGCAACAGTGCTGAGGATCTCAATCCTGTTACCTGCTTCCTACTGAAAACCCTTCTCTAGTTAATATCACTGTCTCCCCCCAAATAAACCCAGTAAAGAGTCATTGGAAAATATTTATATTGGCCCTTGGACAATACAAGTCTCCACCGTAAGTAGTTAACATTGTTGGTCAGAGGGAACCTTATGCATTGAATTCCTTTGATTAAAACAGGTTCCAAATGGCACTGCACACTCAGTTGCCTCTAGAGCAGTGGTTCTCAACCTTCCTAATGCTGTGATCCTTTAATACCTTTTCTCATGTTGTGGTGACCTCCAGCCATAAAATTATTTTCGTTGCTACTTCATAACTGTAATTTTGCTACTGTTATGAATCGTAATGTAAATATCTATGTTTTCTGATGGTCTTAGGTTCTACAGCAGCAGTCTTGGGCTCTACAGCATCGTGACCCACAGGTTGAGAACCACTAGCAGGGTAGCCTAAGACTGCGGCTATTGAACCATGACACACCAGATTTCAGACTCAGTGTAAAAAGGGAATATCAAACGTCTCATTAATAATTTTTATATTGATTAGATGTGATAATGATAATATTTTGGATATACTGGGCCAAATAAAATCTGCTATCAAAATTATTTTGCCTGTTTTCTTTACTTGTTTAGTGTGGCTGCCGGAAACTCCAGATGCTGCCTGAGGCTCACTCTCTATTTCTATTGGGTGAGGCTGGGCCAGAGAACCAGAGAGAGGCAGGATCTCCTTTGGCCTGAGACCCCAGGAATGGTCACTCCACCCCCTAGAAGGCCAGCATCCAAACTAGAGGAAAGGCAAATTCACCACGGCTCTGTGGTAGGAATGAACCTGGCCCACTGGAGCCACAGCCAGGCAGTGTGGTCCAGTGGGGAGTGCAGAGGGAGGGAGGAAAGCGCTGAGGCTGGCAAGGCTGCAGGCCAGGCACTAGGCAGGGGCCTGGAGGCCAAGTTTTTAGGCTTTGGGATTCCATCCCGGGAGCAGTGGGAGAGCCCGGGAGGGTTTGCGTCAGGGGAACACCATGATCTGATTTAGACTTTGCAGAGATGCTGCCCTCTGGCAGCCATGAGGAGAGAGGACTGGCATGCAAGCCAGAACAGAAGCAGCGTCCCTGGGCAGGCATCCATCTCCTCTAACCCTAAGCTTTTGGCCACTCCAGGTGCCTTTGGAGAGGATAGAAGATAAAGTCAGAGATGAGATGTAGCTACGCCTCTCCCACAGATAGCTAGTCTTCATTCTACTTACATTAAAATCTTGATTAGGCAGAACACCTCTTTCCTCATAAGGGAGATAAAGGGGGTGTTTATTATCCAAATCCAGCCTGGGATTCCGAGAGTGCTCCTGCTGCTTCATGAAGTTCCGCATCATTGCCTCCTCAGAGCAGAGAGGGTATTAGACTAGCTTTTCTTCATTAACCGGTTTCCCATTTCCTGTGTTCCACCATCACCATGCTAATTAAGTTGAAAACTGGAAGGGGGGGGGGGTGGGTCGTAGGTTTGTCGCTTTGATCTCACTTCATTCTTTTACTTCATTCTTGCTATTTTAAATTAACTCAAAATTTGGTTTTCTCCTCTCACGAGGCTTCCATCCCTTTTACTGGGCCCTGATTTTGTATTTTAGCTTCCCGGGTTCACCCCTGAACCCCCAACTCAGAGATGTCAGCTGAACAACAACCCTCTAAGCTCATTTACTCTGGCATTTTCCATTTGCTTTGCTGTTTCTAGATTCTCATTTCCCCCTCGCTCGTTGGTCATTTTTGCCACCGGTGAGTCATTTGCTCTGAGTCATGCTTGGCTGTGAGGCAGAGCCAGGAAAATGCCTCAGAACGCACCTGGTTTACAAAAGGATGCCACTGACAAACAGGGTCTGCACCCAGGGTCTGTTTTCCTAACTGCATTCAGTAAACAGTTAGGAAAAAAACAAAAACATTTTCTCCTTTTTCTTCCAAATGTACTATTTCTCTTAGCATTTGGGGAAAGAGTCTTCGTCAATTCATTTCAGACTTTCAGAGGCAGGAGAATGTATCTGGAATGAACCTAGAGCCCCCAAGGGTGAAAGGCGGTCTTCCTTCCATAAGGTTCTTCCTCCATTGTGCCACGCGCGCCTTCACACATGGGCCACGTTAGGACCACGCTTCCTTGTGAGAGCTGTCAAGATACTGTGCTACACAGGGACCACCACGCTGTGCATAGAACTAAAGATGAGAACTGTCTCCGGCCAGAGGAGACTGGCAGATGACAACCAAATGCAGCATGGTACCTGGGCTGGATCCTGGCACCGAAAGCTGTCTGAGTCTGTGTGCCAGTTCTGCCCTTATTAGCTGGGTGATGGGAGGCAAATTACTCTGCCTATCCTTGCCTCCATTTTCTCATCTGTGAAATAGGGATGGTGACAATGGCCATCCCATAGTATTCTTGTGCGGGTTAAAGTGACAACCCTCACATAGAGCACCTGACGGGTTACTGGGCATGGCAAAGTAAACGGGAAAAATATGAGCTACAACAATCACCTTACCCCTCGGGAACCTTCTTGTGCTTGCCACCTTGCCGGATCTTACTCTGAAGTTTCGGGAGCTTCACTCTGAAAACCACTCCGTGAATAAAAGCTTTTCCCCACACTCTTGCCTCAAAAGCCTCACATTCTTCTAAGCCCCTTCCTTCCAAAAATAAACTCTTGGCACGGGTGTTGTCACTTAGCACATGGGAACAAACAGCCTATCCAGTCCATGCAGACAGGGGTTTCTAAGGCAGGAAGAAGAATGGATAGTCGGGATGAAAGCCCATCCCACAGGGGAGGGGGGCGGGGGGGAGAACTCAGGGACATAAAGGACAGCAGATCTCTGGAAGGAGACACACACACAGGGAATGCTGGGATGGTGCTGCCGGGGAGAAGGCTGGGAATCCAGAGGGTGGGGAAGGCAGAGACAGAAATGACTTCACTGGACATCTTTTTGTATGTTTAAGAATCTTCTATTATCTGCATGTATTACCTAATCAAAATTAATTCAATGAAGTAAGGGAAGGGGGTATTTGATATTGAGTAAGACAGAGCCAAAAACAAAAAGGTCTCTGAGGGCAAAGGTGCAAGTCATTTCAAATATTTTGCTGTCAGCCTGCCCCGCTCTCACCACTCCCTTACCCCCTCACCTCCACCTCCAAATAAGAAAAGTTATTCTATGACCTTCTGGCTTGATTTTAGAACATCAGCAATAGCTTTTCAGGGTCAAAAAATCTAAGACTCTGAAACTCAGAACTCTCAAACCCTTATGAAAAGGCCCTTCAGAATCACTGCAACAGCTTCACAAGGGAAAATGCAACTTCTAATGATATCACCGCCATCAAAGCCACTGCGTGAGGTTTAACACTGGAACGCCATGTTCAGCTGTGTCTTTATTTCACCACTGGACATCAATGAGCTAGTCCTGCAGCACAAGGGCAGGGTACAGCAAAATGAGGATATATTAAAGGAAACAATCCCTGCAGGGCCTCTGCAGAGCCGGGAAGAAGTCCCAGATCCTACCGGACTGTGCCACTAGGAAGACCTGCTCACCAATAGGCAGTGAGGGGCAGAGAGGCCGAGGGCTTCGTAATCAGAGTCAACAGTTCATCTGGTCCTGCGTGACCTTGGGCAAGTCACTCAATTTCCCTTCCTCACTTGTGACATATAGAGATCACCACTTACCTTGCAAGTTGTAAGGATCATGGAAGCTTTATGTACAAATATCCAAATCCATGTCATTGTCCTAGAAACCCAGCACCCCCTGCCACCTTTTCCCTTTAAAATGTCACTGGACTTGAAGTTGGAAGATGTTATGCATTGAGTTGTGTCCCCCTAAAAAGATGTGTTGAAGGCTTAACCCCCAGAACCTGTGAATATGACCTTATTTGGAAAGTGGGTCTTTGTGGATTTAATTAATTAAATTAAGAGAAAATCAGAATGGAATGGAGTGGGTCCTAAATCCAGTTTGACTGGTATCCTTATAAGAAGAGAAGAAACAGAGACACGTATACAGAGAAGATAAGTGAGGGTGTACTCAGGGAGCAGAAGGCCACGTGACACAGGGGCAGAGGTGGGAGGGGTGCAGCCGCAAGCCGAGGAGCACCAAGGTCCGCTGGAAACCACTAGAGGCGGGAAAGGCGGGAATAGATTCTCCCTCGGAGCCCCGAGAAGGAACCACCTCACCAACACCTTGATTTTGAATTTCTGGTCCCTCCAACAATGATAGAATAAACTTCTCTTGTTTTATGCCACAGTGGGTGGCACTTTGTTACAACAGCCCTATGAAACTAATACAGGAAATTATCTGATTTTATTACCTATCAAATTCGTGAATTCTCTTGCCCAAAGGTCAGCTGGCCAGCTTATGTATGACTGCCTCTAGTGAAAAACAAACCAACCAACAAAAAACCAATAGTATCTACCAACGAAGCCATCTCTCCCACTCATGAAAAGGTTTGACTGTCATAAATACCTTTCATTTAAAAATAGTTATTAAGCACCTACTATATGCCAGGTACTGTTTGGGCGCTGTTGATAAGGCATGGTGAATGTGAAGCACACAATAAAAGGGTTCTCAAATAAGGTCATTTCTTAGAGTTATGAAAAATAGCACATTCATAGTGTTATGAAAAAATAAAACAATGTAATAAGATAAGAGTGCGTGGGTTTGGATCCAGGAAGAAATTAGCTGATTGTTAGGGAATGCCCCATGAAGGATGTGATTTGGGGGCAGTGACTTGAATTACAGGGAGCCATCCATGGGAAAATCGGGCAGGAGGAACCATCAGTGCAAGTGCCCTGAGGCAGAGCAAGGTAGACATGCTCAAAGCACAGGAAGAAGGTGGGACTTCTGTGAGTAAGAGGGTAGTAAGTGATGAAGCTGGAGAAACAGCAATGTCAGCTGGTTCTCCGAGCCACCCTAGGAGACCAAGGTAAGGAGTTTCAATTTGATCCCATGAGTGCAGGGAAGCCACTGGGGAGAGACATGATTTGACTAACAGTTGTTTTTGTTGTTTGTTTTTTAATATATTTTATTGATTTTTTACAGAGAGGAAGAGAAAGGGACAGAGAGCTAGAAACACTGATGAGAGAGAAACCGACCAGCTGCCTCCTGCACACCCCCCACCGCGGATGTGCCCGCAACCAACATACATGCTCTTGACCGGAATCGAACCTGAGACCTTTGTATGCAGACCGACGCTCTATCCACTGAACCAAACTGGTTTTGGCTGATTCACAGTTTTTAAAAGATCACTCTGACACAATAAAGTTCTTAAAACTGAAGTCTTTCTCACTATTACTTTTGTCCTTTGGTTTTTGGGATCTTAGGCCTTTACAAGACAAGTTTAATAAATGACAGTCTGAACCTAAGATCCTCTTGGCTTACTAGCTTGAAATCATTCACCACTGGAGCAATTCCCAATGAATATGCTTGATTTTTCCCTCTGTCCTTCATTAAATGTGATGTCTAGAAAGGAACACAATATTCTAAGCACAGAGTCTGGAACTATCACCTTTCTCACTCCAGATCTATATTTCTATTGATTGCCCTAAATTTGCCTACTGAAACATAAGTATGCTAACCTCCTCCTGAAGTCCCTTTAAAACACACACACACATACATACACACACACACACACACACACACACACACACACACACAAAATCGCCTTTGCCTAAGGATATGTTTAAGAAGAGGAAAGGGTAGTAGGAGAGGGGAGAAAGAGAAGGGAGAGAGAGAGAGAAAGAGAGAGAGGCCTTGATGTGAGAAAGAAGCATCAGACGACTCCTATATGCACCCCCTCTTGGGATCGAACCCACAACTTAGGTACATGCCCTGACTGGGAATCGAACCTGCAACCTTTTGGTGTACAGGACAATGCTCCAACCAACTGAGCCACCCAGCCAGAGCTGAAATCCCTGTTTTGATGCCCAGGGATTAATCTTGTTCTTTCCTAATGAGAACAGTTGTGCCATGTTTGTTGTTGTTGTATGTGTTTTGTTTCTGTTTGTTTGTTTGTTTGTTTGTTTTGTAAGTGTCACCATTACCCAAACAATATCATGTATTAAAACGATAAAATAAACAAAACTACTGGGTCAGCTTCTGAGGTTTCACAACCACTGCATTTCTCTTCCGGATGAAGGACAAGGAAAACAATTATGGCAAGTTTCCCTACAATTGCTTTGGTCTCTTGCATCACACAGTTGAAGACACCTAGACTATTTGGAAACACTGAGCACTTGAGCAAAAGACACTCCCTGCAATCATACTTCCTACTAGATTTCTCAAAGACTGAAAAACAAATCTGATGCAGACTATCTCACGCTTGGGGAAGGAGGAAGTGGTGAAGGCCCATCTACACCTAAGAAAGCTAAGCTGACTTGGTAAGCAGGGAAACGGGAGGAGAGAAGGATGCTCTGCCAATGGATGCGGGGAAAGCCCTGCAGCCTTTGGATGGGCAGCTTTCTAGCCAGATCCGTCCCACATCCCTCCCACATCCCGTGTCAGATGGCTAGGTTTACCACTGCTTTGCCCCCTAAGTGACCTTGGCCAAGCTACTTAGCCTCAGTTTCCTCATCCGGACACTGAAATGAGGACACCACCTATCACTGCAAGTATATTGTGACGATCAATGAGACCTCTGTAAAGGACTCCCATATAAAAGTGAGGGGTTAGTGCTGGTAATAGGACCTTTACTCCTCCCTTCGCAGCTCCTCCCCACAGCTCATTGCCTTTCCATGACTCTTTTTCATCTCCCAAGGCTGCTTTTGATGTTTATTTTAACCTGATTATTTTCTTTTTTGAAAGAGGAGGGAGGCAGGAAGCGAGACATGGAGTATAACTCACCCCACTCTAAACTTTTCCTAAAGATTGTCCTAGAAGAAGTCCCTTTAGAGCCGTGGGAAGTCATCATAAAACAATTTACCTCTGAAGAACCAGTTATTGTTATGAAAAGAAAACCACATTTGATATTTGTGGACATTCTCCACTTTCTGGAATTCTGTAGCAAATTTATAAGGTTCATAATTTACTAATGTTACTGAATAGCTTCTTCATTATCTTTAACTAGAGGCCTGGTGCACGGATTCGTGCACCGGTGGGGTCCCTTGGCCTGGCCTGCGGTGATCAGGCCAGAAGTAGCTCTCCAACATCCCCCGAGGGGTTCAGGATTGCGAGAGGGAGGTTCTTGGGTGATGCTCCCGGGAATCGGGCTCCCTCCTCTCTGGTTTGGGTGCATCACCCGAGAACTGCAGCTGCCAAGTCACCGCAGCTCGGCAGCTCCTGCATTGAGCATTTGCCCCCTGGTGGTCACTGCACATCATAGCTACCAATCGGATGGTCAGACAGTTGGACGGTTGCTTAGGCTTATATATATGTAGATTGTTTCATTCTCAAATAATACAAAATATCTTCACATTAACTGACAATGTCCTACAAAAGACAAGCACTGCAAAAAACAACAACAACAAAACAAACAAACAAACATGGGAATGCATTCCCGAACCAAATGAGAAAGGCTGAAGATAATCTGCTGATCACCAAGAGTGCTATGTGGGCATCCTCAGCTCTCTTCATTTCTTTAATGGAAAAAGAAAATCTCAGGAGTCGACTTTTTCATTATGAGCCGATCTCAATAGCTTATTGCCCTGCACTCCAGTCCTATTTCTCAACAAAGTGGGAATAAAAATGAGCCAAAGGGAAATACTTTCATAATGGGAGAATACACACTTCCAAACAGAAATATGAGAAGATGTTAAGGAGCGCTCACGTACAATACAATCCCAAGTTTCCTTTTTTTTCCCTTTGCTTAATTCAGTGCTACGCATCTCAGCTGCCCAGGTTTAGGGTTAGGGAGGGGGTGCCTTCCATAAAACGAATCTGAACCATTAGCGTTAGGTGACAATGGCCTGGGCCCTGACAGCTGTCAACTTGCCTTGAACACTGACTCACCACAGCGACAACCTCCAGGTCAGGGCGCCTTACCTGTGCCAGCTCGTAGCCAAGTTGGCACCCTTGCCTAGCACTGAACCAGAGAGTTGGGGGAGCTGGCCAGTTCCTTTTCCTCTTCCCGGTCTCCTTCTCCCAAATCCCATTTACATGAAACCTAGGGAAGCACAAACCCAGTACAAGAGGAGCATGTCCCCAGCTCCTTTCAAAGACGCCGGACACTGGGTTCAGTCTGTCCGGAGCCAGCTGTCTACACTGTGCTTCTAACCCTGCGCCTGTGCTGCTGCACCCTCTGCAAACCCCTCCGTGCTCAGTGACCTGTCCGGAGGAGGGGAGCCCTGGGCAGACGCGGGCTGAGCTGATGCCAGGCACCCATCCAGGGGCCCCTCTCCCTGGCCCCCATCCCTCCCGCGTCCGCCACCCGGGAGCAGAGAGGCAGCAAACTTAAAACCGCACACACGCACGACTTGGCAAATGTCTTTCCAGCCTGGTTCCAGGCACTCCCCCCAGCACGCCTTCCCAAGTGTCTGGGGGATATAAAGCGGGGGGTGGAGGGGTCTTCATCCCCTCAATTTTGGGGAGCCAGCTCCATCTCAGAACCCCTTGGCGACACCATCTGCCACCGGGGGTGGGGACCCCGCGTACAGACCCCCAGCCTGGGGGCTCCCCTTCCCATTTCTTCACCCCGCCCGGCCCCGCAGACCCCGCAAGCATCCCTGCGGCCCGAGGCCCTGGACCCCGCGACACCAATGACCCCCTTCCCCTCCCGCAGCCCCTCACGCGCTGGTCCCAGGGAAGCCCGTGCCTTTGCCTCGGGCGCTCCAGCTGTCGCCCTCCGGAGAGCTCCCGCGCCGCCCGGAGGGACCCGGGCCCGTCTACCCCCCACGGGCACCGGCGGGGCGGGGGGTGGGGGGCCTCTCACCGCAGCGCGCCGGCGGGTCAGGGATGGACGAAGCGAGCGGAGCTGGTGGGCTCGGCGGTGCAGCCGCGGCGCCGGTCGGAGAGCCGGATCCTCGCGCCAGCTGTCAGTCAGCCGCCGCGCCCGCCCCTGGCCCCGTGTGCGCAGGCGCGAGGGCGGCCAGGAGCGAGGTCACGTGACAGGACCGTGCCGCCGCCCGTGCCCGGCGCTCACGGCTCACTCTTGACCCTGGCCCGGCTGCTCCTCGGTGGGAAGCCTAGTCCCCCGCCTCTGGGACTGCGCTCAGAGAGATCTCTGGCGGGAAGGTCCCGGGAACCTCGTTTCCTGGGTCTGCTTAAAACTGGGGTGCTCTTGGGAAGGGTTAGGTGAGGCAGGCTGTTGTAGACGATTGGGTGACTTTGTGGGTGGTGGGTGGTGAGGAACTCCTGCAGGGAGTCGGCAAGGACTGCCTGGTTCTGCTTGCTTCCCCGCGCCCAGAGTCCCCACTTTTAAAACACCTTATGCCATTTCCTGCCCACCTATTCCACTGAAGTCACGGCATTAATGAACATACTTTAAAAGTAAGTCAGGCAGGGATGCATGGTATAAAAGGTGAATTTGAGACCAACTTTTTTCTTGAAAGAGGGCATCCTACGGATGAAGGCTGATAGATTCCACTTTGCTTCATAAGCTTAGGCCAGGCTGCATCTTTTTTTTTTTTTTTTTTAAATATTTTATTGATTTTGTACAGAGAGGAAGGGAGAGAGATAGAGAGTTAGAAACATCAATGAGAGAGAGTCATCGATCAACTGCCTCTTGCACACCCCCTACGGGAGATAGGCCTGCAACCAAGGTACATGCCCTTGACCCGAATAGAACCCAGGACCCCTCAGTCCCCAAGTCCACGCTCTATCCATTGAGCCAAACCGGTTCCGGCCAGGCTGCATCTTTTTAAGCAAATACACTTTTTTTCAATTAAAAAAAATAAATAAAAAGGTAATCCCTGGCCTGTGTAGCTCAATTGGTTGAGCATCATCCCATGTGTCAAGAGGTCATGGGTTCAATTCCCGGTCAGGGCACATACCTAGGTTGCTGGCTCCATCACCAGTAGGGGGTGTGCAGGGGGCAGCTGATCTATGTTACTCATCATCAATGTTTCCCTCACCCTTCCTCTCTCTAAAAAGAGAAGTCAATAAAAACATTTTTTTTAAAGGTGAATAGTAGTGTCTCCTATGGAAGCCTTTTATAGTTCTAAGGAAGGAAGTATAGAAGCAGAAACTGACATCTCCCCAGTAAGTTTGAGATTATGTGACACTTGGTTCCAACACTTCGCAAATTAAATATCTGATTCTGGAGTATGGGCTCTGTACCTCAAACTCTACATACATTTCCACATCTACATTGCAGAGCTATAGTGCTCCTGGTGGTTGCTCATATGAAATAATAAAGCCCTCTCTCAAAATAAAGGCAGTGGTATCTGAAATGGGGCTGAATGTCAATTTTAGAAAACTGGGTTCTCTGAAGTTTTAGTTCTGCAGAAAGAACTGGAAGCCTCTCATTTATGAGAGAAAAAAATGACATGGATTGATGATTAGGTAGCTAGCCTGTGGGAAGTTGGCCTATTGAACTTCAGACTTGCTAGGAGAACTACATGAAGAAAAATAGCTGGGAGCTGCAGTCTTATAGAAGCAATGGCTGGGTCATAGCTGCTTCTCGACCAGCTTAGTATGGCCATCATGTATGATAGTTCTATTGGTGTTTCAAGTTTGGTGTGAACTCAGGAAGGAAAGGAGGACAGCCTTCACTTCTTCATGCGGACACTACAGGTAAGTAGATATACCGTTGGTTCCTGTAAAGTCTGCCCTGTGTCCTGCAGAGGATGAGCCTGTCTTGTATACTTTATGGGAATAGATGAGGATTGTATCTGAGGCTGGAGGAAGTTCTCTGTTCAGTGAGTGAGCACAAGGCACATCTCCTGTAGGCCTGACCTGGCTGGTGACACCAGCTAGTTAGAGAAATTGAAAATATGAGCTCATTCAGGGTCAAATTCCATTTGGGGGAAATATAATTTCCCTTAAAGAGATTCATATGGACTTTCTCTCTTTCTATCTTATTAAAAGTCTTCTGACCTTGCCACAGGGTTGGAGAGAGGCAGATGACATAGCCATTTTTTAAAAAGGGGAAGAAAGTAAGGTCAGTGAACTTGACTTTGGGCCTGAAAAATATTCATAACAGATTACTTACAAAAAAATATTTGTGTCCCTCAGAAGAGGAAGCACCAATGAAAAGACCAAGTCATGCTAGATTAACCTTATCTCTGTTGTGAAATATAGAGACTGATAAATCAAGGAAATATAAAAGAAGTAGTATGTCTGGACCTGGAAGGTGTGTTTACCAGGATTCTTTCAATTATTAAAAATTCAATTCATACTGGTTCTTGAAGCAAGAAACTGTATTGGCTCCCATAACTGAAAAGTTCTGGAGTTGGTCCAGCAAGATCTAGGGGCTCAAATGATGTTATCAGAACTTAGTCTCTTTCCCCTCCTGACTGCTTCCCTCTGGTTTGGCTTCATTCTCAGATTAGGCTCTTTTTTATGGAGTGATCTCTGGCAGCAACAGGCTTATATTCTTTCAATTTAGCAGAGGGGAGGGGAAAAGGGGGGTGGGATTCTCTCTTTCAATATTTCCAGCTGAAGTCCCAGGATTCTGTCTGGATGGACCAACATCACTCATGTGCTCATCCCCTTGCACCAATCTCTGAGGCCAGGTATTGGGATAACTGGATTGGCCTCATCTAGACAGGAGTGAGGATCAGCCCTAACCAGCTACTTGGGTAGGGAGCAAGAGAAGAGTGGTTCCCCACAGGAAAATTAGATACTCTTGTGAGGAGAAGGGGGACAGATTCTGGGCAGGCAAGGGAAAACAACATATTTAGGACAGAGCATTTGCTAAGATATCTCATGATACTAGAGGAAGGGCAGGAAGAAAAGGAAGGAGAAATATTAAAGTTATTGTATGACTGAATATTCAAAAATACTTTGATTAGAGAATGAGTCCAAAAACAATTATACAAGATAAAACTAGTGTTGTGACATAGCATTAGTCTGTGTTTCTGGTTACCCAGCATGTCTATTTTCTCTTCCCCCTTTGTATCATATTGCATAAACTTAGTGGCTAACATGACACAAATTTATTATCTTACGGTTCTGGAGGTCATGTCCTAAAATCAAGGTATCAGCAGAGGTGATTTGTTCTGGAATCTCTGGGGAGAATCATTTTCCTTCCTTTTTTCAGTTTCTAGCAGCCTTGACTCAAGGCTCCTTCCTCCACCTTCAAAAGCAAACTCCTTTAATCTGGAAGGGTTACCAGCTTTCCCCTCCTTCAAGACACTAATGTGTGCTGGAAGTACAGGCCACTTGTTTTGTAGAATGTCTGTTTATATTTTTCTGATTGTTCCCTTATAGAGTCAGGAGTACTGTGTAATGTTTGGCAGCAGTACTGCCTAGCTGTGTGTCCTTAGTGCATGGTATCAGGAGGCACAAACAGCAGTGTGTCTTGCATGATATTATGCTTGAGCAATGGTTGAGATGGTGATATTTATTCAGTGTAAAGGGACCATTTCTTCCTTTTGTAAATAACTCGTAATCTTTGGAGAGGTGCTTTGAGATTATTTAAATATCCTCTTTTCCGGTAGTTTAGCATGCATTAACAATAATACTAGCGTTGCAAAACCTTGAGTATTCTACTTCAGTTGACATTTATTAGTTGACATTGCCCTGCATCTATTCTTGCCCTTCTCCAGTATGCTCTCCACAAAGAAGCTAAAATGACCTTTAAAAACCACAAATGTGATCAAATCCTCTAGTGGCTTCCCACTTTCCCTCAGATGTGGCTGGCATCCCTCGACTGGTTGTTAGGACCCTGAATGACCCAAGCCCTTCTAAATGCTCCAGCCTGGACTCAAGCCACTCCCCCTTTGCCCTCTACACAAGGCCTCTTACAGAACTTAAAACAATTCAAGTTGCTTTCCACTCCACCACCCTTTGCTTGGAACCCTCTTCCTCCACCTCCTGCCCCCTTTGCTCATCAAATACCCAGGTGTCCTTCACATATCACATCTTAAAGAAAGCCCTCCATGTGACCCCCACACCAGATCAGTCTCTCGGGTTTATACCCTCTCACCATACAATGTGCTTTTCCTATTTTGGAACATATCAGTTTGTAATTGTGCACTTACTCAAAGGGCAGAAGAAAGTGAGCTTGAGAGATCCAGGGGCCAAGCCCAGAGCCTGACCCTCAGTAACTGCTCCATACCTGTTTACTAGCCATCTGCCTTCCCACCAGCACAGTCCTGGAACCTCAGCAGGCTCTACCTACAGCTGGAGGCACAGTGACCCAGTGAAAATAAATTCAGGAGCACATCATACCACTTTCTGGGCCTTGTCTAATACCATGGGTTGTGGAGTTTAAGCCTCCTGGCTTCCCTAGTCTGGCTGTTGTATTCAATACTACAAATTTGGTAGAAAAAAATAAGAAACAACCCCAAACATCCTTCTGTGGGGAAGATGCTTTGAGATTATTTAAACATCCTATTTTCCATCAACAATAATACTATCGTGGTTGCCAAACCTTGAGTGTTCTATTTAAATTTCTCCATTGACATTTATTAGTTGACATTTCCCTGTATCTATTCTTGACCTTCTCCAATATGCTGTCCACAAAGCAGCTAGATGACCTTTAAAAACCACAAATGTAATCAAATCCTCACTGGATCTTCTGGAACAAACCTCTGTACCTTTGTCTGTCTCTTCTCTCACACATACTGTTTACTTGAAGTTGAGCATAAAATTACTGGATGAATTTTTACCAAGTGAGTACCCATATAACCAGCAACCAGATCAAGAAATAGACTATTACTAGCATCCCCCATTAATGGTAACCACTGCCCTACCCTGTCTCCTCTACCAAGGATCAGTTTTGCCTAACGTTGTACTTTCTTTTTAATGACATCAGATAATATGTACTCTTTTGTGTCTTGCTTCTTTTACTCAACATCTTATTAGTGAGATTCGTCTGTATGACTGTGTGTAATATAGACTTTCATTCTGTACAGTATTTTATTGTAGGAATATACCACAACTTATTTATTCCTTCTGTTGCCCATGTGCTTTTAGATTGTTTCCAATTTAGAACTATCATGTGTATTGGTGGGTGAACATTCAAATACATGCCTCTTGGTGAACATAGGTACAGTATGCTCAGCTTCAGCAGATACTCCCAATAATTGTCCACGACAGTTTGACAGTGACATGCCCATCAGCAGTGTATGGAACTTCTACTTCAACACTTGGGGGGTTTCATGTTAGGTATGTAAATAGCATTCATTGTGGTCTGAGTGTGCATTTCCCCAATGACTAATGGAAATGAACACTGTTTTGGATAGTCTCTTTTGTGAAGTACTTGTTCAAGTGTTCTGCCAATTGTTTCATTGGGTTGTCTCATTTACTTTTAATTACATTTTTTGCTTTATTTTCTAATAAATCTTTATTGTTCCGATTATTACAGTTGTTCCTCTTTTTTCACCCCATAGCTCCCCTCCACCAGGTTCCCACCCCACCCTCTGCCCTCACCCCTGTCCTCATCCATAGGTGTATGATTTTGTCCAGTCTCTTCCCACACCCCCACACCCCTTTTCCCCAAGAATTGTCAGCCCATTCCCTTTCTATGCCCTGATCCTACTATATTCACCAGTTTATTCTGTTCATCAGACTTTTTATTCACTTGATTTTTAGATTCACTTGTTGATAGATATGTATTTGTTGTCACTTTGTTGTTCATAATTTTTGTCTTTACCTTTTTCTTCTTCTTCCTCTTCTCAAAGAATACCCTTCAGCATTTCATATAATACTGGTTTTGTGATGATGAATTCCTTTACCTTTTTCTTATCTGTGAAACTCTTTATCTGACCTTCAATCAGCTGACAATTGTATGGGTACTCCCTTGTAGGTAACTAACTTTTTTTCTTGCTACTTTTAATATTCTCTCTTTGTCTTTTGCCCTTGGCATTTTAATTATAATGTGGTCCTCTTTGGGTTCCTTTTGTTTGGGGTTCTCTGAGCTTCCTGGATTTGTAAGTCTATTTCTTTCATCAGGTAGGGGAAGTTTTCTGTCATTATTTCTTCAAATAGGTTTTCAATATCTTGCTCTCTCTCTTCTTCTGGCATCCCCATAATTCGGATGTTGGTATGCTTGAAGTTGTCCCAGAAGCTCCTTACACTATCTTCATATTTTTGGATTCTTTTTTCTTTTTGATATTCCAGTTGGGTGTCTTTTGCTTCTTTGTATTTCAAATGTTTGATTTGATTCTTGGGATCCTCTAATCTCCCGTTGGATATCTGTATATTATGCTTTATTTCAGTCAGTGTATGCTTAATTTCTAGTTAGTCCTTTTTCATATCCTCGAGGGTCTTTATCAGTGGCTTCTAGAAGATTCTTCAGCAACCTGGTTTTGAACTCTATATCTAGTAGTTTGCTTTCCTCCATTTCTTTCATTTGTGACCTTGTTTCTTTGTTTCCACATTTTTGCTGCTTCCCTGTGTTGATAGCATGGCTTTGTGTGCTAAATGTCCTGTAGGGCCCAGTGGCTTATCCTCCCTAATTACCTAAGGTGGACACTCTTGGTACACCTCTTTATGGGCTGTCTGCACAGTCTTGTTGTAGTTAAGTCTTGATTGTTTTTGGTATCACTGGGAAGAATTGACTTCCAGGCCAATTGGCTGTGAGGATCAGTTGAGTCTATGATGGGAGAACTTCTGTGCTGAAGACACCCTTATGGGGCAAGACTTGCTTCTGTGGGGCTTTGGCGCTCACTGAGTCTGTCCCCTGAGTGTGTCTCTTTTGGATCTGAAGAATTGCAGTCTGAATGGTTTCTCTCTGACCACTGGATACATTAGCTCTTGGATCTCCAAAGAGAGAGGCCACTCAGCAGGAGCAACAGAGAGATCTGCAGATTCCTCTTTTTTGGGGGGGTTTTGGAGGAGCCCAGATGAGGCCCAGCTGTGAAGCATTAGAAGCTGCTGTCAAGCCTTGGGTCTTCTTTTGGAGGCTCTGGGGCTCTTTAACACAGCTGCTAGGCTATTCATATGCAAAAGCCTCTGCGCACAAATTGGGTGGGGCAGGGTCTCAGGGAATCACCAGGGTGGAGCAAACAGCAATGGCTGACCATCAGTTCTGCCTGGAAGAGGTCCTATGTCTCTGTGTCCCTGGCACTGTGCAGGAACAATGATCACTGAAAGCACCTCTGAAAGAAAGCTGCCTTGAGTTCCGCCCAATGCCAGACATTCCAGTTTCTCCTGGTATGAGTCTGGGGCCCCAGAGTCCCACCAGAACTGGAGTTCAGAGCAGTCAGGAGTTTGTGATTCCCTCCCAATTGAAAGACAATAGTGTGTTCTATTGCCAGCCCTTTCCAAGAGAGCATGCACCACAGTACCTCTGCACTTCACTTCTACACCTCCATTCCTCCTCCGAGTCTCACTGTGCTTTTCCCTTCCTTCTAGTTGTAGAATTCCCACTCAGCCAGCCTTCCCATGGTTCTGGATGATACCTATTTTGTCTTTTAGTTGTAGTTTTGAAGTGGTTGTGCAAGGCAGCGAATTTAAATGTTTACCTATGCCGCCATCTTGGTTTCTCCTAATTATAATTTTATGTATTTAAAAATAAATATAAGATTTAGAAAAAGAAATTAAAGACTTGTTTCTTGTACATTTTTTCCAGGAATATTCTATTTACATAAAAACGTATACCCCCCCCACACACTCTTCTTTTTTTACAGAAATACACAATTTTACACAATAGACTTAATATACCACTTGGAAGACCATTCATATGAACACATAAAAGTATGCCTCATTCTCTTTATAATTGCACAGCACAATATTTCATTTATGCATACAACATAATTTATTTAATATATTGATTGGCTTATAGGGTGATGCCAGTTTTTTTGCTTCTAAGACCATGTTACCATAAATGCTCAAATACAAGCATCTTTGTGCACAAGGGTAAGTCTATCTGTAGAATAAATTCCTGAGGGAAATCACTGGGTCAAAGGGTATCTTGCTCTGCAAAGAGCTGAACAAATTTACAATTGCATCAATTTGGTCTGCCTTGCCAACATGAGGTATTACCAAACTTTTATTTTGCCAATCTAATAGATGAAAACTGGGATTTCCTTGTACTTTAAATTTGCATTCATTTCTGTTACTTTGAATGTGGCTGAGCTTCCTTTCACATATGTGATTGGAGCCTTCACTTTTAAAAGGGCTGTTTCCTGGGATGACTGGTTAGCTGGAAACTATCACCTGAGGGGAAACCAGAACTAACCCGGAGATTGGAATATCCCCTTTCCCTGCAAAGACCTCTAATTTATTAGGTTTTCTGCTCCCAGGACTTCAGTGAAATCAGAGAGAGGCAAAACCAAAAAACACCTCTGGGTTGAGACACAATTTTAAAACTGGGAGAATCTTAGAAATCAAGACTAATCTCATACTTTAGAGATTAAGGAGGGAAAAAGACAAAACTGAAGACTGGAGAGGGGAAATGACTTGCAGAAGACATGTCAATTCTGTTGAGAAAGAGATCGGAGTCCTTGATAAAAGTTGAATTGTTTTTGTCATCTGCTGTCATCCTTGTTAAATATTTTAAAGCATTATTTCATTGTGCTATTATTTTCTTTAACAAGGGTGCAATTTTAAAGTTAAATTAAACAAGCTATCCTAGTAATTAAAAATACAGACAAGTGTGGGGACTCAGGAGAATTATGGAATAGGAATCCCCTCTCTTTTTAAAAAATGTATTTTATTGTTTAAAGTATTACAAATAATAGTACATGTCTTCTTTTTTTCCCCATTGACCTGCCCCCGGCTTTCCCTAACCCTCCCTCCCCTGGCACATACTTCCCATTCCCCTCCCCCTCCCTCCGCCAGTGTCTTGCGTCCATTGGTTATACTTATATGCCTGCATACAAGTCCTTCGCCCTCTTTACTATTTATGTAAGACTTTGAAATGGGTATTGGGTGTTTTCAATGAACAATTGGAGTTGTCTGGCACACCCTTCTTGTTATCTGGTTCCATGAGGGTTTTTTTGTTTTTTTTCCTTTAAGCTTTTATAAGTCTATAGGCTATAGAGAATTTATAGCAATAAAAGTGATTCTTGCCCACAGATATGACAGATAAGTGAATCTTGTATAGTAGAAATCCAACTGACCTCCCTCCCCCACTGTAAAAGAAGCCAGTTTTGCATCTATTAAGCAAATTCATCTCAGCATTCCTAACTGCCTATATATGTGTCTGTCTTTTGGATTCGTCTTTCAACCATTTGTATCATCTGACATACTTTCTCATTAATTAGTGAGTTAAATTAAATATTTTACATGTGTTTGTATTTGTATAAAAGTCATGATCTTACCTTTTTAAAAGTATGTTTTTATTGATTTCAGAGAAAGGAAGGGAGAAGAAGAGATAAAACATCCATGGGACATCCAGTTGCCTCTTGCATGACCCCTACTGGGGATGTAAGCTGAAACCCCAGGCTTGTGCCCAGACTATGAATCCAACTGGTGACCTCCTTGTGCATGCGATGATGCTCAACCAGTGAGGCACACTTGCTGGGCTCACTTGTTTTGTGTGTGTGTGTGTGTGTGTGTGTGTTTTAAAAAAGCTATACTTTTAATGTTGCTCGCAGCAAGTATATCTCAAGTATAGTCTTGGTGTCATCAGAGATAACCATACTTTCTTTCAGCCTATGTGAAAAGAATTGACCACTGACTGGAGGGGCCAACCTCACTTTTTCCTTTGTGAAAACAATTATCTCAGGCAACAGGAGGCTCAGTGAAGGGTTACTGAATAGCACCCTTCTGAATACAGACATAGCACCACTCTAAATACAGACATATGAGACCCACTAACACACATTCAACTTTTAAAGCTGGAATTTTGATAATTAATTTAATGTACCCCTTATTCCTAAAGTTTGGCTGGAATGAGTTTCTGAGGGCAAGACAGTAAATAATGAGAAAGTAGCTTGCAGTCAGTAAGATTCTCATAGATTCCTTAACTATAATTACTGCTTTTCTCATACAATTTATTCAATACTTACCAGTTTAACAACAAGCACTAAGCATCTACTTCCCAGACCTGCAGCAATTGCCCCAAATATTTTAGAAAACACAAATAAATAAAAAACATGTCTACCTTCAAAATATTTAGGACATCATCTGGAAGGAATCCTTGGGATGTTCTGACATCCAGGTCCCTCAGAAAGGGAACACCAGAGCCTCCACAGGTGCCAGGCCTCCAATCCCCAGCCCAGTATGCTTTCCCCTTTTCTTTCTTTTTTTTAAAAAAAAATATATTTTTTAATTTTTTTTTTTTTTTTTTTTTTTTTTTTTTTTTTTACAGAGAGGAAGGGAGGATAGAGTTAGAAACATTGATGAGAGACATAGATCAGCTGCCTCCTGCACCTCCCCCACTGGGTATGTGCCTGCAACCAAGGTGCATGCCTTTGATGGGAATCAAACCTGAAACCTTCCAGTTCACAGGCTGATGCTCTATCCTCTGAGCCAAACCGGTTTTGGCCCCTTTTTCTTTTTAAACCAGAGAACTATATGTTTTATTTATTTGTTTTTAAAGTATAATTTTATTGATTTTCCAGAGAGGAAGGGAGAGGGAGATAGAAACATCCATGAGAGAGAAAGATCCTCTGGCTGGCTCCTGCATGTCCCCTCCTGGGGATGAAGTTCACAACCCAGGCGTGTGCCCTTACCAGGAGTCAACCCAGAGATCTCTTGGTGCAAGGGAGGGCTCTCAATCAAGGAGCCACACCAGCCGGGCTATGCTTCCACTTTTCCTCATATGCTTCTGCCTCCACCTTTTTCATTGCTGTTTCCATATCCCCGTTTTCTGAGCTCTCATTCCCGCACGCCTACAGGCCACACCTACAGCTGACAGTTCCTTAAGAGGTCACCACAGGTTCCAACCACTCGGGAAGAACTCTGGACCTTGGATGACAGCTCGACGCGTGGCTTGGACCTCGCGGCAGCCCGTAGACCCCATCCTTTCCCTTCCGGATCTCAGTTTGGAGATTCTTTACTTTGGCGAAGGGAGCTTGCGACTAGAAGCTGCCTTTCTCAAGGAACTGCCACTCCTTCAGAGCCTCTGTTCCGGAGAGACCCTGGCCACCGAGTCCCGGAGAGCGCCTCCCAAGCCCTTCTCCGCCGCCAGGAGCCCCGGGAGCAGCCTGAACTGCGCAGGCGCGGCGCCGCTGACCTCGCGGGTTCACTTCCGGGGGTCGCACTGCTGTGCTCTCCAGGCAGAGTTCTGGGCTCCAGTGTGTGCTCCGCGGCCACCTCCCTTCTTTCGGCCCAGCAGGACCGGCCCGCTCCGAGCCACGCGGCCCGCTCCGGCCCGGCCATGAGCGCGGCCGCATGATGCGTCCCTGCCTTGGCCGCTGCAGTCGCCGCCGCCGCCGCCGCTGGCCGGGAGGAGCCGTAGCGCCGGGCGACCCCGCCCGGGCCTCGGGTGAGTGCGGCGGGCTGGGCTGGGCCGGCTGCTCACGCCCAGGTGTCCTGGCCACTACCTGCTCCTGATCCCTCTCCTCCATCCCGCCCGCTGAGATCCGCAGCCTCCCCGGATTCCCCAAGGGGCACTGTGCGTGTGCACTTGACTTCCCCAGGTGTCTCCTTGTCGCTCGTTAGTTGATCTTTCGGGATAGGGTCCAAATTGCAGCCCTAGCTTTGTGCCTGACCTTGGCGTGACAGTAAGCTCACCGAGCCACTGTTTTCTCCACTAATAATGGGTTGTTGTCAGGACTAGAAGAGAGAATGGCTATAAACCCTTCTGTAAGCTGTAAAGAATTGTTTATAGGCATATATTACAATGGGCTTTCTCCCACACGGTGCGTGGCTCCTTGAATGCTCTTGTTCTTCCTTCCCTGTTAAGTTTTTACTTTTTTAATTCTTTGTGCATCTTTCTCATTTTCTTGCCTTCCCCATCAGTGTTCTTTGGGGGGATTCGGGACAGGGCATCTGGTACAGTCAGGTCAGCTTCAAGACAATGTCTGCATCTTCTAGTGTGGCCAAGGCTCTTCTTCTTGAAAAGTCATTGCTGCCGGAACTAAGTCTCTTTTTGCTCTTGGATGGACACACTTTATTCGTTTATAGCACCAGTTTATTATGGCAGTTAAATTGGAGTGCGGGAAGGACTGTTGATACACCTGCCTTGTCGCTTTTGCTGACCAGGTTGTTTGCAATGCTTTCCAAACCGATGCTACGTGGTTACATTTGCATCCTGCTTAGTGTATGTACTTAATACATATGTATTTATCTGTTTTACTCTTATTACCTAAGGTAGTCTGGAAATATAGTTCAAAATATTTTTCCCCCCAAACTCTTCAGCTCACAGATGATGAATTTAATTTTTGATATTGTCTTACAACTTTTACTTATCTAAAGTCACCTTTTTAAAAGTCACCTTGTTAAGTTTGTTTGTTAGGAAGTTACAACTTGGTTAAAGTGACTGGCTATTGAGATATTAGAAAAAGTGAAATGGAACACAAGTGATAAATTGCATTTCTTGAACACTCTGGAAAATTGAAGTTATTTGGATTGTGTACTTTTTGGAGTTAGACTGGTAGGTTCCTGTTGACTTTTGAGTTGAGAGATGAAGGAGAACAAGACCTCCTGAAAAGGTAATTGCCTAAAGAATTCATAAAACAACTGGAACTCTATGCAGATGCCTCATAGGAAGGCCAAGTGGGTAAAAATGTACAGAGATGTGTTCTATTGCCAGTGACTCATAGCCTGCCTCTGATTACAATTAGTGAATTGCAGCTTTACAGCCATGCTAATTAGTGCACTATAAAAGCAGAAATTCTCTTCTAGTGATACAGTCATGTGCCACTTAACAACAGAGATACATTCTGAGAAATGTATCATTAGGGATTATGTTGCGTGTGAACATCATAGCGTGTATTTACACAATCCTAGATGGTATAGCCTACTGCACACCTAAATTATATGGCATAGCCTGTTGCTCCTAGGCTGCAAACCTATATATCCTGTTACTGTTCAACACAAGATTAAAGCAAACACAAGAGAACATTATGCAATTAAGAGACGCAGTAAACCAGATGTATGAGGCTGTTGTCATGTATCATGGCATACTGTTTTATAAGTAAGAAGGTACACTCCAGCTGTAATAAGGATAGTATAGTAAATACATAAACCAGTAACATAAGTGTTTATTATTATTATCACGTATTACGTACTGTACATGTTTGTATGTACAGTACTTTTATGTGACTGGCAGTACAGTAGTGTTGTTTAGACAAGCATCACCACAAACATGTGAGAAATGTGTTGTGCTATGATGTCACTAGGCAATAGGACTTTTTCAGCTCCCTTATAATCTTAGGAGAGACGACCGACCTATATGTGGTGTGTTGTTGACTTGAAATGTTGTGATGCGGCACATGAATAGAATGGCCGGAAATCTATGTAAGGACAGTCTTGATTTAGTCAAAAGTATGGACATACTTTCACGTTCTTATTGAAACTGTTACTGCAGTTTCTTGGACTCTTTGGTGATACAAGTAATATAATCTTTGTTAATTTGATGAAATGGGGGTTAGGAATAAGTTCACATACAAAGTTAATGTTTGGGATACATACATTGAGAAGCAGTTTTCCTGATGATTCCAGAACTTCGCTGCTCCAGTCTGTGCTGAACATCTCTACAAAATAATGTTTTTGAAGCAGCTTTTTGGCTATGTTTCTTAAAAGTGATGTTTCATTATAAAAGTAACACAGGCTTGTTTTGTAAAAAATTCAAGAACTAAAGCAGAGCATAAAATCTAAACACTCGTTTTTACTCCCGATTTCTCCAAGGCCAGTGTCCAGGATCAATGTAGACAACTTGCTGTATGACCCTTCAGCTGTATGACCCCTGAGTGGTCGGCAAACCCATTAGTCAACAGAGCCAAATATCAACAGTACAACGATTGAAATTTCTTTTGAGAGCTAAATTTTTAAAACTTAAATTTCTTCTAACACCACTTCTTCAAAATAGACTCCCCCAGGCCATGGTATTTTGTGGAAGAGCCACACTCAAGGGGTCAAAGAGCCACATTTGGCTCTCGAGCCGCAGTTTGCCGACCATGGGTTTAGGCGAATGGTGAGAGCTACAAAGTTTAGAAGGAACAGTCCACACAAGACCACCTTCACTGTTGGCATCAGCTGCAAGTTTGGGGATTCCCAGAGCTACCCCAATGTTTGATTGTTAGGAAGAAGGACTACAGAGCTCACTGAAAGCTGTTACCCTCACAATTCTGGTTCATAACAGGGAAAGGATACACTCTAAAATCAGCCAAGGTAAGAGGCTTGTAGGACAAAGTCCAGGGAAGTATCAGAAGTGGGGCTTCTGTCGGAATAGGTGAGACAGTCTGCACAGGGTATTGCCAAGCAGGGAAGCTCACCTGGGCCTGGGTGTTCAGAGTCTTTATTGGGGTTCTACCTGTGATTGATCGTTCACTTGCTTGATCTCAGTTTCTAGGTCACCTGATACTGCATGACCCAAAGCCTCAACTTAAATTGAAATATTAGTCTTTCTTGTGTGGCCAGCCCCCACTGAAAATCAGATTGTCAGCTGAGGACAAAGGCCAAACCTCCTTTTGGACAAGGCTAAATTCTTTACTGCACAGCATCCTTCCTTCTCTCATGGTCCCTTCTTCAAATATATATACTAGGTGTATCAATTAATGTGGATTTTTTATAATAAAAGAAAACACGATAATTTCAAGAGAAACATCAAAAGTGCTTTATTCAAAGTAATGTCCATTGCTAGCTACACATTTCCCCCATCTTTCAGGTAATTTGTGGATACTGTCCCAATAGAACTTTTCTTGTTTTGAGGCACTGTATATCCCAGGAGTCAATCCAGGGATCAGCATAAAGCAATGAATTAAAACTTCCCACAAATGTACTTTTTTTGGCACGAAATTTGACATTTTTAAGTGTAAAAATATCTATGATGTTAACACCTTCAGAAAATTTGATATATGAAGTTTTGAAGCTTGTTGTCAATACAACAAAATAGCATACATATCAAATCGCATATATACCAAAAGATGTGTAACTCCATATATTGAAAAAAAAATCCGCACTATTAATCGGTACACCAAGAAAATATATTTTAACCATTGACAAATGATTGTCTTCTAGATCATGGAGAAGACAAAGGCCACTGGGAGAGTTCTCTCAACTTTGAATCCTTTCTAGGTAAAATACCTGAATATTCATCAGTCTTTTGTATCCCCTTGCCTCTGAAGAAGAGATATTCCCTCTTTCCCAATGTCAACTTGTATCTGTTCTTTGGTCTGCTTGTTATGGGATAAGCATTTGGTCATTTACTCACTTGCCTCTTTGATTTTCTTTCCTTGACTGCTTCTTTCTACAAACATGTTCTTGTCTTACTAATCTTAGCCTTGCTTATGCTTCATTTCATAATCCTGTTAATTCTATCTAATAAAAGAGAAGCATGCAAACTGACCATACCTCCGCTACACCCACCGGCCAGTCAGCAAGTTTGCAAATTAACCCAATCAAGATGGCGGCAGCCATGGAGCTGGAGTGAACAGGAGGCTTGGGTTGCCTCCAGTGATGGAAGAAGCTAAGCTTCTAGCCTGCCCTGGCTGGCCCTGACCTCCACTCAAGGCTACAGAGTTTCAATTACTGAAGATAAATAAATCCCAGATACCTGCTTCCAGCCGGCCCTGGCCTATGCTCAAGGAAACACTGAAAAAAAAAAAGAGGGGCTGGTAGTTTGGGTCACCAGGGGCCGTGGCCAGCCTGCAAACAGCCATCAGCCCCTCACCCAGGCTGGCCAGGCACCCCAGCAGGGACCTGCACCCTAAAGGGAGGGTGACCAGTCTGCAAACAGCCATTAGCCCCTCACCCAGGTTGGCCACACACCTCAACGGGACTTCCACCCTGATCCAGGACACTCTTTAGGACGAACCAGCCAGTCTCAACCTGTGCACCAGGCCTCTATCTATACTAATAAAAGGATAATATGCTAATCAAACTGGGAGACCCTCCAGGAGACCTTCCAGATGTTCTTCTGGACAAAGCCATGGTGGCAGGGCTGAGGTAGAGGCAGTTAGAGGCCAAGAGGGGAGGGCAGTTGTGGGGTGATCAGGCCAGGATGGGATGGCAGTTGTGGGTGATCAGGCTGGGGCAGGGGAGCGAGGCCGTTGGGTGTAAGCAGACCAGCAAGGGGGCCAGTTGGGAGTGAGTAGGCCAGCCGGGGGGGTTGGGGGGGTAGCAGTTGGGGACGAGCAGGCCAGTAGGGGGGACAGTTGGGGGTGAGCACACTGGCATGGGGAGCAGTAGGGGTTGATCAGGCTTGGGGGGGTGTGGTATTTGGGGACAAGCAGGCCGGCAGGCAGAATGGTTAGGGGCAATCAGGCAGGTGAGTGGTTAGGAGCCAACAGTCCCAGATTGCGAGAGGGATGTCTGACTGCCAGTTTAGGCCCGATCCCTATAAACTGGCAGTAAGACATCCTTTGAGGGGTCTTGGATTGGAGAGGGTGCAGGCAGAACTGAGGAACACCCCTTCATCCTCACCCTGTGCACGAATTTCATGCACTGGGCCACTAGTTGTCTTATAAACTCCAGACTCCTTATGGGGCCAAGAGAATGCCTTATTGGTACAGCACCTTTTAGTTTTGAAAACACTTGTGTTATCTTACAGTGCCTTGCATGAAGTGGGTGCTTGGTAAATGTTAGATTAATGAATAATTTGGCTAAGAAGCGAGTGAGAGTCTTCTGTTGGAGGAAACAGCAGGAGCAAAAGCACAGAACTGTGAAAGGGCATGTGGCAAGGGCAGCCTGAATGAGCCTGTGTGGAAGAGCGGTGAAGACAGCCTGGAAAGGTAGGGGCAGCAGATTCAGTGGGGCCTTGAATGCCATGGTCCCTTGGTTTGGGACCAGACTGATTTTGTAAGCCAGGCTGTGATTTTGATGAGGACTCCTGCAGCCAGAGGGTGGTTGGCACCTGGAAACCCCCTGAGGTTAGGATTCTGCACTGTACAGGCAGAGGTGAGCGTGCCCAAACTTGGGTGGTGGCAAAGGTGAGGAGAGAAGGATTAGAGCGTGGGGAGGAGTGTGTGTCTAGAGGGTAAGAGGTCCTAATAACACTGGCTGTGTGAGGACTGTCATCAGTAAATGGAAGGAGACGCCAGCCTGTGTGAAGCTGGTGGTTTGGCTCTTTCTGGGAAAGGGTGCAGTTCATTTGCAACGCTCAGTAAGGAGCGGCAGGCAGAATAGAGAAGCTTCCCATTTCCCCTGAGACAGGCCTTTACAGTATCATTTCTTTGTTGAAATGTTTTGAATTCTTAAAGTTCCTTATTTTCCAAACTCAATTTATCCATTACAGAATGCATTTTCTAAAACCGAGTGCTCTGGGAGGAAGCGTATTTTAATGGAAGAATATGGGCTTTGAAGTCAAAACAGTTCTGACTCCACCCTTTTCTGGCTGTGAACTTGGGCATATTACTTTAGCTCTGAGGCTCAATTTCCTCACCCCTAAAATTCTAATAATATCGTCCAGCTTTTAGGGTAGTGGCAGGAGTGTGATAATGTGTATAAAGCTCCTGACATACAATGGATATTCAGTAATTGGCCTTTCCTTTCACCTTCTATGTGTTACATGGTTATTAACTTGCAACTGAGAACTAAATGTTCATTGTACTTCGGATTTGGGTGAATCTGGTGTTCTCAGAACTCACTTCATATTAAATAAGGAAGCCGTAGTTCAGAAAATACAGAAGGAGGTTGGGATTCATAAGCATCACTCAGGTTCAGTTATTCCCTGAGACAAGACATTTAAAGAGTTTAGAACTCTGGGGCGCTTTTTATTTCTGGATTTAGAATTCTTGAGGGTTTACTTACCATGTTGGGATTTTGAAAAATTGCTGCTCCATTTGACATTGAGTCAGGCTGTGGCTCTAGAACAGGGACAAAGTGAAACCTGTCCTGTTGTGTGAACATGCCTTTGAGATGCCTTTTCCAGCCGAGGCACCTCAAATTGATATTTCCCCATAAAAGCCCCTACTGATGTGGGTTTCCCTCTTCTTCCCCTTCCCCCCTCTCCCCTTAATCCTTCCACATTTCTCTCCTACTCTTTCTCCAAGGCTCCCCGGCCTTCTGACTCCCCTCCCCCATGCTGGATCTCCCACTTTGACCCTCTTTCATATTTCTTTTATGTTCCCATGAGCTTCATTTCTACTTTTTCTTGCCTTCCTCAAGCATGCTCCCTGATTCTCTCATTCATGCAACAAATATTTTCGGCATAGGTAGTGAGCGAGGGATGGACTGGGGATATTACAAGGAATATTTTGTTGAGGTGTCTGACAAAGGAACAGGGCAGCCAGCAAGGGGAGAAGGGAAGAGGTGAGGTCAGCAGGCTACAGAATAGGTAGGATTTTATAGGCCATGGGAGGGCTTTGGCGTGTGTTCTCACTGCGGAGGCAAGCATGGGATGGTTTTAAGTGAGGGATTGGCTCCATCTGATTCCTCAGTAAAAACGTACGCTGGTGCTGGATGGGGAAATGGGTGGTGGGTGAGGGGAGACAGGGAGTGTAGAACAGCACTGATTAGGAGTCCAGGTGAGGGCTCAGGCGCCTTGATCTGGCTGGGTGGGGAAGTGGAAGAGAGGGTCAGACTTGGGTGGGTTTTAGAGGTGGAATCCACAGGACTTGCTTTGGGTAGATGTGGAGGTGGGGGAAAGAGTTAAAGAGTTAAATAAAAGGTGAGTCCTGTGTTTGACCTTGGCCACTAGATGGTGGTGCCCTTTATTAATGTGGGCGGGTGGGTCATGACAGTTTGGTGTGTGTGTGTGTGGGGGGGGGGTGTTTCTGCTTTGATCTTCCTACAGTGGCGTTGTTGAGGAGTCAGCTGGATATACTCAGCGATGCATTATTAGTTTGGAAGTTTCTCAGATATACATTTTTTTTATATATACATATTTTTTAACTACACGCGGCTAACATCCTGTGAGACCATTTGGAAAGCATATACATAAAGGTGGAAATCCCCTTATGGGCACTCCCAACATTTGGGTATCTATACAGGAGAAGGTCCTCGTAAGTGATAGAAGAATGGCTGGTCTCTACTCCCTGCCCCCACCCTCCATTCACGAGATTGACTTTCCTCTCCTAGTCCCGTGGCTTTTGCTGGTGTGTTTCCAGCTTGGCATCTTTTTGATATGTAGTATCTGAGTGATGTTTTGTATGATTAAGTACTTTAGTGTAAAAGACCTTGCTAGGAAGATTATATACTTTTACTGTTCACAGTAAGGATAATGAGACTTGGCTTTGGTGAGCTTATTACTGTGTTGGGTTTTTTCTTAGAGGTTAATATTCTGTTCTTTAGCTTCAGTAATTTGAGAAGAAAATAGTGTGTTCATGTGGTATACATTACTGGTAGGGTTTGAAAGCACAACGCCACTGTAGGAAGGTCAAAGCAGAAACACCCCCCCACCACACACACATAAATCTTTCATGATTATAAATGTATGGAAAGAACATTTAAGAACATAAATACAGTAAATACCTTGAATGCTCAGTAATTGTACCAAATTCAGTGAGGGTTCTGGCTTTCTCTTTAGTGTACCCCACCCTAACTCAGGCCCCTTCCTGGTTCACTTATCCTTCAGGTTGGTGACATGCCTGGGACATAAGTGCTTGGCATCCTCCCTTCACTCCCCTTCTGTTTATCAACCTGCTTGCACGGCCGTATCTATAATAATAAAAGCATAAAATGCAAATCAACCGAACAGCTGAACAACCATCTGGACGACCACGCTGTAACATGTACTGGCACCAAACCAGCCAAGGCTGGTGTGATGCAATTGGTCAGGTAGTCCCTCCATCACTCTACCATCGCCCCACAATTGATTGCCCCAAAGAGGGAGGCCCAGGCCAGCCAAGCGATCGCATCCCACGCCTGTCGCCCGCAAAGGGCAAAGGGCGATTGGTGGCGAGGATGGGGAGACAGCACTGCATAGATGGCCAGCAGTGGCAGCAGGAGGGGCTGGGCCAGCTGCTGGCAGCAGGCTAAGGAAAGCCCCGATCGGCCCTGATCGCCAGCCAGGCCTAGGGACCCTACTCAGCATTTCCTGGATTGTGAGAGGGCGCAGGCCCAGCTTTATGCATTGGGCCTCTAGTTTGAGATATCATCGTTATCTGAATGGCACCTTCTCTGAGTTTTTTTGGTTTTAAATATATAGTTTATTGATTTTTACAGAGAGGAAGGGGGAGAAAAAGAGAGAGAGAGAGAGAGAGAGAGAGAGAGAGAGAGAGAGGGAGAGAGAGAGAGAGAAACATCGGCAGCTGCCTCCTGCACACCCCCTACTGGGGATGAGCCTGCAACCAAGGTACATGCCCTTGACCAGAATCGAACCTGGGACCTTTGAGTCCGCAGGCCGATGCTCTATCCACTGAGCCAAGCCAGTCAGGGCAACCTTCCCTGAGTTCTTAAAGGGCATGCAGGAGGCAGCCGATCAGTGATTCTCTCTTATTGATGTTTCTGTCGCTCTCTCCCTCTCCCTTCCTCTCTGAAATCACTAAAATCATATTTAAAACAAACAAACAGCCCCCCAGCCTCAGTTTCCCCTGGCTCTCGCTCATGCTACTTTCTCCAAACCTGGTTCTCGGTCACACCAGGACTTGCAGTTCCTTGAGGTCTTCTGTCTCCTGGTTTCTCAGGCCTCATCCGTCATCCTCACTCTGGTTTTCTAGCCCAAGTCTTGCCTCTGATACCCTGGTTTCTGTCATCTTTGTTAATCTCCGTCCCCCGTAAGCCTTTGCAGTGCTGGGTCAGGCTTTTGGACAAAAGGGCTTGCCATTCTCATCACCTTATTAGAAACTGGCTGTCATCAGCACTGTCTGCGCCCCGTGTTGTGTTTCAGCCCTTCTTTTGGCTGCCCTCCCCCAGCCTCCTTTCCCCAGGCTCGAAGCTCTTCTTTGCTCAGAAAACAGTGTTATGGAGCGTGAGTCTCTTTAGCTTTGGTCTGTCTTGTCCATAGTCTCCCGTCTCCCTCCAGTCTAGGGAAGGGAAGTCATTCTCTGTCAGCTGTCACCTCCCTGAGTCTGCACACTTGGACGCTCATTCTTTTTTTTTTCTTTTCTTTTTTTTTTTAGTTTTAATCCTCACCCCAGGATATGTTTTTATTGATTTTTAGAGAGAGAGGAAGGGGGAGAGGAATGGAGAGTGAGAAACATTGGTTGGGTGCCTTCACATGTATCCCAACTGGGGATCAAACCCATAACCTAAGTATGTGCCCTGACTGGAATTGAACCTGCAGTCTTCGGTGTATGGAATGATTCTCCAACCAACTGAGCCAACTGTCCAGGACTAGACCCCAATTCTTTAAAAACAGATAAAAGTGAGCCTACAATGCTTTTGTAGTTGTAGGACACGTTCAAATAAGTACAAATTAGAAATAAAAAAAGCAACCGGAACACGCATGACTGGATCTCTTAGCTTATATTCTCTTAGTCTGACAGCCTAATTGGTTTACCTAGCATGTACTCTTCATTCTCTTTATATTCAATCACTTTTTAAAAAAACATTAGCTCTCTCTTTTTAATTGATTTTAAGAAAGAGAGAGAAAAACATCGATAGGCTGCTTCTGGCACATGCCCTGACCAGGGATTGAACATGCCCCCTGGGTATGTGCCCTGACTGGGAATCGAACCCACCACCTTTTGGTGTACGTACTGATGCTCCAGCCAACCGAGCCATACCAGCTAAGGCTGAGTTAAGCTGTCCTAGGCTTTTTAAGTGTGGCGTGGTCAGTCTTGGTGGGTCTCTCATGGAGTCCCAGAGACTAACTGAGACTTTGGGTGGGTTCTTAAATCTTGTGGGACCATAGTGGTCATCTGTAAAATGGTGAGACCAAATATTTCTTGAAGATAATTGTAGCTTTAAGTGAGAAGAAATTAAAAAAAAAAAAAAATCTCCCCACTTTTCCTTCTAGCTATCTATGTCCTTTACTTAACTACATAAAACTTTTTTTCTTCTTCTTTAATTATCTCATCACCCTGTCTCCAAGCTCTTAGCACTTTTTTTTTTTAATCTCCACCTGAAGATATGTTTATTGATTTGAGAGAGAGAGAAAGGGAAGGTAGGAGAGGGAAGAGAGAGATGGAGAGGAGAGAGAGATTGGGGGAGGAGGGTAGAGAGAAATATCGGCCTCCCACAAGTGCCCAACTGGGGGGTCGAACCCAAAACCTAGGTATGTGCCCTGACCTGAATCAAACCACATCCTTTTGTATATGGGGTGACGCTCCAGCTGAGCCACACCGACTAGGGCAGCTCTTGGCACTCCTGAAGCTGAATCCACCTGGCATCTCCTGCCCCTCCCTTGTTGACTGCTCCCACCTTCCTTCCTGCCCTTAACTTCCTTCCTGCCCTCCTTCCTGGCTGTTCTTTCCCCCCCCCCCGCCCCCCCTTCCTGTCTGTGCTCTCCAGGGTTTCAGCCTCACACTTCTGTGGCCTCTTGGATGAGAGCATCCGGTCCCACTTCACCTCTTCCCTCTGCGCTGGGCTTCTCATTCCATCTCTAGGTTGGGGCTGGAGAAGATCAGCTGTTCATTGGCAGCTGGTCAGCTCTGCTAGTCAATTCCTCGTGCCCCAGTCGCAGCACTCTCCCTGAGTCTGCAGCTCCCATGTTCCATGAGAAGTTCAGCCAGGGCAGTAATATGTTCCAGTGCCTTTATTTCCCCACACTGTGCCCCGTCCATTCCGCTTTGGTGGCTATGCTTTTTCTTGCTGGAACTGCCTCTCAGCCCCTTCAAGGCCTGCCTTCCTCTTGGCCCTGGCCTCCATCATCTGCTCTGGGTCACAGCCTCCTGGTTGCCTTGTTCCTTCCATCCTGGTCTCACTTGGTCATCAGTTATCTTTTAAAAACATCTGTCTCTTTACCTAAGTTGTGGTTCCTCCCATTCTAGCAGAATTCAAACTCTTTAGCTGGGCATCAGAGAGCGTTGTTTTGGACCCCAGTCCATACTTAGGTCACATTTCCCTTCCCTCTCCCCTGCCCTCTGCCCCCTGCGCCTTTTTACACCACTCTCTCCTCCTGTGCTATCTGGCTTGTTCATCAGGCCCATCCTGCTGTCTTCTTTATTGACACTTGCTCTGGATCCTGCAGCAGAATTGGTCTTTGTCACCTCTCCCTCCACACTTTGCTCCTAATTTAGGGATAACACTTAGCACATTATTTACAAGGCTGCCTCCCACCTCTGCTAGTTTGTGAGCTGAGCTGGGCCAAGCTCCTGTCCTTGGTTGCTCATGGGAAGTGGGGCTTGCACCTCCTTGTCCCCATGTTTGTATTCAGTGGCTCTCAGCTGGCATAAGCTTCTTATGCTGTTTATGTGTCTGAAGCAGAAACTTGCTTATTTCTGTGTTTTATATAGGTCATCAGTGAGAGTATGAATAGTAAAACAATGATAATTCAAACAGCATATTAATATAAACATGAATACCAAGCTGTGGGGTAGGTTTTCTTTTCATTGCCTTAGTGAAGTGATTTGTAACTTAATTATTTTTTTTGTAGCAACTGATCACCAAAGGAAACTAATATATTTTGTTTACTTTATTTGTTTTTAGTTTGTTTATGAGAAATATACATCTTGTTTATAGCCACGGAAAATAGTGAGGGAAAGAGATTAAGAAATTTAACCAAAGATAACAGTTAAAAGTAAATCTAAGCGGGGTCTTGACTCCTGAATACCCTTAAAGTTGTTGGCTGTTGCTTAGGTAATTTAATAAAGGTACTGTATACAAACACCATATTTTAAAAGTCACCATTAGATTAAGCAGCTTGGCATTTATGGCCACATTTGTCATTAACAAGTTCAGAAGGGACTTGGAGTCAGAAATAGGTTAGGGTGGTGTTGAGGGCAGGGCAGGAGGGTGTACAGGTAGGTGCAGAGGGTGAACCAAGTCCTGAGGAGATGGCAGTGGGTGGGGTGGGCAGGGAGGCTGACTGCAGAGCCTGGCCCAGGTCGGGGTATGGCAAACCTGAGAGGAAGCACTGAGCAGTTCTGGGTACTGGAACACCAGATCTGTTTCGTGGCAGGGACTAAGGAAACATATCCTCCATTACTCTTCTTTTTTCTTTTTAAATTTTTCATTTTTAATCCTCATCTGAGGATATTTTTCCCATTGAATTTTAGAGAGAGTAGGAGGAGGGAGGGAGGGAAAAAGGGAGAGAGGGAGAGGGAGAGGGAGAGAGAGAGAGAGAGGTGTGAAAGAGACATCGATTGGTTACCTCCTGCATTGCCCCAACTGGGGCCAGGGATGACCCTTTGGTGTGTGGGTCACCAACCTTTTGGACCTCACAGACCACCAGTGGTCCATGGACCATCGGTTGGCGACCGCTGCTCTAACCACCTTAACACACCAGCCAGGGCCCTGCAGGCCTCTTAATCCATCCCAGATCCCCATCTCTTCACCCTCTGCCACACCAGTGTCCAAGTCAGGCATCTTGGTTTCAGAAAACACCACCATATTTTAATTAGATTGTTTCCCATTAAAAAATGGGCAGACGACCAGAAGACATAGAGGTGGCCACAAGATTTATGAAAATTTCACTAGCTTTAAGGGAAATGCAAATCAAAATCACAAGATACCACCTCACACCTGTTAGAATGGCTATCATCAATAAGACAAGTAATAACAGGTGTTGGAGAGGATGTGAAGAAGAGGGAACCCTGGCACACTGCTGGTGGGAATACAGCCATGGAAAACAGTGTGGCGGTTTCTCAGAAAATTAAGAGCAGAACTACCATATGACCTGGCAGTCCTTCTGGATATCCACCTGAAAACACTTATTTGTAAAAATACATTAATAGTGATAGTACCCCTATCATTATTCACAGTGGCCAAGATGTAGAAACAAGTCAAGAGTCCTTCGACAGATGATTGGCTAAAGAAGATGTGATACATATTCACAGAGGACTACTACTCAGCTATAGAAAGATGAGATCCTGCCATTCGTGACAGCATGGATGGATTGTGAGAATACCATGCAAACAGCAATATGATTTCACCTATATGTGGGATATAAAATAAAAAGCACTAAAGGAACAAACAAATTCACAGACAATAGTATGGCGGTTACCAGATGGGAAAGGGGGTGGGGAAAGATGAAGAGGGCATAGGGAGTCAAATATGTGGTGACTGAAGGGGACTAGACTTTGGGTGGTGCACACACAGTGTAATACACAGATGATGTATTCTAGAACTGTACCTCTGAAACCTATATAATTATTAACCCGTGTTACCTTACTAAACTTAATTTAAAAAAGAAAAGACACCAGCTGAGGGTTTGTTTAAGCAGAAAAATACAATATTGGATAAAAACGGAATGGACAGGCCGTAGGGCGCACAGCCAGGCAGCAGAACGGAAGCAGCTGTGAGCTGTGCTGCAGGAGGGGTTGGATGCTGCCTGCCGACCGCCTGCTGTTTGGAAGACGGTCCCCCAGACTGGTCCTCTAGTCTTACTTTTCCTCCAAGGTCCTTCTCTTCGTCCTTTAGTTCTCCTTTCTGGGAGATTTCCCCTTTCTCTGTCCCGTCCTACTTTTGAGATTTCAAAATTCTACCGTCATATTTTTATTATTCAATAACTAGGAAGTCCTCATAATGTTCCTCTTTTTGTTTCACAGATACAGTTTCTTATTTCTTCTTAAGTTTTCTTCACTGTATGTCATGCTTGCTCTGAATTCTTTTTCTCCCCCTGTTTCTTTTTGGGGCGCAGTCTTCATTGAGACCTGTTTTGGGTTTTCTTCAAAACGCCTGCCTGTTGGCTGTTTGTTCATATTCAGGAATGGGCTGGGCTGAGCCCTGGCAGGATGTCCTCTGGCGCCTTTGTCTCAGGGAAATCTGGCAGTGAATCTGGCCTCTTTGTTGGTGTCTGACCCCTGCATCTTGGTATCTCCAGGCCTTTTCTCTTGGGCTACACAAGGGCTTCTAGAGAAACTGTCTACTCGCTCACCTGCCAGTGAGCCAAGTGGGAGATATGAACTGGGAGCTTCTTTATTCAAAGGGTGGTCCTCACCACGTGCACCATGGTCCTTCACGTGACTTCCTCCTTCCATCCGGCACTTCTTACCCCCTGTCTCATTCTGCCCCTCTTAAACTCTTTGCTGTGGCTGATAAAACAAATGCTGACTGTCGGGATGCAGGCTCCACAGATTTGGTCTCAGCTTAAAATATTTGTATGCAACACTGAGGCTAAAATAGCAAGAGGGAAAATGACAGACTTAAAATGTGTAATTTTCAGAATTGGGAATCAGTTTACTAGGAGTGAAAATTTAGAGCAGTAAGATTCATAGTTAAGGATTGTTCTCAATAATAGCACTTTATGTGTAAAATGTTATGTTGGTTATATATGCTCCAAAAATTAATCGTACCCTAGGAAATATTGTATGCTCTTCTGTCATAAAATAACACTTTTCCAATCAATTTTTTTTCTTTCAGATCCTATCACATAGGACAGTATGTACCTTCAGATCCTGAAGAAAAGGCGCAAAATGTTCAAGTAATGTTTCAAAGTAATTTGTGAGGTAAGCATGTGGTTCTTTATTCAGGTGTCTAATCACTATTGCCTTTTTGACAGATGACACATGTGACTGCATCCATGGAACAGGCCATAGAGGCCACACAAAAGGTTAATGGTGATAAGGAAATATTTCTCTCCACCTGTTGTCCTTGATTTGCTTACCACCTGTCCCAGAAGGAGAGTGTATCATGGGGTGGGGCAGGGCATCCAGAAAGCGACTGTTATTAGCAAGTTTCACAAGGTGAGGTGAATGCTCAGTGTAAATGAAATGGAATGGAATGTTTTTGCTTGTACAGTTGTCCCCTTAAATAATGGAGGTCCTCAGTGTAGTTTTTGTGTTCTGTGAAACCAGGCTTTATTTAGCACTAGAGGCCCAGTGCACGAAATTTGTGCATGGAGTGAGGGGGAGGGTGGGGAGTGCACCCTCTCTGCACTCTTTCACAATCTGGGACATCCTTTGCACAATCTGGGACCACTGGCTCCTAACTGCTCGCCTGCCTGCCTGATTGCCCCTAACTGCCTCTGCCCTCCCGCCGCCACCACAGCTTTATCCGGAATGATGTCTGGAAGGTCGTTTGGCTGTCTGGTCTAATTAACATATTATGCTTTTATTATTATAGACCAGCAGTTTAGCTTCAGGAGAATAGATAAAAATCCCATTAAGTTGGAAAATGATGATGTGACATCTTCTTGACCATCAGTCAATGCATAGTGTTTTCAAGTTTCTTCCAAAAATGGTTTTCAGGAGTATTAAATCAATAGCAATTTTGGTGTTTAGGGTAGAATAAGATTGCAGCCTTATTGTAATAAGTGTGTATATTTTAGTTTTGCATTGAGAATCACTGTACCATTGCTCTCATGCTCCCCATATTTTTAGATTAGTTCAATGTAAAGGAATTGGTTCTTCATTTCCTCCCTTCCCTTCCTGCTGCATTAGTGAAGTGGATACAGTGACTCAGCAGAAAATTCGTGCAGTTGATAAGAGATAACTGAACACATCCAGTTTAACCTTGCTGTGTCCATTGCTTACATTCTTGAAAAGTAAGTCACTTCTGGCTATCAGATTATTTTTCCCTTTGTCTTCTAGTGGATTTCACAACTTTGGCTCTAAAGCACGTAGCATTATGCACCAGCATTCTGTTATGCACTTCCAGGAATGTCCTGTCATGCCAATGGCAGGTGTCCTTGTGGCTACTCTTCCTGCCATCTGCACCCCCAGCCAAGGTGTAGCACCACTGGCTGCATCCTGCACTCTGGCTGTTCGCACCAGTGCCTCCACCAGAAGGTTAGGCTGGATTGGCTCAGCTGGTCAGCATGTGTGCTTTTATTGTAGAAGCCATTCAAGGTCCTGATTTCGGGGTGGAGCTCACACTGCACAAACATGGTGCTGACAAAAGGCTAGTCTGTGTGGCTGTGCAGCTCGTTATCTTACTGCCCAGCAAACAAGCATTGGTTCTCATAGAAAGCGTTCTACTGGAGGACTCACCGTAAAGCAGAGGGGTTCTGTTGGAGGAATTTTTCAGCTTAAGGTCTTGATGCACAGTTATGATTCAGTAAGAAACTTATGGAAGTCACTAGGAAATAATCGCATCTGAGAGGCACCAGTTTCTTGTTGTTGATCTGCCTGTAAACAAACATGTACTTGCCAACAGTACACAGGCACCAAAGGGAGCACAGGAAGAGAGGACCAGACCCTTCATCCAGGTCGACAGGGAGGGAAGACAGCAGCTCTTGTGGTGGAAGGCTTCCATGCACTGCAGGTGCAACGGATGAGCGTGCCCTGAGGGTTCTAGGCTAGTAGAGAAGCTTCCGGATAGTGTCAGCCCTCTTGTAGAGTCAGACGTTAGAGTGGGGTAGGCAGAACCAGTTTGCACCTCTTTTTATTTCTCTGTTATACCAGTCCATCTTTTTATATAAAGGGGGAATTTTCAAAATATTTTCAGAATGAACTCTCATCTGTAAGTTCATTCACTCATTAAATGTTTTCATAATTACTATGCTTCAGTTGCATTTAAGGAAAAAACAAACAAACAAAAAAATGACCCAGACAGTGTTGCTTAGTAGTTGAGCATCTTACTAGGAACCAAGAGGTCACAGTTCAGTTCCCAGTCAGGACACATGCCCAGGTTGCAGGCTTGATCCCCAGTAGAGGGCATGCACGAGGCAGCCAATCAATGATTCTCTCTCATTATTGGTCTATCTCTCTCTCCCCCTTCCTTTCTAAAGTAAATATATATACACTAGAGGCCCGGTGCGTGAAATTTCGTGCACTGGAGGGGGTCCCTCAGCCTGGCCTGCGCCCTGTCACAGTCCTGGACCTCTCGGAGAATGTCCGCCTGCCGGACATCCCTCTCGCAGTCCGAGACCCCTTGCTCCTTACCACCTGCCTTCAGTGGAGGTGGCAAAGGCTCCCACCATCACCACCACTGCACTCACAGCCGTGAGTCCGGCTTCTGACTGAGCGGTGCTCCCCCTGTGGGAGCCCACTGACCACCACCTGTATTGAGGATATGTCCCTTGGTGGTTAGTGCACGTCATAGCGACCGGTTGTTCTACTGTTTTGTTGATTTGCATGTTAGGGTTTTACTATATAGGATAGGGTGTGTGTGTGTGGGTATGTATGTATGTATACTAGTATATCGAAATGCCCAGATTCGAAGACTGCTGGTAATCACTTGTAGCAGACTTGATTCAAAAGCACCCATTCTCACTAATCCTGCTCCTTCACAGAGGGGCGAGGCCCTCGCTCTGTGCTTGTCTGAAAGATGAGCAGTGCGCCTGTGCTGAGAAAGCACTTGGGTCATTTGCTAAAAGGCTGTCAGTGATTTTCTGTCCCTTAAATGAACGCTAAAGCCAAATGAACTCTGACTCTTTTTCCCCCTTGTCTTTATCATGAGTATTACTACTTTTATACCAAACACCGATAAGAGAAGGTCATATGTTTAAACAAGTTGCTAGGAAAAATGCAAGCTCCTCTTTCCTTTTGTTGGACCCTGTATGTTCTCAGGTATCAGGAACTGTAGGAAATATAGGAAAGGTATCAAAAGAATGGATTAATAAGTGAAGGAAACTTTAAAAGATTAAAATAGAGAGGAAGGGCATTCTAGAAACTGTATAGAATTGAAGAAGATAAAGATGGGAGCCTGCCTACAAAACATGATCACGTGTTATCAGAGTTAAAACGAGGGAGGAATGAAAATTAACTGAGAATCACATTGAGAAAACACAGGTAAGTACCATGGTGTGGACAGTGGATGGCAGCCATGGTACAAGTCTCGTGTCCACTGGGGCTTTGGAACTTGGGTGCTGTGATTCTGCATTGGGTTTGTTCTTTTCATTATCTTTGTCCATCTGTGGCAGTGGCTGGCCCTCAGTGTGCTCCCCAGGAGCCTCATCAGCTCTGTGTCCAATCCCCCTCTAGGGTGCATCGGGGAAATCATGCCGTCATCAGGACACCGGCTCCGAGATGTCGAACACCATCCTCTCCTGATCGAAAATGACAATTACGACTCTTCATCCTCCTCTTCCTCTGAGGCTGACTCGGCAGACAGGGTGTGGTTCATCCATGACGGCTGTGGCATGATCTGCGCTGTCATGACGTGGCTTCTGGTCGTCTATGCAGACTTTGTGGTGACATTTGTCATGCTGCTGCCTTCCAAAGACTTCTGGTACTCCGTGGTCAACGGAGTCATTTTTAACTGCTTAGCGGTGCTTGCCCTGTCATCTCACCTGAGAACCATGCTCACCGACCCTGTGAGTACTCGCCGTTGGGTTTTCCTCATGAGTCTGGTCTGTCACCACATGGGCCGTGCAGCAGACGGCCTCTTGCTCCTGTAACCTCAGGTTTTTACTAATTCCTAGAAATACGCTTGTAGCATTTTTCACTGGAGAATAAGTATTGCTTAAACAGAAGTGATATCACGGTATGTCAATGAAAAATATTCTTGCTGGCTGTTTATTCAAATGAAGAGATTGTACCAAGTAATTTCTAAAATCCTTCCTAGTTTAAATATTTAATTTCTCTAAGGAATGGACTGAAAGCTGAGAGATCCGGGAATCTAGATTTTACTACTGTGCTAACCTTTTCAATTGCCTTTGACTGTAAGCAACTAATTTAACTTCTTTGGGCTAAAGGATACCTATTACCTCTGAGTTCTTGCTAGCTTTGTAATTCTCTTGTTTTTAAGTCCCAGCTAAAATGAGAAGTAAACGTCTCATTCTAGCTGGTAAAAGTTCAAGGTTCAGCTGCGCTACAAAGCAGAGAGGGAGAACTCATTGATTACGGGTTATATCGGGTGTGAGTGTGACCTTGGAGAAAGCGGTTGCTAAACAGAGATCAGGTTCAGTGCGGTGAGAGAGCTGGCACTGGTGTGTGAGAACCAGGGCAGCACTTTGGGCTTGTCTTTGGAGCAGTTTTCCTGGCATTAAAGATGGGCCAGCTCTCACACAGTGAACTGCCCTGCTTCCTGATGTCTTGAAGGCCCTGGACTCAGAACCTCCATGCTGGGCACAAGGCTGCTAACCTGAGATTTTGAGGCATCCTCTGGTTAGGCAAAGTGGTAATGATCCTCAAAGTTCAGCCAGGAGTCACCCCCAGACTGGCGCCCAGGCTCATCCCAGAGTCCAGAGGAGGCTCATCCTGGGAGGCAGCCCAGGGGAGTTCTCCCACCAGCGGAACTGCTGCAGGTGTCACGGCTAGGTTTCGTGGTCGGTGTGGAGTTCAGTTTGAAGAGGTTCTTTCCACCACAGCATTACAAGAGTGGTTTTAAGCCATGGGTACAGGGCCTCCTGATTTGTACATTCAAGTCTACTGGGCTCTTGTCTGTTGGTAAGCTTTCTCTTAAAAGGTACCAAGAAGTTAATATTTTCTTATAAAACTTTTTTATACACAAGACTAGGCCTTTGCCTGAAAATAAACCAATATTGATCAGTCCACGGAATGTGGTTGACATGTTGACTTTGGCTGTGTCTCAGTTCGTGTCACAGGATGTTACTCTAGATTATTCACTCTGTTGCCTGTTTGCACAGTGGAGGTCTTGGGCCTCGGACAGTGTCATAGGCCCAGCCAGTGGGCAATTGGGAGCAGCACTTAAGTGACAACTTGGAAGCTAAGCCTGCCCATGGTTTTATAGCTTCACCTGATTGTGGGGTCTTTCGCCATCACCGAATCTGATGTCCCTCAGAGATGTTTAAAGCCATGGTCACCATCCGGTGGTCCATGAGGTCTCAAAGGGTGGTGATAGCTGGTTTAAAGGACCCTCTTCTCCTCCCCTTTACACACAAAGCCTCCCGCTGGGAACACACCTGCTCCTGGCCTCTGTGCATCCACCCCCTGTCCTCACTGCAGCACCAACACCACACAATAGTACCCAGGCCACAGAGGGGCAGTTACAGGGCCAGGGCCCAAATCAGTGATTTCTACTCTGTATTCATTGCAGGGAAAGCCCTGTTAGTGTGGACCATCTTCCTGGATATTGAAAGCTGGATGAGTCCATCCTTTGTAGCATTTTGGTGATGGGACCACCTCCACACACAGCTCCCTAGTTGTGAGTGTGCAGGGCGGGGCCTTGGGGGGAGGAGGGCCGACCAGGCAGAAACTCCTTGTCAGAGTGTGTTTCCCCTGTTCAGTACAGTTGTCTCTCACACCTGGCTGTGCAGCGCCCGGCCCTACCCCTCTCCTCCTCTGGGAAAAGGCCCCAGAACTCTTACCGGAAGTCCCAAGAGCTGGGGGAGAAGGTGTGTGCGGGACGTCTTCTCTGTCCCTGGTGGGTGTGTGCATCACTGGTGTTGAATGGAAGCATGAGGAGGCAGACTACACTAGAGGAGGAGTTGAAATCATGGACATCAATCAGTTTTTCCATTGGAATTTGATTCATGTACCACACACCCTTGGAGGAGCGTTGGTCCTGCGTCAGGTGCTGCCAAAGGTGTTCTTTCATTAACCCTCCAGCCCCTGGGAGAGGTGGAGTAAATGAGACCCCACACAAAGCTGGGATTCGAACAAGAGTTGTCTGACTCCAAAGCCCCTGCTTCATGTTAAATTCTTATTTATAGACTAGAGGCCTGATGTAGAAAAATTCCCACAGGAGTAGGCCTTCCTTCCCCCGGCTGTCAGCACTGGCTTCCCTCTGGCACCCGGGACCCGGGCTTCCCTTGCAGCTCTGGCTTCATCGAGGTAGGTAGCCTGAAGGTAGCCTGAAAGGATGTCCAGTCTAATTAGCATATTACGCTTTTATTATTATAGATAGTGTCACACTTACACAGAAGTAGAGAAAAAAGTGTCATGAACCCCATGGTCAGTCTTGTGTCAGCCATACCATCACCTAACTCCCTCTCTTCCCCTCCCCAGAGTACTTGGAAGTAAATCTCAGACACTATAAACTATTTGTAAATATTTGTGTGTATCTTTAAAAAGTACGGGCTCTTCTTTGTAAAAGCATAGCCTCAATGCCCATAGCTCCTGTGAAGCTACTGATTAATTTCTCCCTACCTCTCCAGTTAGAGCTCACATTTCCTCAGTGGTCTCAGTTCTTTTACATTCTTCTTGTTTGAATAAGGATCCAAATAAGGTCTGTATTTTGCAATTGGTTGACCTATCTCTTATATCTCTCGATCTCAGTAGTTTCTTCTCTCTTGGGATTTTTTTTTTTTTTTAATCCTCACCCGAGGATATATTTACTAGAGGCCTGGTGCACGAATTTGTGCACCAGTGGGGTCCCTCTGCCTGGCCTTAGAGATTGGGCCGAAATTGGCTTTCTGACATCCCCCAAGGGTCCCGAATTGTGAGAGGGCGCAGGCCAGGCTGAGGAACCTCACCGGTGCATGGTCGGGGCGGGAGGGAGGCAGGAGGTTGGTCAGCCAGGGAGGGATGGTGGAAGGGTTCCAGGTTGTGTCCGACTCATCTCACTCAATCCCAATCAGCTGGACCCCAGCAACAAGCTAACCTACCATTCAGAGCATCTGCCCCCTAGTGGTCAGTGCACATCATAGCGACTGGTCGACTAATCCACTGTCTACCCCTGGTGGTCAGTGCACATCATAGCGACCAGTTGCGTAGCCTTAGCATATCATTAGCATATTACACTTTGGTTGAACAGCCAACCAGAAGACCAGACACTGGAGTGGACCATGAACGCAGCATCTGCTGGCGGTGCGAGCCGAGCACAGGCCAGCTCCTCTACTGGGTGTCTGATCTTCGAAAGTTCACCTTGAAAGACTCAGCTTTGACGTGTAGGCCATCACTGCAGGGCCTCAGGGAAATCATCTCCAAGTCCTGAGGAGACCGGGCCTTGAGGCGCTCCATTGGCTGCCCAGGGTTCTGAGCAGCCATACGGAATGTCTGGAGCCAGCAAATGCCAGCACACCACAAGGGAGGCTCCAGTCACCAGTTTCTCACAGCGACCGTTTGCCTAACCCTCAAGAGATACAAGCTTTCTTCACTAAGATATCATAAGTAATTTCCTAAAAAAAAAAAAAAAAGGAGGGGAGGAGTCATAATCTGCTTTTCAGAAGGGTATTTATCACGTTTGTTTTTCCTATGGAAAAGTACATGTGTGTCTCATAAAAATTGAGGTGGCTGGAGTTTTAAATCTGGTCCATTTCCTCTTATGGAAATGTGTGATGCTGAACTGTCACCAGGAGCGGTTATATGCCATGGTGTTTTATAAAATCATAACAGCAGTAAGACTGTGGGATTGGTGGAGGAAACTTAAAAGACTCCAAATTGGGGTATGTAAATTAAGTAAAATGTTGCACCCAGCATTCTGATTTTAATTTTAAAAAATAAGAGTTTAAACCCTTAATTTTTTTAAATCTTCCTATGGAGACACATTGAGTGTTAGGAAATGCTAGGACCTTGGCCAAAACAGCTTTCCCATATTAAGACAATGAAACTGACTCCCTCGGTGCTAGGAGGGAAGTCAACTATAGTAGAGGGTTGGGCGGGGCACACTTTACCCACAGTCCCTCCTGTCCCTCTTCCCCAGAGCACCTCCTGGAGGCCTTACTTCCTGCTGGTGATGCTGGGTTCGCTAGTGCCTTGGAACTAATGGTCTTCAGGGATCCTGGACTGCAAGAGACCTGGACTGCGAGAGGGATGTCTGACTGCTGGCTTAGGGATTGGGCTTAAGCTGGCCGGTGGACATCCCCTGAGGGGTCCCAGACTGCAAGAGGGAACATGCAGGGCTGAGGGACCCTCCCTCCCCTGCCCCAGTGCATGAATATTGTGCACTGAGCCTCTAGTCCTGTATAATAAAAGCCTAATATGCAAACCGTCCCCTCCACTGGGAGTTCAACTGCTAGCTATGACGTGCGCTAACCACCAGGGGGCGGCACAGAACATGGCACTGTCAGTAACATGGTGCTGGCAGCAGGCAGCTGTGGCGGCACTGTTGGCCACAATGGGCCCCAACAAGAGTGAGACTGGCGGGATGGTGGAGCAGGTGAGTGCCAGGTCAAGGTGGGTGTGAGCAGGGGCCCAATTGCCCTGAAGACAGTGACCAGCAGCGGCAGCGGCAGCGGCAGGGGGCTTGGCCTCGATCAATAGCCCCGCAGAGGGCGACCAGCTGCGGTGGCAGGAGATGGGGCCGGTACCCGCTCCCAGGATCTGAGAGAGGGAGCTGGGTGGAGTACCGGCCTCAACTGTTTGTCCTGCAGACAGTGACCAGCAGCCAGCCAGCCCTGATCACCTGATGGGGCCAGGCCTCAGGTTGGGACGGGGAACTGGGGGTGGATGGCAGTGACTAACCTTCCACAGTGCCTAGGTAGGGGGGTGCAACCTCTTGCCAGCTACCTGGGGACAGGGGGAGGAGTGGAGGTGCAGTGAGAATGTGGGGTGTCCACCGCGCTCGCTCTCACTCTCCCTGCTACCCTCCCCTAGGATGCCAGGACTCACGTTTTATGGAAGCCCCCCATGCTCAGGTGCCGGGTGCCCAGGAGGAGCCCACCTTGTCCCGTTGCCTCTTCTGGGTGAGCCGGGCTGCAGCTGTCAGGACCACAGGGGCCAGATGGGTTCGCACAGGAGCCGGTGTGCAAGTCTGGCTGGGAGAGAGCACACTGCTGCCCAGTTTCCATGCGGCGTCTCTGGGTGGCCCAGAGGCCCACACTGCGCCCCAACCTGTGGCTCACCGCATCTCCACGAGGGGACTTTGGTGCCATGACTCAGGCGGATGGGGGGCGCACAGGGACCTAGGAGCCCAGGTGCTGCTCAGGACCCAGAGGTCAGCCTGGACCTGCCCTTCCATGCCAGATGCTCATGCTTCTATCGCCAGCCAGGCTTAGGGACTGCACCCATGCACGAATTTCATGCATCAGGCCTCTAGTATATATATATGTCTGTGTAGGTGTGTGTGTATGTGTTAAAGATCAAGGCAATACAGCCAGGGCCCAGCCTTTTTTATGAACGTCAGCCTTCTCAGGAGACACTTGCCGACTGCTGATAAAGGGCACCCTTGGAGGAACCAGTGCTCCAGGCGTCCTGCCAAACATGTTCTTTATTAACCCTCCAGCGCCTGGGAGAGCTGGAGTAAATCCACATCCGAAAACGAGGCCCCACACAGAGCTGGGTTCTAACAAAGCTGTCTCCCTATTGCAACCTCTCGGGGCCACTGCCCATGTCCGGCCTGCAGCCTGCCTGGTTCTGTGAAGACAACTTCTGCCACGAGCACTCTGCCTCCTGCCATTCGTTCATTTTTCCCTAACTCCTCTTTCTCCAGCTCCCCTAGCTTGTCGGGCATGTGCACTGACTGTTACAGCTCCTGACCCCTGGCCAGAGACGCTGAGCTGAGTCGGTTACTCAGGACCCCATTTCCAGGTTTGAGTGTGAGTGTGGATTAGGTTGGCAGACACAGATGCATTACATGTAAAAACAAGATAAGCCCTTTGTGAGATTGTTTTGTTCAATGTTGCCTATGGCAGCTGATAGGAAATTGTGGGTAGCATTATCAGGCCAACCCCCCTCCCCCTCCCACTCCCCCCATCCTCCCCCCACCCACATTAGAATGGGGTGATCGACAAATGGTGATAATCAGCTGCCCTTGAGTTGGAGAGGCTTCACAAACCTTGCTCTGTGGAACTTGCACAAACTAGGAAAAACTCCTGTGACTAAATATCACATGATCTCACTCACTTGTGGAATATAATGAACAACATAACTGATGAACAAAATAGAACTAGAGACATAGAAGCATCAAACAGACTGTCCAACCTATGAGGGAAGGCAGGGAGGGGGGATAAGAGATCAACCAAAGGACTTGTATGCATGAATATGAGCATAACCAGTGGACACGGTAGGGGGGTGAGGGCATGTGCTGGGGGGTGGGAGCAGCCGGGGAGAGGTCAAGGAGGGAAAAATGAGACTCATGTAATACTTTAAACAATAAAGAATTTAAATTAAAAAAAATACACAACTCATGTGACTTACCAGTTTATGAGGGATAATAAAGTATTTGAGTTCATTTTAATGCATATTTTTCCATGCAAAATAAAACTACTGGGCCTGCCTGAGAAATAGTTATTTTTTGATGCTAATATGCTTTAAGTGGTAACTAATTATTGTGTGATATATAAACCTAAGACTAATTTCTACATTTATTGACTTGTTTTTAGCCTTTCCTTCTCCTTAACTTAACATTCTTATTAACCTGTAGGGAGCAGTACCCAGAGGAAACGCTACTAAAGAATACATGGAGAGTTTGCAGCTAAAGCCTGGAGAAGTGATCTACAAGTGCCCCAAGTGCTGCTGTATCAAGCCCGAGCGCGCCCACCACTGCAGGTACCCTGCCCTCCCTGGGGCAGCCCAAGTGCACCCACCACTGCAGGTACCCTGGCCCCTCCTAGGACAGGCATTCCCCCTCAGTAACCTCTCACCAGCATTACAATTTTGTGTATTGGATGCATGGCTTGGAGTCGTGTTCCCTCAGAGTATGGAATACTAATAATCCAACCTCTCCTTTTCAGTATTTGCAAAAGATGTATCCGGAAAATGGACCATCACTGCCCGTGGGTGAACAATTGTGTAGGAGAAAAGAATCAGAGATTTTTTGTGCTCTTTACTGTGAGTAGAAGTGTTTATGTGGTAACTTACATTGAGTTTTAAATTCTTAAACTAGAATCTTGTCTGGAGCTGGTGAATTTATTCTAATCTCAGACCAGTTTCCCTCTGACCTTTCCTCTGGATTCACATTATAATTCTGTGCTGTGACTAAAAGGAAGTAATCTGACAGATAAATACATGCTGCTGATGGTGCTTCAGGTTTTTCTGTCATTTAATTCTCTCAGATACACAGTTCTTATAATAATAGGATCTTGCTGAAGTTAAAACATGATTCCCACCGAAACCAGTTTAGCTCAGTGGTAGAGCGTCGGTCTGTGGACTGAAAGGTCCCAGGTTCGATTCCAGTCAGGCACGTGCACTTTGGTTGCGGGCACATCCCTGGTAGGGGGTGTGCAAGAGGCAGCTGGTCGATGTTTCTCTCTCATCGACGTTTCTAGCTCTCTATTTCTCTCCCTTCCTCTCTGTAAAAAATCAATAAAATATATATTTTTTTAAAAAACACACAAAAAACATGATTCCCTACTGTATGCTTTCCTATAAAATTATGTAACTTGGTCCAGCATGTTATCAGGTAGGAGATGTCAACTACTGCAATTGATTCCTTCCCTCATTCATTTTGTTGACAAATGCAATGGAGGCGACCACATCAGATTAAGCAGCCTTTGCTCCTAGAAATAGGTGATTGCTTATCTCGTGACCAGTTTTCCATTGTTGCAGATGTACATAGCTCTGTCTTCAGTGCACGCTCTGATTCTCTGTGGGCTCCAGTTCATTTCCTGCGTCCGGGGGCAGTGGACAGGTAAGGCCGTGTGTGTCTTTCCTGCAGTCACGCTGCTGAGTGATGAGGCTTTAAAGGAAAATTGATTTTCCAGTTTTTAAGAAATCCTAGCTCTTATTTTAGGAGTTGTTTTTAAGAAATCCTAGCTCTTATTTTAGGAGTTGGTGTTTTTTTTTCTGTTGTTGTTTTTAAGAATTTGGGTAAGTATTAACACTGCCTTTTTCCTAGCATAATGAAGTTCTCTATAGCAGCGTTTTTCAACCGCTGTTCCGCGGCACACTAGTGTGCCGCGAGATGTTGCCTGGTGTGCCGTAGGTGCAGACAAGACAAGAATTTTATAATTTTTCACTATTTTGTTTACTTAATATTTCATAATAAAGTAATTATAAAATACTTTCTTTGTGTTTATTTGATTCCTATTCAAGATAATTACTTTATATATAGTCAATATAGGCACAGAGTTAAATTTTTAAACATTTTCTAATGGTGGTGTGCCTCGTGATTTTTTTCATGAAACAAGTGTGCCTTTGCCCAAAAAAGGTTGAAAAACACTGCTCTATAGTAACTATTCTTCCTTAGTCCATTGATAATGTCTGTTAGATAGTCCCATTTGTATTTTGCAGATATGAAGACTAGAGGGAAGTTAGTATTGTTTCCATCAAACCTGGTTAGCCTGTTCAGCGTGCTCCTCATGACTAAATGAGCGTGGTGAAGGTGGGCATGGCCTGTCCAGCCCTGGGTGCCCAGGCAGGTACAGCTGTCCTGCCCAGGGCGGGGAGGAGCGGCCGTGTGGCGGTACACCTGCCTCTCTTCTTCTCTGGCTCTTGTTGCTTTTTAATACACAGATACAGTCTTAATAGAAACCTCAGTCATTATGGAATCTTTGGAAAATGCTGACCGGAAACGGTGGTGTGAATTTTCGCTCAGGAGGCCGACCTCCTCCGCCCCTCGGTGAACAATGAGTGTGCCTACTTAGAGAATGGCACATTCTCCCCGGAGGCTGGCCCAGGGCCGCCACTGTGAGGGGCCTGGGAGCTCACCTCACCACATCCTGCGGTTTGGGGCATCTGTTATGCTGTGATGTTCAGCCACAACCCACTTTCTCTCGTTCGCAGAATGCAGTGATTTTTCACCTCCGATCACTGTAATCCTGTTGATCTTCCTGTGCCTTGAGGGTCTCCTGTTTTTCACTTTCACTGCAGTTATGTTCGGCACCCAGATCCACTCAATATGCAACGATGAAACGGTATGCTTCGTCCGGGGCTGTGTTTGCTTAAGGTTTGGTGAGAGCTCGAGTAAATGGGAAATTCTAATGTCCACAGGAGGTGTGTGTGTATTATTAACTCGGAGATTAATTGGGCCGCCTTGATAAGCACCGACAGGCTCGCTGTATTTGTTCTTCCTGTTCTTATGCGAGTGCCTATTTCAGGGATCAGTATGACCTGAGAGTCAACAGAGCCAGGCAGGCTCCCAGTTTCCAGGAGACCCAGCCCTGGAGCAGCCGAGTGAGTTGCAGGAACGGATCGCCTTCATGCCTTTGAACTGTAGGCCTAAAGCAGACGCTCGATAAATATTTGTAGTAAATGAGTTAAAGGCTGCCCCTGGCCCGGAGGACTAGCTCTCTTCCTCACCTCTGTGGCTCTTCGGCCATCCTTGTCGCTGGTGCCACTGCCTGGCTGAGTGACATTGGCCTGGCCACGGCTGTGGCCTGGCTGTGCTCAGGGAGGCCGTGGGGCTGGTGCCGGGAAGGAGAGCCCACACTTCACCTGCACCTCGTTCTCTGGTGCAGAGGGACAGTTTGGTGGCCATCCCACCTTTTCAGCACGTGGCCTAACCTGGCAGTGTCGGGGTTTCCTGGCACTGCCACCCACACGCTTTTCTTTCCACTTCCAGGAGATCGAGAGACTGAAAAGCGAGGAGCCGACCTGGGAGCGGCGGCTGCGGTGGGAGGGGATGAAGTCTGTCTTTGGGGGGCCGCCTTCCCTCCTCTGGATAAATCCCTTCGTCGGCTTCCGATTTAGGCGACTGCAAATGAGACCCAGAAAAGGAGGCCCGGAGTTCTCCGTTTGAGACCCCTCTCCTGCTAGAACTTGTGAATGGACTTGAAATTATTTATTTGGTGTCTGAAAGGGTATTGACAACTCATCTGTGACCAATAGGGCAAATGGAACCTACACAAGCCAGTTGCTTGCAGCAAGCAGAATCTTACATATTTACAGTCGCAGGTGGCAGATTTTCCAAACTAGGACCCGGATGACGCAGGTGCTTTCACCTGTACAACAAAGAAAGGGAGGTGGCCACGTGAAAAAGCCAAAAGTCATTTTCCTCCCGCTCAGTTAGGACTTTGTTAAGACTACTTCGCATTTCTAAGAAGCTGTGTGATAGTACACGGGTTATTAAAGCCTTCGTACTGAGCTGCTGTTTTCAATCACGAAGTCGGGAAGTCAATCCAGTGAAAAGAATTCTCCAACTAAGTGGTCCCAGGGAGGCCTGCTGACCCTGCGATTCATTAGCGCACTCCCTTGGTCCAGGAGGGGCGTTTACATACAAGTACATTTTGGTCTCCATTAGCTCTGACATTCGCACTGAATTTGCAAACGATCTGTGCATTGCACACGAAGGCGGCTCCAGATACACTCCCACTGCCCGGAGGGGCCTTCTTTGACCCTGCAGCAAGTCTGTGTGCGTGTCTGTGTCCGTGTGTGTGTGTGTGTGTGTGCGCGCGCGCGTGCATGTGTGTTTTAAAATTGACAGTGTTGTTTAGGCGATGTAACACTTATTGGCCGTGAGCAGCAAACAAACTGTTTTTTAGAAACCGACGTTTCAGGGAAGCGGGGAGAGCTGCCCCGGGATCCTCCTCCCGTGGGCTCACGATGAATGTATTGCAAACTGGAGAATACCTTGATCCAAAGAACAATCATTCCTGTGTGGTCCTCTGTTGCCCTCCTGTTTTCGTTTTATCTTGAAAATCTTGAGCACATGAGGACCTCGGAACTAGTTGTGCCCAAATTAGCGGTGTATGAGTGGCACCTCCGTGAGAGAAGAGCCGCGTCCCCTGGCGGCCTTCCCCTGTGCGGAGTGGGGGCGTGTCGGAAGAGGGGCCGGCTCCGCAGCAGGTACACACCGAGAGAGACACGTGTCGACCCCTGGCATCACTGAGAAGGTGAGGGCACCACAGGCCATGAACCCTGGACTCTTGTGTCCCTCACTTGCAAAGAATATTCAAGATGGAACAGCTTGTTTTTCTTTTCTTTCTTTTTTTTTTATTTTTAATCATTTTTGTTTCTCTACCCACATCACCAGTGATTAAAAAAAAAAAAAAAGGACCCTTGGTGCAGAGCTAAAAATCATGCCAGAAAGCAAACAGCTCCCCTGCTTGGGGACTCGCCTTAAACTTGCCTGGTCTGTGCATGTTCTGCGGGACCCGTGAGGAAGCGCCTGTGACCGGCCGAGGGTCTCCGTGAGCCTGCCTCCCACGCTGAGAAGAGTTGGTGTCTCCCCCCTCGTCTTCATGCCTTTCTGTTCATCCGTGAACCGTTTCTGTTTCTGTTTTTAATTGATCCGTACCCTTTCCTAATCAGGGCTTCTACCACTGCTGATGCAAAACCACAAAGGGACCTACTCGAGACAAAATGGTACCCAAGTGAACAAAGCGTAGGATGTGGAAGTGAATCGAGTCACTGCAGAAACTGTGCGCTATGGGGGCTGTGTCACTGTCCCAGGGCCAGGCACCCGTGCGTCTGGGTGATCCAGAGAGTTTCCCCAAGATTGTTTTGCATATTCATTTGCACATCTGTTGTCTGGGTTGGACGTGTGTATTGGGCTTCAGTGTGAGCCTTTTAATATGTATATCTTGTTTATCAATAAATTATCAAAGTGGTTGAATCCTGTGACACTTGGCAAGTATGTGCAAATCAAGTATACTTGACTTTTCAACCTCTTCTTTCAATGTAACTTTTATATGAAATAAAATCACCGGTTGACTGATCTCAAACAGTTTATTATGTGGTAGAGTTCTTGGTGGATTGTCCGTGTGTTTTCTGTGGCTTTTCCTGGGCTTAGGGACACCAGCACCCCTGGCTGTGACCCTCACCCCTTGCCTCTAGTGCCTGTGAAAAGTGATGGGCATTTACATGCTGCTCATGCGCACTCTGCCCTATCCACATTTAATATTTTCCTCTTCAATTGGCACGCCATCTTTTACTTAGCTTTATCTTAAATATTGCTGTCATGTTTTAGTGCTGTTTGAAATAAAATTAAATTTAAAAAATATCACTCTTCAATCCAGAATCTCAACTTCCTATAACTTCATTCAACAAATGTGCTTGAGGGACCCAAAGATGAGTGAAGAGGGTGACCGTGCCCTCTTACCACCGCACGGAAGATGGGCAGCTCCACGAATGACCAACGATGCCCACCAGGAAGCCACACGCACTCTTCCACGGGCACTCGCCGGCCTTGCAGACGTGCAGAAACACATGGGGTCCTGGACACAGAGATACATACCAAATGGACACCAGGCCAGCAGCAACTCTCAAGCCTGTGTTGGTGGCTCTGCAGAAATTTGCTGCGATGTTAATTGTATTCCTCTTATTAGGACATTACAGAGGCTAGTTAAGAAGTCCGACATTTGCATTTAAATGAAAATATTACTAAAGAGGAAGTAGGCTACATCTTATCTTCTATTAGATATGATTTTTGTTTGGCTTGCCTATGCAGAGAAGAATACCCTTAAGGATAGCATGGGGAAAGCAGAGGAATGGGGACGCCCATAGAATCCACATTGATCCAAAGTAGCATTCCGCTGCTTCAGCGAAAGGGTACACTACCTGCAACATTGCCTGAGGATCGGATGTTAAACCACATTGCTCCTATCCATCCAACTGACAATTTAGGCAGCCCAAGGTCACAGGGAAGATAGTGATGATGCAGATCTGGGGTGGTTCAGTTAGCAGAAAGCTGAGCCAGAGAATGGAAGGCTTGATTGCTGGCCTGTTTGGGAAACAAGATTACTGAAGAACTTTCTATGCACAGTGCATTTTCAGTTCGGAGAACACACAATTTCCAAGTTCCTGACACCCCTCGATTCACTGCCTGCTCTCCCTTCCCCTCCCCACTCACCCAATATATTTACTTTGCACATTTTGTTCATTAGAGTTTATACTATGACGACTATTTTGTGCTAAACCAAGTAGGTTTCTGGGATGTACAACTTTTTGCTTTCCCCGAAGATTAAAGTTGCTGGTCAGTCTTCTCCCCCACATCCCCTCCCCCAAGCCTCTCTGGGTGTGGCCCTCACACCCTCCGCTCCTGTCCCCGGAGGCAGCCCTGACTTCAGGTGCCTGCACAGCTATTTTCCCAAGATTCCTGTGTTTGAGCTCCGGCTTCCTGGGTTCTGCATCTTCCAGATTCTTCAACTGTTCATCATGTTCCCTTGTAGTTCTTTGAAAAGGGGTATGTTGTTCAAGTTTTTCAAGATTTTAGCCGGTCTGACCCTCGCCTTCGGTTGATGGTTTAGCCAGACCATGGATTTTCTCTTCATTACATCTCATTTAGCACATTGGAGATACCAAACCATCATTGTCCACTCCCAACTAGGCCACTGAGAGGATCCAGTCCTGGTTCCTGTTTTATGTGACCTCGCTCTTTTATTTTAAAATCTTAGGAAGCAGCTAATATCCTCTTTTTTTGTCCTAACTCCTCAAATTGAACAACCATCTGCCTTGGTGCCCTGCTTGGCATCTCCATCTGAGACATATGCTTTGAGTTCTGGTAAACGTGCTGTTCCTTCTTTGGGGATTTAATATCTTGATCTTATTTTCCAACTCTTACAGAGTGAAAGTTGCACTGCCTAGACCAACCCTCTCATTTTCTCTGTTACTAGCTATGCAGGCAGTCGGACCACCGGCTTGCAACCACTGGTCTATGCTTTCTGGAATGCACCTGTAACTTGGTCTTGCAGCTCTTCTACTGGATATTTTATTCAGGAGTGATAGCTTTAATTTCCAAGAGCTTTTTACTACTATTGTCCCTTTGTCCTTAAAAAAAAAAAGACAATTTTTTTCAGAGCAGTTTTAGGTTCACAGCAAAATTAAATGGGAGGTACAGGGATTTCCTACATACCTTTTGTCCCCACGAATGCATGACCCCTTCCCCCCCACAATCAATATCCTCACCAGAGTTGCACATCGGTTACAATCAACGAACCTACACTGACACATAATCACCCAAAGTCCTCAGTTTACACTATGATTCACTCTTGGTGGTGTACACTGTGTGGGGTTGGACACAGGTATAATGATATGTATCCATCATTCTCGTTCAGAGTACTCTCAGTACCTAAAATTCCTCTGTGCTCTGCCTACTCATTCCTCCCCCAACTCCCCACTGATCTTTTTATAGTCTTATTTTTCATCATTTCCAGAATGTCATGGAGTTGGAATCACAGTGTGCAGCCTTTTCACATTAGTTTCTTTCACTTAATAATAGGCCTTTAAATTTCCTTCACACCTTGTCATGGCTTAACAGCTCAATCCTTCTCAGTGCTGAATACTATCCCATTGTATGTACCACAGTTTATCCATTTGCCTACTAAGGGCATCTTGGTTTGGGCAATTATGAATAAAGCTGCTGTGTGTAGGTTTCTGTGTGTACATGAATTTTCAATGCCTTTGTGTTCTGCTAAGAGTTTTACAGTTTTTGGTCTTCTAAGTCTAATCCATTTTGAGTTCATTTTTGTGTGTGGTATAAGAAGGGTCCAATTTTATTCTTTTGCATGTGAATATCCCATTTTTCCAACACCATTTATTAAAGAGACTGTCCTTTCCCCATTGTGTATTTTGGCACTCTTGTTGAAGATTAGTTGACCATATATGCATGGGTTTATTTCTGGGCTCTCTAATCTGTTACATTGGTCTATGTGCTGTCTTTATGCCAATACCACACTGTTTTGATTACTCTAGCTTTGTCTTATATTTTGAAATCATAGAGTGACGCCTGCAGCTTAGTACTCAAGACTGATTTGGCTAGTAGTCATAGTCTTGTGTAGCACCTAACCCTAACCCTAATCCTAACCCTAACCCTAACCCTAACCCTGATTTGGCTAGTAGTCATAGTCTTGTGTAGCACCATATGAATTTCATAATTGTTTTTTCCATTTTTGTAAAAAAAAATGCCATTGGAATTTTGATTACATTGACTCTGTAGATAGATTTGGGTAATATGGACATTTTAACAATATTAAGTCTTCCAATTCATGAACATGGGATATCTTTCCATTTGTTTGTGTCTTCTTTGATTTATTTAATCGATCTTCAGAATATAAATCTTTCACCTCCTTAGTTAAGTTTATCCTTAAATATTTTATTCTTTATGGTGATTTTGTAAATAGGATAATCTTCCTTATTTCCTTTTCACATAATTTGTTCTTAGTGTATAAAAATGCAATTGTTGGGGGTTTTTTTTGTGGGTTTTTTTTGCATGTTGAGTCTGTATTCGGCAACTTTACTGAATTTTAACAGGTGTTTAGTGGACTCGTTAGAGTTTTCAACATATAAGATTATGTTGCTGCAAACAGGGACACTTTTATTTCTCCCTTTCTAATTTGTTGGGCTTTTATTTCTTTTTGCCTAATTGCTGAGATTAGGACTTCCAGTACTATGTGGAAGAGAAATGGAAAGAGTGAGCATCTGATATTAGAGGGGAAGAATTCAGATTTTTACTGTTGAGTATGATGTTAACTGTGAGCCTTCATATATGGCCTTTATTATTATTATCATTATTATTAGGCCTTTATTTTGAGGTACTTTTCTTCTTTCATTTTCATTTATTTATTTTTATTTTTATTTTTTAAATATTTTTATTGATTTTTTACAGAGAGGAAGAGAGAGGGATAGAGAGTTAGAAACATCGATGAGAGAGAATCATCGATCAGCTGCCACCCGGCACACCCCCTACTGGGGATGTGCCCGCAACCAAGGTACATGCTCTTGACGGGAATCGAACTCGGGACCTTTCAGTCCGCAGGCCGACGCTCTATCCACTGAGCCAAACCGGTCTCGGCTATTTTTTTTTTTTTCTAATTACAGTTGATATTCAGTATTTTCAGGTGTACTGCACAGAGGTTAGACATTTATATAACTTACGAAGTGATCCCTGTGATAAATACCCACCTGATACCATACAGAGTTGTAACAATATTATTGACTATATATTCTCTATGTTGTACCTTATATCCCTATGATATTTTGGAACTGCTATGTACTTCACCTTTTTCACCAAATTCCCAACCCTCTCCCCTCTGGCAAAGGTACTTTCCTTCCACTCCTATTTTGTTGAGAATTGTCATCATAAAAGGTTGTTGAACTTTTTCAAAAGTTTTTTCTGCATCAATTCAAATAATTGTATAATTTTATCCTATATATGGTTAATGTGGTGTCTCACATTTATTGATTTGCATTTGTTGAACTATGCTTGCATTCCAAGGATAAGTACCACTTGGTCATGGTGTGTGATTCTTTTAATGTGCTATTAGATTTAGTTTTCTAATATTTTGTTAAGAATTTTTGCATCTATATTTATCAGGGATAATGACTTATAGTTTTCTTTCCCTGTGGTATTTCTGTATGGCTTAATGCTGGCTTCCTCAAATGAGTTTGAACGTGTTCCCTCCTCTTCAGATTTTTGGAAGACATTGAGAAGGACTGCCATTAGTTCTTCTTCAGATGGTTGGTCTGAGTGAAGCCATCTGGTCTTGGTGACAAGCTCTTCCAAACAGGCATGTCCTCAGCCTGCTGCAGGACATGTGATCCTCTCAGAGCTTACAGATAAGGACCACCAAGATGTTTGCATGCTCACAGGTCCCTCCACATTCTTCAGACAACACAAAACACAGCTACTCCAGGTAAGAGAAAACAACGATGAGATAATTTCATTCCATCTAAGGAATGAAAACTGCCACTGGTACATGCTGTCTCCCTTCTTGTGTCCATCGGCCACATAGACGTGATTTTTCCTCAGTACTGGAACATCTCAAAGAAGCGTGATGCTGAAGGCTGGCGGGAGCCGAGATGGGGAACAAGCTCTTACATTTACTTGGGACCCTAAGTCCCCTCATACATTTCTGACTAGTAGCCCCACACAGAAAGCCACAGAAGTGAATGCCCGGCGAGGCCCTGTTTTCATAAGGATATTATCATGTTGTCCAAAGGTCTCCTGTTGAAATACACCCAACATTTTACAAACTCACTCTTAGAGCTCTCAAACCATAACATACACACAGATTCCTTGGCATATTGGTAAAATCTAGGCTCTGCTTCGGCAGGTCTGGGGGATGGCCCGAGATCCTGCATTTTTTAAAAAAATACATATTTTTATTGATTTTTTACAGAGAGGGAGAGAGATAGAGTTAGAAACATCAATGAGAGAGAAATATCGATCAACTGCTTCTTGCATGCCTGCAACCAAGGTACATGCCCTTGACTGGAATTGAACCTGGGACCTTGCAGTCTGCAGGCTGATGCTCTATCCACTGAGCCAAACTGGTTTTGGCGATCCTTCATTTTTAACCAACCCCCCGTGAGGCGGATGCTGCTGGTCCTCAGACCACACTTCAGAGTAACAGAGTCTAAATGTTGGCAAGTGTGGGACGAGTTCTTCAACCTGTGGTAGCTATTCAATGCAAGTCCTAAACAACCCTTTGGCAACACAGAAATATACCTGTATAAGTAAGACAGTCCTCATTTATCCACCTATGTCAAGACTATGTGCATGACACACACATGTCTAAATAAAATCAGAACAGGAAGGAAAAATTGGGAAATGAAAGAATTTGGGCTTATTGAGGTGACTATCCTTTTGGAGAATTTAAATTTTTAGAGTCTTCATATGTTTGTGGAATAAGCAATATTCTGTAAAGTATGTGATCCAGAAAGTGAGATGTTTAGCTGAGCTGTGTACCTCTACTCTAAAAGGACCTTTCAGAACTCACTCATTTAGAGAACTGTTACGACTTTGTGAGAAAAGCCTAGAAGATACGATTCACGTAGGACGTGTGCCTGTGGGGAAAGCAGCGCTTACAATTATTTAATCAGGACATGACTCCATCTGTGGAGGGTGGGCCCCTTCAGTGGTGTCATCTGGGGGGTGAGAATCATTTTCCCGCAGAGCCAGTGACCCGGATGCTCTTGGACTTGGCAATAACAGCAGCACAGTGGTGTTGCCGCTGACGTTTTGTCTTGGCTGTTTCCCCAGTCCCAGCATCCCAGGGTCCCAGTTGCAGGACTATTTGAAGCACCAGAGGCATCATCAAATCAGCAAGGAGGTTCCCCAGGGCCGGTTTGCGGGAGGGGGGGGAGGGAACGGGGAGGGAAATGGTCATTTGGGGGTGGAAGCTCTGGCTTATTGAAGATCTGCAAGTTGGTGCACCAGCCCCAACATCCTCCCTCCTGACAGATGCCTAGATGCAGACATGCACACAGGTGTGAGTAAACAGGCTCACAGGCAACCACAAGCCCTCCGACGCATCTGCTGGCTCACCTTCACTGGCCACTGGATTTATTTGAGCTCCAAGACAAGCTCCAAGTGCAAGGTTAAATAATAACGATGATCGCCAGAACAGCACTGCCATTCCCAGTTTCCAAAGTGCCTTCCTACACCCAGTCTGATCAAGTCTCCACTAAACCCTTTGAGGCAGACAGCACGTTCAGCAAGTCCCCACTTCACATCGCCAGTAGGTTCTTGGAAATGCACCTTTAAGTGACACATACTAAGCAGCGTATAACGAAACCAACTTGACCACAGGCTAATGGATAGAACCAAGAGATGAGTTTGTATGGCACATTTCTCATCACAAAAACATCACCAGACTTCGAATAAGAACGCAAAAACCCTTCTAATGTTAAACAGTGAAGCGAATGTGAACTAGACATACATGTAAGAAAGATAAACGAAAGCAAGTCAGGTCATTCTCCTCCAACCCACTGATTCCAGCTCAGATTGGGGGGGCCGGAGCCTCTGCCAGCAGCTCAGGGTGCGAGGTGGGCCCCCACCCTGCACAGGAGGCCCTGGCAGCACAGTGTGCATGCATCCCCACACTCACCCAGACAGGACAATGTGGGCACTCCAGTTTGCCTCCTGTGCACATGTCTGGGGTGTGGGAAGACATGGAGTCCCCGGAGAAAACTCGAGCAGACATGGGGAGAACATGCACACTCCACACGACAGTGGCTAGGGCTGGGAACCAACTGTTTTTTCTCATCAGTGTTATAACCAGATAACATTGAATGAAATAACATTATTCAAGGACCTGCTGTACCCGTTTTATAGACCAAAAGACTGAGGCTTATCAAGGTTACATGAAATGCCCAGCTTCTGCAGGTAGGAAGAGAGGAAAGATTCCACAGAGGTCATTCTAACTAGATTAAAAATACTTTTTTTCTAATCTAGTTCCTTCTGTTTCTTTCTTTCTTTCTTTCTTTCTTTCTTTCTTTCTTTTTTTAATTACTGACTTCAAAAACAGGAAAAGGACTAATGAAAGCTCTTGAATTAATAAAGAAGTCAAAAGCAGTAACAAATGAAAACCCTCACTGTGGTTATTTCAGTGATATTTTCAGCTCAGGGGTCTGAACCGCAGAGTGTATGGTAGCTGACTTCATCCTTGCTTCCAGGCTGACCGTGCCCCCCTTGGTACATGAGCCTGGCCTGTCAATTCCCTGCCCCTCCCCCACCCAACCTCAAGGAAGCCTCTGTGTTGTATTTAGGACGCCTGCAAGTGCTGGACCCAACTGGGAATTTCTGGTCTCCACTGATATTCAAATTCTGAGTTTTGAGGGTCTGGAATGCATATATGCATGGCCTAACATGCCCTTTCTTGACCTTACTCCATGACAGAGATATGCCCACCATGGTCTCTATCAAAGCCTGGAGAACAGTTGCTTAGGACACCTGGAGGTTAGGGACGGAACTCAGGTGCGGAAGGACCCAGCTGATGACTGGGAGGGGTTGCTCAGGGCACACAGGGATCATTTCATGTTTAATAGTATTAGCGTTAGCGTTTCAATAATACAGTCATGTGCTACGTAATGACATTTCTATCAAGATTATAACAAAGCTGAAAAAACTCCTATTGCATAGAGATTCATAGCCATCCTGATGTCATAGTGCAATGCATCCCTCATGTGTTTGTGATAAGGATTGTGTAAATTACCCTCCTGCATGCCGGCTGTATACAGCACAGCCAATCACAGTTACAGGCTCTTCCATCTGGTTGTGTAAGTGCACTCTATGATGTTCACAACAAAATCACCGGAGGATGCATTTCTCGGAAGGTAGCCCCATCATTAAGCCATTAAATTGATACATTACCCATTTCATTATTGTAATGACAATGTTATTAATAACAATGACAATAATAATAATACAATAATAATGTGAGGAGCTGGCTGACCTCCAACTTACCTGGTCATAGGAAGCAGCTCACAGAACTCCAGGAGGACCAATTTCTGCCACTTTATGGACTTGAACGTGTCACTGAGGGTGGCTGGGTCCCAGTTGGCAAGCAGCTGCGGAAACTGCTGCAGGGAGAGGAGAAAGGGGTGGCCCTCAGCCTGGCTTCTACATAATGTCCACCAGAGGGCGCCACAAGACAGCAAATGCCCACACTTGTTCCGCCACAAAACCAAATTCCTTTATTGTTGACTCATCTGGCCAATGGGCCCACAGATATTTACTGAACACCTACTGTGTGCAGGCGAGGCCTCTGCCGTCAGTAGACATGAATACCATCAGTTAAATTACAATTATGTACTGTGATACATGGGATAAGAGAACCCGGCAGCAGGGAGAAGGAGCATCAGGGTGGGCGGCACGAATGAGGAATCTGGCAAGAGGGGGGAGGGAAGGGGAAGAAAGAGTTGTGCAAAGGCCCTGGGGCAGGGAAGGGCTGGGAGAGTGGCACTATACCCACGGTGGGTGGTGAGGTTTAGTCTTTAATATCAACTTGGAATTGGAGCTAGTTAAACCAGAGAATGCTGGCGTGAGTTCATGGTTCAATCTATCAGGTTCAGAGAAGGTGCTGAGGGGTTAACATGCACACACACACACTGAAGACCACCAAGCAGGTGGGGCAGAGATTCATCTGAAGTAGATTTCTTTTTTTCTTTTTAAAATATATTTTATTGATTTTTTTACAGAGAGGAAGAGAGAGGAATAGAGTTAGAAATCCATGAGAGAGAAACATCGATGAGAGAGAATCATCCATGAGAGAATGAGATCATCGATGAGAGAGAATCATCGATGAGAGAGAAACATCCATGACAAAAAATCATCGATCAGCTGCCTCTTGCACATCCCCCAATGGGGATGTGCCCGCAACCAAGGTACATGCCCCTGACTGGAATCGAACCCGGGACCTATCAGTCCACGGACTGACGCTCTACCACTGAGCCAAATCAGTTTCGGCTGAAGTAGATTTCTTAAAGAAGGGGCCAGTCTTCAACCCTTAAGGCCAGGAGCGTTTCCTTCTTGGGTGGGTTGTGGGAGAAGGGGTGACATCTGCTGTGGAAAGCCGCCGTGGGAGTGCAGGGGTGGAGGTACAGGTGGTCGGGAGGAGTCTGTGCATAGCCTTTCTCTGGCCTTGGCCTGGGTGAGACCAGCCCTCCAGGTCCCGGGGACAGTTGCTCACTGGGTGGCCTTGAGGGTTGTCTGGCGAGAGAGCTGCTCAGAAAGCATGGTGACCCGGGACTCTGCGAGGGCTGCTCTGAGGGCGGTTTGGCTCTCCGTCCGAGCGGCCGTGAGATGTGGGTGAAAGAGCCAGGCAGCTGTGGCTCCGGGTCCAACACTGGGTGACCCGGGGCAAGTGTCTTCATCGTCTGTGATTGGGTTTCCTCCTCTGCCAACTGACACCGTCACACCTCATGCAGCCACTGGGAGGATGAGAAAGGACTGACTGGGTGCCTGGCACATATTAGGGACTCAGGAAGCGGCAGCGACTATTGTGGTCCGGTCTGGCGAAGGGCTTTGCAGCAAAGGAAGGACCTCAAGCCAGGCCCGGCACGCAGAGGACAGCTGGGCTCCTCGTCCATCTTGTTTGCTCACTTCTCGGTTTCTCTGGGTTAACACAGCGTGCTCAGTTAAGATGGCCTTGCAGGTTTTTTTTTTTTTTTTTTTTTTTTTTTTAAACCAAATAAAAACTTGACCAACTAAACAAAACCAAGTCCATTTATAACAAAGTCCCACCAAGGCAAACATTTGCAGTCCCCAGAAGGCGTGTGTCCGTGGAGCGGGGCCCGTGGAATGTTAAAAGGCTGCAGCTCGTGTCCTGAAAACCACCGGCCTCTGGTGTTGGCCTGGGCCGGCCTCTCGGCCGGGAGGTACTTTTCCATCTGTCCTCCCTGCTCCCAGCAGAGCCCGAGGCGGTGGGGCGGCTGTCCAGGCACTTGGACGCTCTGTCCTCGGTCACCTTGGACAGAGCCTGCCAGCTGGTGGCCATGACCCGGCCCGCCCCCCTGGCATCGGTAAAACACCCACAGTCAGTCCCTCGCCCTACAAATCATTTCACCTAGAAACACAGATTCATGGCCTCCCAGAGCCCAATTCTTACCCGGCCAAACTTCCTTATTTTTTTTTTTTTAATATGTTTTATTGATTTTTTACAGAGAGGAAGGGAGAGAGATAGAGAACTAGAAACGTCAGTGAGAGAGAATCGATCAGCTGCCTCTTGCACACCCCCTACTGGGCACGTGCCCGTGATCAATGTACATGCCCTTGACCAGAATCGAACCTGGGACCCTTCAGTTCACAGGCCAACACTCTATCCACTGAGCCAAATGGTTTTGGCCAAACTTCCTTATTTTTGTTTTGTAACTTATTAAGGCACAACTCACATAACATAAAGCTAACCGTTTAAACAATTCGGTGGCATTTCACAGTGCTGTACCACCTGCGTCCAATTCCAGAGCATGTCCGTCATTCCCAACCAAGGCCCTTGCCAGCAGGAGGAAAGAGGCTGGAGAAAGAGCCATCCACTGAAGAAGACCCCCCCTCCCCAGAGCAGGTGGCAGTCCCTACCTCCCACTCCTGCCCCCACAAGGCTGGGGCCGCCATGCTGGTCTGGCCAGATTCGGGTTATAGTTTGCCACCCCTCACCTCTCTTTGGAGCAGAAAAGAATATGGTCACTAATGGGAAAGCTCTAGAGACGTCAGAACGACCTCAGTTAATTAAAAGAGGAGAAGCTAAGGGAAGGCGGGCTTAGTGGCTAGTTGACAGTGACCCCCGAGTGCGAATACGTTTATGTATGGGCCCCCCACAATTAAAGCAGGGCTTCCTCTGCCCAGCTTCCTCCTCCTCCCTGCCTTGCAGTCCCCTTTCCACACGTTTGGGGCAGTTGGGGAGCAGGTGGGCGGGAAGAGCAACTACAGAGACAGAGGGCGCCAGGGAGGGAGCCCCCTGGTTGTGGGAATCTGGACTCCAGATGAGGGGAGAGAACAAGGCAAACTGGAGGGAGGAGGCTCCTTTTCCCACAGAAGCAACGCCCAGGGGAGGGGAGAAGATGGGGGGAGGTCTGGGTGAGCGCATGAGCGTCCTGAGTCACCGCAGACCCTCAGAGACCGGGAGGAGAGGAAGCAGGGTGCTGAGAAACACATTGTGGGTGAAGGAGCGGCTCCCTTTCGATGTTGTAGATCAGTGTTTCCCAAACTTTTGACATCTGTGTACCCCTTCTATAATCTTCATAACGCTGAGTACCCCTCGTACTCATGAGAACGTAGAATAAGGCGCAGCTAAGCTCGGTGCAGTGCGTATCCCCACCAAACTCCGGTGCAACGCGTACCCCCACCAAACTCTTCCGGTACCCCTGGGGGTATGCGTACCACACTTTGGTAAACACTGTGGAGAAATGCGAGTGAAGGCCACACACCTCCCTTCCCTCTCAGCTGCTGCACCTTACTTTCCGACGCCCTTCTGCCTGGCTCCTGGCAGGACCATGTGTAAAGGCCGCCTAGCAGCAAGGAAATAACTTATTCTCCATTACAACTCGGAGCGGGTGTGTGTGTGTGTGTGTGTGTGTGTGTGTGTGTGAGAGAGAGGGGGGGGGGCTGTCCTCCCCCACATCAAAGATGAGGAAACTGAGGCACCAGGAGGCCATGAGAGTTGCCAAGGTCCCGGAGCTAGGAAGGGGCCACGCCAGGACAAGGCCCGTGTTTTCCTGGCTACAATCCCCAGCCTCCTCTCTCCATCCAGCTCTGCCCCTGGGGAGGGATCCTGTGTCACTGAATCACCTCTTTTTCAGAGTCGAACATTCTAGGCCAGATCTGAGTGAGGTCCGCTGTTTCCTCGGTTTGGCCTGACCTCAGGGCACTGCTGCCTGGCCGTTGGCAAGGCCCCCTGTTGGCGGTCAGCGGCTGGTGGCCAGGCTGCTCTGGGCATGATTCAGTGGAAATTCGGATAATGCAATAAAGACCCTTATTTACCTTCCTGGTCAAAACACACAGGACAATTTAGAGATGTCCCATATGAGTGGGCCTGCTGCTGGCATCACGGGGGTGGTCACCCCAGTCCGAGCTGGTGGGAGCTGAAATCTGCACAGCTTTCTGGAGGGAGCGGTGCAGGAATCAGGTCTGAGACAGGCAGAGCCTGAGACTCCCAGCCCCGCCTCCAGGAGCACAGCCCAAGGGAAGCATCCCCATGTCCATTGTTCCCATCCCCACAGCCACGCCCTGCGGCCCCGCGCCCATGTGGCCAGGAAGCTTGCGTCTGATTGGTTAACTGCAGCGATTGTTCTCCCCAGATCTGATTTCTTCGCTTCTCACCCCAAAATGAAAGAGCATGTTGGCTCTTTTTAAAAAATAGCATCTAATTATGCGTACAAATTTCTGTTGACCTCACAGCTTGCCTTCTCACTCCAAAGCCACAGAATTTTCCATCGGGAGGGGACGTAAGGGCTTTTCTGTCCACCGTTTCCCAATGTGTATCCCGGGGGTGGTGGAGGCAGATGCTTACCCGCTTGAATGCACGTGGGAAAACGAGCTGTGCCCTCCCTACACGACTTCTCAGAGCCTTTGCCGCAGGCTGGGCCCCCACGCTCCCGCGGGCACAGAGGGAGCGGTGTTTCCCCCGAGGCCCGGCTACTGCGCTCATTACCGGGGCTGGGGTTCCAGGTTCCCTCAGACTGGGCGGCTAAGACGGAGACATAAATTCTCTCTCAGCCCGGGAGGCCGGAAGTCCAAAGTCAAGGTGTCAGCGGGGCCAGGCTCCTCCACAGGCTCTAGGGGAGGGACCTCCCGCCTCTTCCAGCTCCTGGGGCTCCTGGACTGTGGCCACGTCGCTCCCACCTCTGCCTCCGCTCCACACGTGCACCATCCCTTGTGTGTTTTGCTGTGTCCAATCTCCCTCTTCTGACAAGTCTTTGGATTAGGGCCCGCCCTGCTCCAGAGTGACCTCGTTTCGGCTTGATCACATCAGCCAAGACCTTATTTCCAAATAAGGTTACAAAGCTCTGCATGGATGGGAATTTTTTTGGGGGGACGCTGCTCACCCCAGTACAGATGGGAAGACCTCAGAGGCTTCTGAGCAGGAAGGCAATGGAGCCAGTGGATGTCACTTTCCGAGCATCCCTTGCTCAGCCTGTTGTGCTGGGACAGGCCACAGGGGGGAGTGAGGGAGGGGGTGGGCACCCAGAGAGGGGGGAGTGGGGAAGGAGGTGGGCACACAGAGACAGCAATGGGGCGGCCACTGCCCAAGGTCACCTCCCAACACCCCTGCCCAGGGGTCCTACCACTCAGCTTCCTCTACGCCCACCGTGTGCCCCGTGGACACTCCTGCCTCCCCGTCAACATGGGAGGCTGTAAATATTGGGGCTTCAGCAAGCCACTCTTCCTCTCAGGGCCTTGGGGTCCCCTTCTGAAACATGGGGTTCCATACTCAAAGGTGGTCCTGTTGGTGGTGCCCCAATGGGCCCCTGCAGCTCTGTAGAAATGGTCCCGCCCCCAGCCCCCACCCCACGCAATCCCCACGGGCCTTCCGGCAGCTGGTATGTGTCTGGGTGTTCTGGGGAGGGACAGGATGGATGTGCTGGGCAGGAGCACCACCGTGGGCACCGCCAGCAGACACCAGGGTCTGCACGGTGCAGGAGAGGTCCCGGGTGGGGAGACTCCCGTGACCACAGCCTCAGGCTGGGGCCGGTTCTTTTCAGCAGGGCCGAGGGCAGTTTGTGCTCATGAAAAGAGTCGCGTGGCCCAGGCCGGAGTCGGGACCAGCCCGCCCACCACGGTCTCTTTCCGAGCTCGCCATGAAGCAGGTTCCAGAGCCACAGTCCACCGGCCCCATTTGAGCTTTCAAATTTCTTGCAGACCTTTGCCTGTTGCCGGGAATTTAAAGGATTCGGTCCAACATCTGGGCAAAAAGAAGGCTCTGCCTCCACGGCACAGGCTAGGCTGGGCGGCAGCCGTTTCTGCACGGCTGAGGGATTGCCTGGCCAGGGGCACAGCTGTCTCGTCTCCCCACCTGCGAGAGGGAGCATCACTGACCAGTCTCCTTTGTGAAAGAGCAGCTGGAGCCCCAGCAATGAAGGAGGACACTTGGGTATGTTTAGCGTGGAGCCATATCTGCTGGTTTGCTTATGTCTCTTCAAAGCGTTGCCTAATCGGAAACGGGCAAGAGCAGCCAGCGGGTGTTGAGTGTCTTGGGGCTGCCACACACCGGGCCTTCAGACAGCAGAAACTACGGCTCTGGAAGCGAGAAGGTGACATCCGGCGGTGGGCAGGCCACGCTCCCTCCTCCGGAGGCTCCAGGGGAGGAGTCCGTCCGCTGCCCCAGCTCCTGGGGTTGCCAGCTATCCTGGGCGCTCCAAGGCCTGCAGACCTGTCGCTCCACCCTCTGCCCATCACCAAACATCCACGTCTGCTCCCTCTCTGAATTCATTGAATTCAGGGCCAGCCCAATCCAGCACAACCTCTTTCATTACCTTCATCTGCCAGGACCCTCGTTCTGAACAAGGTCACATTCACAGGTTGGGGATTGGGCCTCAGTGTGTCTTTTTCAGGACAACAACCCACCCTGGTAGAGTGAGCAGCATGGCGCCTCCCATCCGCCCACGCTCTTCCCACGTAGACAGCAAAATGAGGAAAGGCTTAGCGTAGGGACAGCTCCCTCCCGGCTTTTTTTCTTTGGAGGAAGGGCTGCCAGGGACAGCCCGGGATGCTCCCGCTGTAAGTGCCAGAGGCTTCCCTCCCAAGGAGCAGCCGCCTGAGGCCAGCCAGCCGCCCTCTGGCAGAGCCAGGCCAGACTTGGGGTTGCAGCGCCGGGCCAGGGCTGGGCCGTGACCGAGGCTCCTTCCCCGGGAAGGAGCTCAAAGTCTCATCCCGGGTCCAGGAACCAGGCACAGCCAAAGAGCAGAGGTGAGAGCAAGAATGCAGGCAGAGAGAACCCCGTGCTGGTGCCTGTTAGAGGCAGGGGAGCAGCCTCGGCGCCAGGGCCTCTGTGACCTCTCGGGCCGTGTGCACAGACCACGGTGACCATCAGCCCGCTGGTCCTCTGGGTGGGGGCCAGCGTCAGCTCACAGGCTCCCCGGAGGCTGCCCTGAGGGGGACTGGAGACTGCCACCCCAACAGTGTGCTGCTTCACAGAGGGGTGCAGGGACCAGCCAGGTCACACAGTAACCAGGCAGGGCCGAGGCCGGACACTGAGGCCTAGTGCCCCAATTCTGCCAACGAGAACCTAGGGCCTTTTCCCCCTCCCCCCAGGATGGCATCTGTCAGGGAGGTTTCCACCCTGGCAACAGAGTTGATTTTGTACTGTTTTGTTTTTTAATGATTTTACTGATTTAAGGAGAGAAAGAGAGAAACATGGATGTGCGAGAAAAACATCAATTGGATGCTTCCCGTACGCACCCTGACCAGGGATCAAACCTGAAACCTGGATATGTGCCCTGACCGGGGATTGAACCGGCGACCTTTTGGTACATGGGACAATGCTCACTCAACTGAGCTACACTGGCCAGGGCTGATTTTGTAATGGTTTTATAGTAGCCGTCAGGGAGAAAACGTCACCTGCTTAGCAGCCAGGGACACCTGGTGTTTGGGAAAAGGGGTGAGAGAAGTGTTATTGACTGAACGCCTGCCACACGCTGCATGCACTCTCACACTTACACCCGCCACCTCACCCTGGGAGAGTTACACACCCGTCTCACCTGGGAGCAGCCAGACACTCGGGCAGCCTGGAGTCAGCTGAGGGTCCCTCCCTCCTCGGGTCCTTGTGGATGGCGTTTCTGCTCACTGAGCTGTTTCCTCGCCTGTAAAAGGGCATCACAAACTCAATGCCACTGGCGGTCATGAGGATGAGGGGTTCCATCCTGACGTATGGTAGCAACCATACTTAGGTAAAAACTGCTGTTTGAATTTTAACCCTGCTATTCTGGCTTCGGCACTCGCTTGCTTGCTTAAACGATAGGGTAGTTGCCTCAGCTTCCAGATTGAGACCTGGAGGCTAAGGCAATTTTCCTGTGCCTGTGGGCCAGGACCACAGGAGATGGATTCCCACAGACTCAGGAGCTTCAGGAGTAGAAACTGTAGATAACCTTTAGAGATTAACTGCTCAGCTCTGCTTCTGTACCATCTATCGCAAGATAGAGCCACATTCCAACGTCCAGCAGGATGTGACTGGGAGTGACCCTGCAGGCTATTCCCAGCCTTTAGAATTTAGAACAAAGGAAAATTTTTGTGGGTTAGACCTTTAAAAGGGACTGCCTAACCCTGAAATGGTGCAGTCGTGTGGATTCCACCTGCGTGTGGTGCTCTCGAGGCTGTCCTGGCCAGTTCAATAAATCCTTGCCTGCTTTTTTAAATTAATCATCAGCCTCCGGTGGTCTTATTTTGAACCCAGGGTTCGACCCCACAACACATCCCAGGAATGGGCACCTAGTAGGTGCTCCAGAAAAGTGATGTGTTGCTTTTCTATGGGAGCTGCACTAACTGTCCACAAACAGAGCAGCTTGCACAGCACACGGTTTACTGAATGGCCGTTCTGGAGGTCAGGGGTCCTGCGTGAGTCTCCCGGGGCTCAGCCTCAGGGTGGCGGGCCTCCTTCCTCTGGCGGTTCCAGGGGGCATTCGATTCCTTGCCCTTTCCAGCTTCTAGCAGCACCCAGACTCCTCGGCTCGAGCCCCTGCCTCCATCTTCAGAGCCGGCCACACGGCATCTCTCCGGTCCTCCCTCCATGGACCGCAGCTGGGAAGGCCTCTGGCTTTAAGGTTCAGGTGATGACACGTGGCCACCTGATGGCCCAGGATCTCCGCTACATCACCGGGCCTTAACTCGGTCATATGTACAAAGGCCCTTTCGCTGCGTCAGATCAGATGTGCATACAACCTGGGAATCAGGGTGAGACATCTCCGGTGGGGAGGGGTTTAGTCTGCTGACCACACGGGAGTTGAGTTGAACCCCATAAAGCAAGGGGTGCCTGGGCCGTTTTTTGACATTTCTTCCCGGGAGAGGAGGATTCCACTCAAACCATCTCATTCGAGGGCCACTTCCCATCCCCCTGCTGCTTTTGACTCTCTCTTCAAAGAGGCACCGTCCAGCCAAGAAGACGGGGCCAGGACTGCCAAACCAAGCCATTGTTCAGAGTAAACCCTCCTAGGAAATTTCCACCGGCCCGGGTCCTCTTTCTCCCCCACAGACCCGCCTGAGTCCCAGCCCACGCAGGGCTCCCGGGAGAACGTGCTGGTGTTTGTTCTGTTTGTTTGTTTTGCTCCATCCAATGAAGCGGCCCTAGGACACTGTTCCGAGGCCCAGTTTCGTGGCCAGGGCCCTCACCTTCATCTTAGGAAAGGGTTTACAGCTGCGTCCTCCAGAGGGCCTCCTCGCCTGCCACCCCATCCTAGATTCCTCAGGCTCCTCCTCTCGGCTCTTGCGCAAGCTCGGCACAAGTGCAGGGGTCACGGATTGTGCCCCCCTGAGCAAGGCCAGCGTGTAAACCCCACTTGCACAACAACCCAGCATCTTCGGACTTTATTTGATTCGTCCATTAAGTCACTGTTCGCAGATGGGCGCAGGGCGGGCTGCTTTTGCACGCAGGAAACACATTTGTTTTAGATTTGCCCCCCGGGTTTGCAAGGACAGGTGCCATCTCAGGCATCCTTCCGGTGATCCTGGCATCCCCACTTCCTGGAGAAACGGGGTGGGGCGGGGGACGTGGTCACAGTCATGCAGCCGGTAGGTAAGTGACAGGGCTGGGACTTGTCCTCTGACTTTAAATCGTTCCAATTTCCTGTTCAACACTCACCCTCTTCTGGGAGGTGGTGATAGAATAAGAACATATATAGTTGGTCTTAGTCTCCGGTTCGGGGCACAACAGCTCCTAAAACTCTTAATTTCTTGGAAGGGGTGAGAGGAGCATTTGGGGTTATTCCTAAGGAGCCCCTCAACCACACCCGAGTTTATGCTAACGAGGTGACCTGGGTGGCCCCAATATAGCTTCGGGATGGGGACCGATTGCCAGAGGAACCAGCCAGGTGATGAGGATTGGAACATGCAGTCCTATCCCTGACCTCAATGTGGAATGGGGGAGGGGCTGGAGATGGAGAGAATCACGAATGATTTAACCATTTATCCCTAAATAAGGGAGCCTCCATAGAAAACTTTACAATAAGGAGTTTCCTGAAACATATTCTCGTGCCTGGAGATTAGCGCACCCCAAACTCCGGGGACAGCATTTTACGCAATCACCCTTCCAGACCTCACCTCATAAACATCTTCATCTGGCTGTTCACTTGCATCCTTTATAAAAACCCAGCACATGTAAGGAAAGGGGTCCTTTAAGTTCTGTCAGTTGTTACAGCAGATTATTGAACCCAAGGAGGCGGCTGCAGGAACCCTGATATATAGTCTAGGGCAGTGGTTGGCAAACTCATTAGTCAACAGAGCCAAACATCAACAGTACAATGATTGACATTTCTTCTGAGAGCCACATTTTTAAAACTTAAACTTGTTCTAACGCCACGTCTTCAAAATAGATTCGCCCAGGCGTATTTTGTGGAAGAGCCACACTCCAGGGGCCAAAGAGCCACATGTGGCTCCAGAGCCGCAGTTTACCGACCACTAATGAGACAGAAGTGTGGGTGACATGGGAACCCTCTAATTGTGGCTGGCCTCTGAAGCAGGGACCATCCTATGGGACTGAGCCCTTACCTGTGACATCTGTGCTAACGCTAGGTTACATTTCAGGGCACTCAATGGTGTCCACAGAGAAGCAGAGGGCTGCTCGGTGTGCAAAACCCACACTTAGAAGTGTTAAGAGTAAAAACACAGATCTTGATAGTATCTGTTTTTATTCACGCAGTCCTTCACTCGATGTTTAGCAAGTTCACGGAATCAAGTTTGTGCTGGTGACAGCGTGATGGACAGGACAGGCACCTCCCCTTCCTGGGTGTGCTGGGATGGGAAGCGTGGCCTGCAGGCCAGGGGCTCTCACCCCCACCCACCCCATCCCCAGGACCACACTGTGGAACTCAGGCAGACACAGAAGATGCCCTCATTCCCTCGGTGTGGGCTGGGGCTGTCACACCAGCAATTTTTAAAATTTCTTTTTAATTTAGGTGTGTAGGAGGCTGAGTAATGGCCCCCAAAGATATCGGGTCCTAATCCCTGGAAACTATAAATATTACTTTTTGTGGCAAAGACTTTGCAAATGTGACTCCGGATCTTGAGATGGGAACATCATCCTGGATTGTCGGTGGACCTTCAGTGCCACCACATGGAGCCTGACAGGAGGCAGGGGCAGACCTGGCCACACCGGGGAGGTGGCAGTGTGGCCTTCAGGCAGAAACAGGAGTGATTTGGCCTTACGTCAAGGAACAGAAGCTGAGAGAGAAGGAAGGATTCTGCCCTGGAGCCTCCAGAGAGAGCATAGCTTTGCTGACACCTAGATTTCACACTCTGCCCTGCAGAGCTGGGAGAGAATACATTTCTGCTCTTTTAAGCCGCCACGTTTACGGCAATTCATTACAGCGCTCACCGGAAACTAATATAAAGGATAACTACATATAGATATGCGTGTAAATCTAAAGTACACAACTTGAAAAATTGTTCTATATACACCCACATGCCACCCCATAGGTCATGACAGAAACTCCCACCATCCCAGGTTTCCAGTCAGTATGCCCTCTCCCCCTCCCTTCCCTGCCACTCTCCCTCTCCCTCCCCCTCCCCCCCCCCCACTCAAGATAACCTTTCTCCTGACCTCTGTCATGGCTAGCTTGCCAGTCCTAAAACTTCATAGACACGGCCACACAGCGTGTGCTCTAGTGTGAGGCTTCTGCTAAACGTAATAGCAGTGAGATTGGAGCGCACTGCTAGCTTCCTTCCTTTACTGATGAGTGCTGCTCCATGGAAATACACTGTACTTTGTATTTCCCTGGTGATTAGCTATTATTAATAAAGCTGACAGAGCCAAAACCGGTTTGGCTCAGTGGTAGAGTGTTGGTCTGCAGACTGAAAGGTCCCAGGTTCGATTCTGGTCAAGGGCATGTACATTGGTTGCGGGCACATCCCCAGTAAGGGGTGTGCAAGAGGCAGCTGGTCGATGTTTCTCTCTCATCGACGTTTCTAGCTCTCTATCCCTCTCCCTTCCTCTCTGTAAAAAAATCAATAAAATATATTTTAAAAAATAAATAAAAAATAAAGCTGACAGGAACAGTGTGTAGTCTTTTGTGAATATATGTGCTCCCATATTTCAGGCGCATGCCTAAGAGTGGACTGGCTGGGTCCGGATCCCTAAGTTGCTATAGCTTCCCAGGTGATTCAAATGTGTAATCAGGTGTAAGAACCACGGATTTTGGCTAATGGTTCCCAACTGGGGACGATTTTGCCCCCCAGGGGACAACTGGCAAAGCCTGGAGACATTTTTGGTTGTCCCAGCTCAGGGTGGGGGTACCTGACAGGACCTGATGGGTAGCGGTCAGGATGCACAAAGCATCCTGCAGGGAAGAGGGCAGCCCCCGCCCTCCTCACACAGCACCGTTATCCGGCCCCAGCGGTCAAAAGGACTGAGGCTGAGAAACCCGACGGGACCCCCATCATCACAACCACATGCATGAATAACGTGAATAACCCACCTGCACACAAGTTACAGCTCACAGAGCCGGCCCCTGCTTTGAGAGGTGGGGTGCTGACGCAGCGAGGGTCAGAGGCCTGGCCACTCTTGGTGAGGTCAGGAGAGAGAGGGCAGGCCGCCCGGGGAGATGCGGACAGGTTTTCCGGAGCCAACCTCAGCTGTGGGCCTTCAGTGAGGCTCTGGGTAACCCCCTGCCCCACGGGCGCACGCATTCATCCCCACACAGCAGTTCTCTCCTCCTGGGGCAATGGGCTCCAGGGACAGAGAAAGCCCCAGCGGACAGGAACCACGTCTTATCCCTCACTGCAGATGTTTGCTAGGTGAATGGATAAATGGGCTTCCAAGCCAGTCCTGCTCCAGATACAGGGAGAGCTGAAGTGAGATTGGCGGGTGGCCTCCAGGGTGTGGGATGAAGGGCATGCTATCAACAAGCTCCATCTGCTGGGAGTGTTCAATGGCGTGGCACGGGTAATCTCTCCAGGATCCGGGTGTGGGGAGATTGGCTGGGTGTGGACCACACCCACTTCTCTTCCTCTAAATGCAACCTGGACTACATTTCCCAGCACCCTTTGCAGTCAGGTGTGGCCATGTATCAATTTTGGCTATTGCAATCTGGGTAGAACTTGCGCTTCCCTTAAAAGCTCTGACACCTGCTCTCACTGCTCTGTCCCCGCCCACCAGCTGGAAGCAAAGGACTCCTGGGGGGGGGGGGGGGGTGTGGCAGAGTCACAGACAGGAAGAACCCAGTTCCTAAATTGCCCCCTTAAAAAGCCACGCACTTAACACTTGCTTTGCACTATTAGGTGGAAAACAACCTTTGTGTTAAGTCACTGAAAAGTGGAGACCTTTTCGTTACAGCAGCTAACATGCACTTAACTAGTACACCACGTTTCTGCAAACCAGGGGGTGGGATTTTAACTCCAGTCCAGGTAAGAAGCGAATCTTCCCCCCAGAAAGGAATATAAAATGCAGAATGAGGGAGAAGATGCTGAGTTTGCAGGGGAAAAAATAAACCAAAAAACAAAAACAAAAACAACAGCAGCTGCCAAAGAGACCCCTGAACTACAGTGTAACTAGCTCTTCTCAACCAGCACATTGGGGATGTTGAAATGTACAGATGACTCAGCTGTGCCAAAACGAGTGAATCTTTCTTTGCACCATTTTTTAAAAAATTATATTTAATTTATGAATGTACACATACATACTTAAAAACCATATTAGATATTTCTTAGAAATATGGCTAATTCCTCCTCTCACATTCATTCCACAAAGTCATTCTATTCGAACTGCCCCCTGGCTGCCACACCGGGGTTTTGTCATGCTTAGAGCCGCGCTGTGCTCTGTCGTCTGCTGTTCATTATTTGGGAGCTGGAGCTCTGAATTCAGATATTATTTGATCACCCCCAGCGTGGCTGCTCTGTGACCCTCCATTAGGGTCACTTTGCCCCTTACGGAGGTGACCTCCTCCCCTCCCTTCAGCTTGTTCCCTATTCCCCATTGGGGCACCCACACCCTGGGGAGCAGCGGGGGTCTCCCACCTGCCAGGCGGGGAGGACCCAGGCCTCTTGGCCTTCAGATCCCCTCCTGGCTCTTCCCTTTCTCTGCATCATAGCTGGGCCGACCCCCAACAGCTGCATTTCCCAGGTGCCTGGGTCAACTGGGCAAGGCCCATGGGAGGCAAAGGGGGAGAAGCCGGGTGCTCTCTCGCCCCCGCCGGCTACATCTCAGGTGACCGGGTATGTCCTCCACGGCCCCTCTTCCTCCGGGTAGACCTCTGTGTTCTAGCTGCCTCCTCTAGCCTGGCCCTGCGAGGCCTCCTTCTGTCCCTTCAGCTCCAGAATCAGAGCAGCTTCCTGCAGTAGCTGAACTAGGAGGCAACTAGAGTTCTGTTTGGCTTCTCAGCCGCCTGTCACCTGCATACCCCAGGCCTGGCATTCACTCCCTCCGGAGAAGTGCTCAGAGGGGTGTCTGTTTCCTGGGATGGACCCACAGGGAGGTGCTCGCCACGGGCCATCTTTCCAGGCCCACTTGGGTGGGGGGTGGGGACAGGCTACCTGGTCTCCATGCTTCCACCAGGAAGGCTGCAGCAGGCTCTCACTTCTCCCCCCCGCCCCTCTCTCCGGGTCTCCCTCTCTGCGTGTCCTCCTCCCTCAGCCGCATCTTGCATCTCCCCCTTCTTTGATCTTCTCTGATTCGTGCTGAGGTCAGTCTCCACCTGCAGCCTTCACAAGAGAACACAGACTTTGGGGGCTTTTACTCACAATGGTGAGACCGAATCTCAAGAGCGCTATCTAACCAAGGACTTAAAAAAACACTCAAAGAAGTTACTTTGGCTCGGCCAGCATGGCTCAGTGGTTGAGCATCAACCCAGGAACCAGGGGGGGGTCACGGTTTGATTCCCAGTCAGGGCACATGTCCAGCTGGGCTGGATCCCCTGTAGGGGGTGTTTCTCATCGATGTTTCTCTCTATTATCCTTCTCCCTTCCCTTATCTCTAAAAATCAATTTTAAAAAAACATTTTAAAAAGTTATTTTTATGCTCAAAGCTGAGTGTTTATCCCTTTGTGTCCAGTCCTGTCCTCTCAGCACTAAGCCGCATTTCATGACCTGGTGTGAGAGCAGAAGGGGTGCTGGTGGGGAAACCCCAAAAGGAAATTATGAGCAATTTCATAGGATTCATCAAGTCCGTAGCCAGCAAGGAAAGGCATAGTCATAGGAGCAAAACTTTGCAGAAGCAAGATACCGGTGGCTGGGGGGCAAGTGGGGTCCTGGGGGTGAGAAAAGGACTCGAGACACCATCTCCCCTCCTTTGGCACTGTTATACTGGCACCCTATCTCCGTCTGATATTTTCTGAAAACAAAGGAGGGAAAACATCTCTCATTCCAAAAAGTTTACGGGCTCAGCTCATTCCGTCTGACATGAAGACGTTGAGGAAACACAGCTGACACACGTCTTGCTCGAGGCTGCACTTCGAGAAGGGACCCAAGTTGTGACTAACAGCTGGCGGGTGATCTGTGATAAGCATTTACAGTTCGAGCAGAAACAGGCGGCAGGCGTGTGAGGGAGGCTCCGGCGGCCGCCACCAGACTCCCGCCTTCTGCCTGGCTGGGCCTTATCTGCCGTCAGTGATGCGAAGGATGTCAGCTGCTGTCGCTGTGTCTCTGCTCCTGGCTGGCTGGCTGTCTGCCTGTCTGAACAGTAAACTATGCACACACTCCTCCAGGGTCTGAGATTAAAGGCCCCGACAGGACTGTTCAGGGAAGACTATCAGGATCCCTCCCTTCCCAGTGCTCAATGTCTGCTGTCAGCTTCCGCCGTCCCCTCCCCGCCTGGAGAAAGCCCAGCCAGCCAGCCCTGGTGCTAGCTGGGCCAGCTCCCCGTGCTCTGCCTGTCCTCAGCTGCCTCCTGGAAAGCACGGGTTAGAGGCGAGCAAGCCACCTGGGAGGCTGGGCCCGGAGAGCTGGGTCCTTCGGCACCAATGGGGCAGGACTGTAGCTTCAGACACTGCGAGGTCCGCTTAGAACCAAGCCTGGGACAGGTCCGGGTCACAGGAGCCTGTGCTGCCCAGGAGCACCAAAGGTGTCATTCTTCATACAGCCACTGTCCAATACCCCATCAGAACACCCCCTTGTGATAAACTTCCACGGCTCCTAGGACCCTAGGCTGAAGCCAGATCCATCCACCAGGAAGAAAAGGCCATGGAGGATCTGACCTTTCCAGCTCCGTCTCACTCCCCATGCTCCCTGTCCGTCCAGCAACGACGGCTTTCTCACGTTTCCCAGAAAACGCGGCACTTCCTGTGGCCGCGAGGCTTTTGCAACCACTCTGCCCACCTGTAAGAAGGCTCGAGCACGCATCACTCAGGCGCCTAGAGAGCTCCTAGTCCTCCCTTGGGCTTATCTTAAATGCCAGCCCAGTCCCAAGGGCAGGCCATCCCCACATGCCTGTGGCGTGTGCATCTCCCCGTCCGGCACCGTGTGCTTCTCTTTGCTTCACTTGCTGTGGGTGCAGTGACATCACTGACTCCATCACGGCCCGTCTGCCGTCCGCTGTCTCTCCAGCCGGACACCAGTGCTGTCTGACCCAACCGGTCCACGCCGGCTTCCCAGGCCCGCACAATGCCTGCCGTGTGCCGTCTGCTCCTTCCGTGTTTCCCCGAAAATAAGACATCCTCTGAAAATAAGACCTACTTACAGGTTTCCTTCTGAGTGAAATATAAGGCATCCCCCCCCGAAAATAAGGCCCCCCTAGGCTAAACATGAGAGATTTGGTCCACTGATTCTGAAAGAAATGGAGTCACAAGAAATTCACCAGGAAATTCAGGAATTGGATTGTTATGATGATGTTCCAGAAGATGATGACATGATTATCATTGAATAAATGAGTAAATTCTTGATACTGTAGGATTCACAGTTTGTCTGGTTTATGTTGACAACTACCGTACTACAGTACCGTATACAGGTAATAAATTTCCTTTATTTTCATTTAACAATAAATGTGTACCGTATTCTTCTTCATGGAAAAATAAGACATCCCCTGAAAATAAGACCTAGCGCATCTTTGGGAGTAAAAATTAATATAAGACACTGTCTTATTTTCAGGAAAACAGGGTAGCAGGCGACCTGTGGTAGGCGCCAGTGCCAGCCACCAAATAACTTCTGGGCCTCCCTCCCTGGGCACTCGGTAGGATTGCACTTTCTGCCCCTTGTGGTGGGACATGGCACTCCTCCTACGCACAGCAGCCAACAGCTGTGAGCCTCTGAGACGGCGCTGCCCAGGCTGGACTTTCAACTTCCAAGGATGCCTGTCGGCCTGGTGCCTGGCAACAGCTGAGGTGGCAGCTGCCCCGTTAGCTGGGGTTCCTGAGTGTCTGTGAACTGGCTCACAAATTCTACATCACATCCGAGGGGCAGCGGCCGTGGCATAGTTGTCATGCTCCGTGCTGTGCAAATACCCAAAGCGCCGGCATCGGAATGCCTAGCTCAGACGCCAACAGCTGGGAATGAAATAAAAAAACGTGTCCAGAGGGGCCGACGGAGCCCGAGGTGGGCGGCAGGAGCCGTCTAGGCCAGTGGTCCATGGGCCACTGGTGGTCTGTGAGGTCTGAAAGGCTGGCGGCCGCTGGTCTAGGCTGCTTGCTTGTCAGGACTTAGGAACACGTCTGCCCCCGATTGCTCCCCGTTTTCTTGTGGAGGGCTGCCTGGGAAGGCACACGGGCAATTTTCCTTAATTATCAGCCCAGGTGTCGGCAGGGGCGGGACTAGATATGTAAATCCAGGCATGCTAGGGCCTACTTAAGAATGCAAATAAGTTGGTGATAACTTCCTGGTATTGGGGGTATAAAATAAATACTGGGAGGGGTCACGTCTTCTTGTCTCTCCAGCAGACAGAATGGCGGCCCACCCAGCTCCCAGCTTTAAATCTATCTCTGTGTCTTCTCTCTTTATTTCTATTGTTTCTCAATCCCTGGCCGCCTCCATTTAGAACCGGTTCGTTCATCTCTCTTTCTGTGCGGGACACGGAAAAGGGAGATCCCCGCCATGTCTGGCCCCCGCTGCACCAGGCCCCCACGTTTTCTGAAGATGGGGAGCAGCTTCTATGCAATGGGCCCCATAGGGGATGAAACATGGCCATTGTGATGCGGACTTAAGAACCAAAACGGCGTTAGTCACCTGTGCTCTTTGGGTCAGAATCAAATAAAAGCTAAATGGTAACAAGCACGGGGGGGGGGGGGGGGGGGCGGGACTTGTGTTGCTTTTCTCGGGGTGCAGGCTGGCCAGCCCGGCGTGGGCGTCCTACCCCTGAGGAAACACCGGGCAGCAACTACACGCCCACAGCACAATGTTCCTATTTCTAAGGTGAAGAAATTCAGGGTTTGAAAGGTGTGTAAAGGTGCCCCAAGCCACTGTTAGTGAAAAGCAGAGCAGAGTTCAAATAACCTCCCTGTCCCCCAGCGCCTGTTCTTACAGCCACCCACCCCCTCCCTGGTCACAGCGAGTCCCCGCCTCCCCCAGGCTCTGACAGCAGCTACCCTGTGCACAGTGTGTTGTTTGGGGGGCACCTCACCAGCTCGCCCCGCCCCTGCCCCCCGACTTGCAGGGTTGGAGCTGCTGTGAGCAGGGCTTGTCCTGAAGCAGTTTGCCTCAGAGAACAAGCTGGGGACATGCCCACCCCGCCCACAGCCCACCTTCTGGGCTGAGGACCCAGCCCTGCCACGAACAGCCTGGCCCACCACCTGCTCCTCACACAGACGCATATCAAGCACACGCATGTGCTGGCACACACAGGAAAACGCAGACACATGCACACACAAAGAGACAAACAGGTGTGTGTGCATGGACGTTCCAAGCACCTAGAAGAGTGGCCAGCCCACAGTCAGTCTTCAGTAAAAATCTATATAGTGAATTAATAAATTACTAAACCAATTGTGTGCTCACTATGCTTAGTTGGAGGAAACCGCCCCCAGAACACAGTCTTAAGTCAGAGCCCCCAAAGCACCCCCAGGTGAGGATTTCTGGGCATTGAAACGGAGATGCTCCTGGGGAGCAGGCTGATGCGGGGAGCAGGGCACGAGGGTGGACCAGCGAGGGTGCGCTCCAGGCCTGGCCCAGCCTCAGCCATGCGCACGGGCACGATGCACACGGATACGGATACGCACGCCAAGGCCTGGGGGGAAAGCTATCTAACAGGTTTGTCCTGAATGTGGACAGAGGAGGGAGGGGGACGTACCTGGCGCCTCTGTTAGCATCAGGCAAGAGCCCGGAGCCTCCGTTTCCCCTTTAGAAATGCGTGATGACCGGAGGCCTGGTCGCGAGGCCCGCCAGGCCCGCCGTGAGCCTCCAGCGGAGGAGAGGCAGCCGTTACCATGATCACCGTCCGCACCTGGCGCCCAATGCTGCCACAGCCGGAGCTTCCTTCTGGCTGGTTTGGAGTTCAGCTGCCCACATCCTTTCTGACCAAGAGGAGCTGGACATAAAGTGCGGTCCAGGCAACGAGCCAGCTCTGGCCGAGCCCATGGGCCCAGCACCGCCGTCTCCCCGACTTCCCCCATCTGCCTGGAGCCTGGCCTCCTCGCTCTGTTTCTCACCAGGCGAGAAACGTCTTCCCGAGGGCAGGTGGGCCGGAGGCAGGCACCATGGGCCGGAGCAGGATGGGGTGGGGGGTCGTTGAAACACTCACGGAGGAAGAAGAGCAGGAGCTGGCCGGCCCAGGCCACTGCTGAGCGCTGAGTGACCACCGGCAGGAAGCACGCTCTGCTTCGAGCTGGACGGTGTCTTTTTAAGTGGAAACGTCGACCGACTTTTCGAAGAAGACTCGGTCCTTGGAGAGAAGCCAAGACTCTCCCAGGACAACAGCCTGGGGCTGTGCACAGGCTGACCCTGAGTGCAGGCGCTCCTGCGTGCAGCGAGGGGTTGGGGGGTGTTGAGGAGCCCCCAAATGGGGCTGAGGAATAAGGAGGAGAGCTGTGCCATTCCCTCCCTCTCTCCTTGCCTTCCTTCCTTCTTTCTTTTTTATTCTTTCCCTCCCTCCTCCCCTCTGTTCCTTTTTATTCCCCCCCCCCCTTTTTTTTTTAAATGTTTTTATTGATTTCAAAGAGGATGGAGAAGGGGAGAGAGAAACTTCACTGATGAGAGAGAACCATTGATTGGCTGCAGCCTCACACCGACCCACAGGGGATCGAGCCCACAACCCCGGTAGGCGGCCTGACAGGGAATCGAACCGTGACCTCCTGGTTCATAAGTTGACGCTCAAACCACTGAGCCATACTGGCTGGGCCTGTTTTTTGTTTTGTTTGAGTTTTTATTAAACGCCTACTATGTCCCCCCAGGCACTGGGGACACAGCAATGAAGAAAAAGAACAGAATTTAAAAATTCTGCCTTTGCAGATCTTACATTTTCACAGGAGAGAGACAATATAACAAATAAGTGAAAATAAGTTTTTAAAATGTGTAGAAGAGAACACATGAGTAAGGAAGGGTGGAGCTGCAGAACGTGTAGCTCAGGTGCCAGGGAAGAAAGTCTCTCTGAGAAGGTGGTAAGACCCCTGGGGAAGGGCACTCCAGGCAGTGAGAACAGCAGGTGCAAAGGGCCTGGGGCAGCACTGTGAGTAACAAGAAGGCTCAGCCCTAGCTGGTTTGATCAGTGGATAAAACATCGGCCTGCAGACTGAAGGGTCCCAGGTTTGATTCTGGTCAAAGGCACATGCCCAGGTTGTGGGCTCGATCCCCAATGGGGGGCTTGCAGGAGGCAGCTGCTCGATGATTCTCATTGTTGATGTTTCCACCTCTCTCTCCCTCTCTCTCCTTTCCTCTCTGACGTAAACAAAAAATATATTTTTTTTAAGAAGAAGAAGAAGAAGAAGGCTCAAACAGCCCTAGCCGGTTTTCTCAGTGGTTAGAGCATCGGCCCGTGACTGAAGGGTCATGGGTTCAATTCTGGCCGAGGGCACTGGCTCAATGCCTGGCCCTGCTTGGGGCATGTGTGGGAGGCAGCTAATCAATGTCTCTCTCACATGAATGTTTATCTCTGTGTCTCTCCCCCTCCCTTCCACTCTTTCTAAAAATCAGTGGGAAAATATCCTTGAGTTAGGATTAACAAAGAAAGAAAGAAAGAAAGAAAGGCTCAAAGGTACCCACTCCTTTCTATGGAGTGTCGCAGACGCCTCCTCTCTGTCCCACCTGCTTCCAGCTCTCTCTGAGCCAGGGATGGTTACCCACCTGCTTCCAGCTCTCTCTCTCTCTCTCTCTCCCTCTCTTTCTCTCTCTCTCTCTCTCTCTCTCTCTCTCTCTCTCTCTCTCTCTCTCTCTCTCTCTCTCTCAGCCATGGATGGGTTACCCACCTGCTTCCATCTCTCTCCCTGAGCCGTGGGTGGGTTACAGGTATCCACATGATGCCAGCTGGACGCTGTGCTCCATGGGCAGGCAGAGGGGAGGGGGGAACGGGGACACTCGGTGGGAAGCTGACACAGGTGTGCCCTCCTGGGGTTGCAGTCTGGTCCACACAGTGAACATTGCCAGCTCACGGCTCACCTTGACCAAAGGCTTGGTTTGTTTGCCCGGCAGTATGTGTGTTCTCATTTGGTGACTTTCCATTTTGATGACGTTTCACCCTCACAGAGAAGTTGCAAGAATAGCACGTGAAACTCCCATATGCTCTTCACACAGACTCACCCACTGCTTAGACTTTGCCCATTTACTCCATCGCCTGTGCTTTCCCTCCCCAGGCACACCAACAGGCCGGTGTCTTCTCTGCGCCATCCAGAGAGAGAGTCACAGCCCCTCCCACCCACAATACTTCGGCGTGATTGAAGCGAGTTAAGTGTCCGTGGTGGGGGAGCAGGTAAAGAAGATGCGGCGTGGCCACACGATGGACGATCATTCAGCCTCCGGCCGGTAAGACAAACCTGTGCAGCGGCACGGAGTGAACCTTGAGGACATTGTGCTAAATTAATAAGCCAGATCCCGAAGGACAGACACCACACGCTAAGGCTTCCAGGAGGAGCCCCGCCCTCACAGCAGAGAGGTTTGTGTACTTAATAACTTGCTAAGAGGATAAGCCTTATGTTAGGTGTTTTTATCACATACAAAAATAAAAAGTCATTGAGAGCAGGGGAAAGCCTTTGGCATGAAGGATATGTTTAGCGCATAGATTGTGGAGGTGGTTTCATACAAACCCATCGGGTTCGGATTGTATACACTGAATAGGTACAGCTTTTTTTTTTCTAAAATGTTTTTATTGATTTTTAGAGAGAGGGGAAGAAAGAGGGAGAGAGAGAAACATCGATGAGAAAGAAATAGTGATTGGCTGCCTCCTGCACACCCCCTTCTGGGGATTGAGCCCACAACCCGAGCACGTGCTCTGACCTGGAATTGAACCGGTGGCCTCTCGGTTCATGGGTCAACACTCAACCACTGAGCTACACCAGCCAGGCACTATGTACAGCTTTTTGAGTGTCAATAGCACCTCGAGAAAGTGGTTTCAAAAACACCTGGGTGTGCCGTCCGAGAACAAGGACAGCCTCTCACATAGGCACCGGGGAGATCAAACACAGGAAACGAGTCTAGGATCTACGCCACCTGGTCCTACTTCATCGCCCACTCCAGTTCCCACCCACATTCCACCAGCCATCCCGGCACATGTCTTACAGCTGCATTTCCTCACCTGAAATCTGAGTCAGGAGCATGAAGTGTACCAGTCATAGCTCTTTAGTCTCTTTTCATTCCTTTTTTTTTTTTTTTTTTTTTTCTCTCTCCCATGATGTTAACATTTTTGAGGTGCCTGGGCTCGTTATTTTGTTTTATTATTTATTTATTTATTTATTTATTTATTTATTTATTATATATTTTTAAAATATATTTTATTGATTTTTATTTTTTTTTTACAGAGAGGAGGAGAGAGGGTTAGAGAGTTAGAAACATCGATGAGAGAGAATCATCGATCAGCTGCCTCTTGCACACCCCCCACTGGGGATGTGCCCGCAATCAAGGTTCATGCCCTTGACTGGAATTGAACCCGGACCTTTCAGTCCGCAGGCCGACGCTCTAACCACTGAGCCAAACTGGTTTCAGCATGGGCTCTTTATTTGATAGCATGGCCCTCCCTTTGGGTCTGTCTCACAGGCTAGTTTCTGAGTTTGGGGTGGGAATTGCACAGACGTGAGGCTGTCCTTGTGAATCCATGTTATCCACAGATGCATGATTCAATATGTGCAATCTTAATGTTTTCAAAGTAAAAGTTTATTAGCGCTAGGGGGGAAAAACTGGTTTTTTCAAAATCAACTTTTGTTAAGTTCCCTGTAAAATAGCGACCCTACAGAACACTTCCATTCCACGAACAGAAAATCACTGATTTTTAAATATCTAACCACCAAAAAAAAGAAAGAAAATCACTATGGTTTTGGTCCAAGATGTGTTGGTTTTTGTCCTTCTTCTGCCGGTGGGTAGAGCTGCATCTGTAAACGAGTGCAGCACGAATTCAGACGTGATGAGTGGAGGACTCATAACCAGCGCTGGCGCAGGGCCACCTGGAGCCCCAGTGAGTCCTCTGGGCAGTGTCCACGCGCCCTGTGCCTGCCACGTCCTCTTCCAGCCCTCACTCCTTGTTCCATGGGAGACTGTCCTTGTCCCCGGGCATCAGCCCCTGCTCTGGGAGCTCCCTGGGGGGCCGGAGACGGTGCCACCAAAGCTGGGACCCTGCATGCTGGGGGGCGGCAGGGGTGGAAGAGGATAGGATGGCTGGGAAGGTGTGGGTGTCGGTTTTGATCACGTAACACACTTCTGTTTTCTGCACTGAAAAGTTATTATGTTCCCCTTGTCACTCATAAATAACTTGTGGAGAAATACTTGAGACCATAAATATCCTGATCCTCCAAAAATCATCACTCGTTTTCAGCCTCCATGGAGGCTCTCACTCCACCCTTCTGAACACATTTGTTAGTTGGCAAAACATTAACTGGCAGCTAGACAGTCGGCAAAGAGAAGCTTTGTTTCAAAGACCACTTTCTCTCCTCCCTCACTTATTTATTTATGTCAGCGTGGCGTGGGTGTCTCATCCATGAAAGGAGCATTCTATCTGTTGTAAAGAGATTGGATCAATGTGAGAGAGACACTTCGATTGGTTGCCTTCTGCATGAGCCCTGAACTGGGCCCCAGCCAGGGAGGAGCCTGGAACCTATGGTGCCCTTGGAGGTGGTAGTGGATGTATTAGTCAGCTATTGCTGTGTAACAAGTCACAAAACCTTTATTTGTAAAGATTTGCTCTCTCTTATGGTCTCTGCGGGCCAGGTATTTGAGAATAGCCAGAGGGGAAGTTATAGTTTGGGGGGGTCTTGGGGTCAAGATGCAGGCCTGAGGGCTTCATTGCAGATAGAGGACCCACTCAGATGACTGCCATGCAGTGCTGGCTGTTGGCAGGAGGCCCCAGCCCCTCCTCACAGGCTGTTTGCATGTCCTCGTGGCACGATGGCTGGCTTCCCCAGAGCGAGTGGTTCAACAGAGGGAGAGCCAGGTGGAGGCTGTCCTTCCCGGGCCCTGCCCTGAGGGTGGCACAGCACAGCTTCCACCACACTCTACCAGTTAGGAGTGACACGTAGTGGGTCTGGCACATGCTGAGGGGTAGGGAATGAGTCTCCACCCTTCAAAAGGAGGCCAAAGAACGTGCAGGCATTTGTGGGTTCCTCAGAAAGTTAAACACAGAGTCACCTGATGACCTGGTACCCCTCCTCGGTGTAAACCCTGAGCACTACAGCAGGGGCTCACACAAGTGGCTGCACACACATGCTCATGGCAGCACCATAAATGGTAAAAAGATGGAGATGGCCCAAGTGTTCCTCACCCGATGAATGGGTAACCTCGATGTCCTTTGCTTATCCAAGGACATCAGGAGGAGGCTGCGTACGCAGATGGGCCTGGAGCGGAGACACAGCACACAGGAGGGCCCGCCCTCGCTGGGGGACAGCGCGCCAGCAGTCCTGCCTCTGCACGTGAGCTGCAGAGGAAACACCTTTTCTGACTGTTCATTGGCTAAGCTCCCTGTACGCCACTCACAGTGTTCTTGGTCATGTTGGTAATCAGAATCCAAGAAGGTGATCTAGGGCTTTTCCACCTCACTCCTGGAGGAAAAAATGAAGGTCCACTGCCCAAGGGGCTAAGAAATGTTATACCCTGCCCTTGCCAGTTTGGCTCAGTGGATAGAGCCTTGGCCTGTGGACCTCAGGGTCCAGGTTTGATTCTGATCAAGGGCACCATAGGTTCCAGGCTCCTCCCTGGCTGGGGCCCAGATCAGGGCTCATGCAGGAGGCAATCAATTGAAGTGTCTCTCTCACATTGATGTTTCTCTCTGTCTTTCCCTCTCTCTTCCACCTCTCTAAAAATCAAAGGAAAAATATCTTCAGGTGAGGATAAAAAGAAAAATAAAGAAATGCCACATCCAATGAAAGAGACATCTTGAAAATGCCTAAAGCAAGTTGTTATTTTTTCGTGGCGAATGAAGGGACTGGAGTCTGTGTTAATGAAACACCGTGGTGGCTGCGGCAGCCAGCAGTGGCAGCAGCAGTGGGGTGATCAGCAGCAGCCTTCCCCTGACCAGCTAGTCGCCTCCCACAGAGGCATCATTAGGACATCCCCTGAGGAGTCCCGGATTGTGAGAGGGAGCAGGTTGGGCTGAGGGACCCCTCCCCCAGTTGTGGGCTCAATCCCCATGGCATGCTTCCGTGTGGATCAACCTTGAACCCCCTGTGCTACGTGGAAGAAGCCGGACACAAAAGGCCACAAGTTGTGTGACTCCATTTATATGAAATGCCCAGCTTAGAAACACCCTTGGGGACAGAAAGATCGGCGTCTGCCAGGGGCTGGGGGAGATGGAATTAGCTGGGTTCGGGGTTTGACTTTGGGGAGGTGGAAATGTTTTGGGATAAGAGAGAGGTGGTGTGTGTACAGCACTGGGAATGTACCACATGCCACTGAACGGATCACTTCAAATGGTTAGGTTTTTGTTATTGTGAGTTCACCCCAACCAATTATTCTAAAAACCAAAACCAAAACCAAAACAGAAAACACCACAGTGAGCCCGACTGAACCCTGTGAGGCCGGCTGGAGCCATGGTGGATCAGAGAGAGAGGCGGGGGGGGGGGGGGGTGGGGGGGAGGGGGAGAGGCTGGAGAAGAGGGCAAGGTGAGCAGAGGGCGTGCAGACGGCGGGCACCCCTGCCTGGAGGGGTCAGCGGGGAGGAGAGGAGGGAGATCCCAGCTCTGGAGCATGGGGGGATGTGGGGGTGGGGCTCAGTGGCATCTGGAACACCACGGCCCCCAGAAGTTCCTGGAAGAAGAGGGAGAGGCTGTTTGCCCGATGGGTTTGTGGTGCGGAGGGGCCTCGGGGGGCCGCTCATGTGAGCATCTTCCAGGCATGAGTCAGAGGGCGGGCGTGCGCACGGCATCTATCTGAAAAACAGGCGGCGTGTCCTGCCATCTGAAGCCGTTCCTCCCGCATTCCGGGTGAGCCCCAGTGTCAGATGGCTGGCGCTGGAGCCGCCTGGCAGCAGACCGCTAAGTGTGCCTGTGCGTGATGGGGTGGGGCCGTGTGGGCTTGGGGTTCTGTGGGTGGTGAGGCCTGCGCTAGATCAGAGGCCTGCCCTGGAACCCCCTGTGCTCCCTCAAACGGAAGGGCCACCATCTCCCTTGTGTTCCTTCCACCCATTTCTCTTCTGCGGGCTGGAACCTGGCCACTGGTGCCAGGCAGTCTGCTCCCGCTCCGGAAGATGCCCAGAAGGTAGACCACGGCGATCCCAGTGATGGCATTTTTATCAGCCCCGGGCCCGAGCAGTATTTATTATGAGGAGAATCCCTACTTAAGAAGGTGGGCGAGCCGAAACCGGTTTGGCTCAGTGGATAGAGCATCAGCCTGTGGACTAAAAGGTCCCAGGTTCGATTCCAGTCAAAGGCATGTACCTTGGTTGCGGGCACATCCCCAGTAAGGGGGAGTGCAAAAGGCAGCTGATGGATGATTCTCTCTCATAGATGTTTCTAACTCTCTATTCCTCTTCCTTCCTTTCTGTAAAAAATCAATAATATATATATATATATATATATATATATATATATATATATATATATAATTTTTTTTTTTTTTAAAGAAGAAGAAGGTGGGCGAGGGGACCCTGGTACCCATTGTGACACATTTCGTGTACACCACAGGGTAATGCACTTGGGCTCAGGGTCAGATGGACTTGCTCTCGGTCCCACTCCCTAGCACTGGACTTCCCTGTGCCTCGATTTCCCTTCCATAGCCTGGGGGGATGCCTGCCTGATAGCCCCGTGATAAGCCTGTGGTGTGCCGGGCGCCGGGCACAGGACGGCATGATCACCGGTGACGATCTTTACATCATTCGGATGTGCCCGGGGTGTCGGCTGAACTCCGCCTCATCCCCCTCCTAACAGCCATCTGGGGCGAGGACCGTCCTCCCCATTTCCTCAGGGGAAGAAAGAGGGGCTCGGTTCAGGCGCGCTCAGGGGGTAGGTCACACATCTGTCTGATTTCAGAATTCACATGACTTTTTTTACTCGGTGAGTAACCTGCGTACACCCTGTTTGGAAAGACATCTGAGCGGCTTGCTTCTTTAAAAAAAATTTTTTTTTAATATATTTTATTGATTTTTGCAGAGAGGAAAGGAGAGAGTCAGAAACATCAATGAGAGAGAAATATCGACCAGCTGCCTCCTGCACACCTCCTACTGGGGATGTGCCCGCAAACAGGGTACTTGCCCTAGACCAGAATCGAACCCGGGACCTTTCAGTCCGTGGGCCGACACTCTCTCCACTGAGCCAAACCGGTTTGCTTCTTGAAATGGCCCCTGGGGCAGGGAACTTACAGAGAGTTCCCCTCAGCTGGGAGCAGCTCCGGGTGGAACCGGGCAGCCACGGAATAAGACGTTCCTGTTTGTTTCAGAACCTGCAGGGTCATGGGCAAGCCACGTATCAGGAAGGGTGCTGGGAGGGCAGGCGCCGGGCACACTGAGCCAGGGTAACTGAGGGAGGCGAGGAGCCCTCCGTGTGCCCAGGTGTGGGCAGGGAAAGTGGCGGCTGCTCCCTGGCTGGTAAGGGCAGCGGGCAGTGGGCACCAGGGCCTGTGGGAGGAGAGTGGATGTGGAGGCCCAGCAGCCCGCGTCCTCAAAGGCCAGCATCCTGGGGGGGAGGGGCCCCGTCAGGAGCCCTGGGGGCTGCCCGAGGGGCTGCAGGTAAGCTGGTGGGCATCCGGGCCCCCTGGCCTCTCACACACACATGACTTCATGGGGAGGGGGTGGGAACCTTGTCCTGCTGTGTGTAAACCTCAGAAAACCAAGCAAACAGTCCCTCTGAGAAGCCAGGCTCGGATCTGCCGAGGACATCTGGAAAACGTTACCGATTTCCCAATCTCCGAGGACTGCCCTGGGGCTGTGGGCACACTGCCCTGGGCGGTGAGTGTGGGGGGCAGAGGTCTCCCTTGCAGGCTGAGCCCACGGGGGCCAGGCCACCTCAGGACTGTCACCTTGGAAACCGGAGGGACAGCAAGAGGGACACCTCACTTGGGCCCGACAGGATGGGTGGGGTGTTCTGGACCCTTAGTGAGGTGCAAGGGGTGTAGCTCAGGCTCCCTTACTGAACCCCGAACCCTGGGCTTCCTTCGTTGCCTAACGTGCCCAAGCCACTCCGGCTGCCTGCAGGGCCTCCAGCTCTGCCACCTCCGTGCGGAATGCTCGCCCAGCCCTGCGTCCCCACTGCCCCTCCCTCCCTCTCAGCTCTCACGGACACATTCCCCACCATCTGCACCTGACCCGAGCCTCTGAGGCAGGGGTCCTCAAACTTTTTAAAGTGGGGGCCAGATCACGGTCCCTCAGAGAGCTGGAGGGCCGGACTATATGAACTACTAATTCCTACTGTAACACCTCGGCTGCGCTCACTGCCCAAAAAGCCTGGCGGGCCGGATCAGACTCCTCTGTGGGCCGCATGTGGCCCGCGGGCCGTAGTTTGAAGACGCCTGCGAGCCCCGATTCAGTAATAAATCACGGGGGAGTCCCCCCAGCTGTCAGCCTGGGCGGGCAGGGGAGTGTCCGTCTGGCCCATGTCTGTGTCCATGCCTGGGGTACGGTCAAAGCCCAGTAACGACTTTGTTGAGTAAATGTGTGGACCACTGAAGTCCCCTGATAAAGGGCTTTTTTCCAGCTCCAGCTGTTCTCTCCTCTTGTCAATGTGTTAGAAACACACAGAGGACAGAGTTCCTAACGATTCTGAGATGCACTTTGGATGTTTTAAAGGAAGAAGTCTCGACAAGCAAAAGCGACCGTGAAAGTTGCCGTGGGGCACTCTTCACAGCCCCCCCGCTGTGCTACCCTCCGACCTCAGCCCTTGGCCCAGGCAGAGCCACCCACTGGGCTGGGCCTGTGAAGGCTAGAACCCTACGTTATCGTAAAGGACTCTCTTCTTAGGCGAAGGAGCTTACGGCAAAGCCTCAGGTTCCTACTGCGTTCTCGGTTTTCTTCGAGAGCGCAGGGACGACCGTGCCAGAGGGCACCTAAAGGCCGGCTCCGGGGCCTGCTGACCCCGGAGGCCTGGCTGGGCCCGGGGCAGGGAGGCACCTGCAGGAACACAGGCTGATGAGACGGCCTGAGTCCTCTCTGTGAGCCCAGAGCCCTGGGGCAGGGAACCCTAATGAACTATTCACATTTAGACAACCTCCCCCCACTTTGGTGACTCTGCCCGAGTGAAGATAACTGGGAAGCGGGTGCCCTTGTGAGCATCCAGATAAACAGAATCCTTTGACTCATCCACAGCCACTCACAGGGCCAGGTCTGGAAAACTTGAACAAGAAGAAAAAAAGAAAAAAAAAAGTTGAAATAAACAAATAGGAAAAAAGAAGAAAAATGTTTGTAAAAGGCTGGAACCAATTTGGGGGTTAAACCCAACTGCCCACACAGATTCATTTCAGCTTTTCAAGCGTTATTCTATATGATTTATTTCCTGCGAGAGCATTTGACAACTATTGTATAAATGGTTTCCACTTATTCTGGAAAGGCGTCTTCTCCTGCTCCGGGGAGGTCTGACCGGGACCCAGCTAAGTCCAAACAACAACAACTGGGTTTGATTTGGGACAACAAAACCCACAGGAAGACGGAAGAGTGGGATAAATGCTGATACTAGAGGAGTCTTCAGCCGCTGTGGAAAGAGCCACCCAGGGCACCTCGGGCCCTCGGAGAAAGCGAGGCCCGAGGCCTGCTGTGTGTCCTTGGGCCAGTTGCTTAACCTTTCTGAGCCCCTGTTTCCTGATTGGTAAAATGGGGGCAGTGGATGGACTACCTCTCAGGGAGGTTGTGAGCATTAAGAGAGACTGGACGTGGCACTTTGTAAACACTTAAAATGGTAGCAGTTAGTATTCTTATAAAATAGAAACATTTGCCCCAGCTGGTTCGGCTCAGTGGATAGAGCATCGGCCTGCCAACTGAAGGGTTCTGGGTTTGATTCCCGTCAAGGTTACATGCCCCGGTTGCAGGCTCAATTCCCAGTAGGGGCCGTGCAGGAGGCAGCCAATCAATGATTCTCTCTCATCATTGATATTTCTCTCCTCTCTCTCCCTTCCTCTCAGAAATCAATAAAAAGATATTTTAAAACCCAAACCAGTTTGGCTCAGTAGATAGAGCGTTGGCCTGTGAACTCAAGGGTCCCAGGTTCGATTCTGGTCAAGGGCATGTACATTGGTTGCAGGCACATTACCAGTAGGGGGTGTGCAGGAGGCAGCTGATCGATATTTCTTTCTCATCGATGTTTCTAACTCTCTATCCCTCTTCCTTCCTCTCTGTAAAAGGTCAATTATATATATTTATATATATATATATATATATATATATATATATATATATATATGATATTTTAAAAATAAAATGGAAATATTCGAAGCATAAAGGACTTCTCATTATGCTTAATCCATCGGTTCGTACTGCAAGGACTCCAAGGGGCGCTGATAACACCTGGATTCAGCTGTGGACATGGAAATGCTTGTGACAGAGCACACGCGTGGGGTCAGGGAAGGACAGGGACGCGTTTGTCCAGGGCTCACAGTCCACCACAGTTGTCTTTTGAATCTAAAAGAATCTTTTCATATGAAAGAAGAAGGACCCTCCTCTAGAGAAAAAAAAGTGGTTTTCCAACCTCACAATCAAGTCATTCTTTCATGTCTTTGACCAAAAAGTAATTTTTTTTTTTTTTTAATTTGGCCAATTCTGTGAAGGTTGCTGGAGGAAAAAAATAAAAACTTTCCATGAGCTGATAGGGAGGCATGGAAAGCTCATCAGCGTGGGAAGCGAGCAGGTTTCCTGCAACGTGTGCCGGGCCTGGGCAGTTCGGGGGAAGGTCTGGATGTTGCCCTGAGTGTGGGGCGGGGGCAGCAGCCAGGCCGGGCCGCTCGCCGCTTGCAAGACGCCAGATGCTGCTGACACTCTGCACGGCGGAGCTGGGCTCTGGCGGCCACCACCAGCGGGATGCCACGTCAGGAGAGTCCCCTGGCCTTCGCCCAGAGCAGCTGGGGCCTCCAGGCTGGTGCAAGAAGGCTACTCTGACCCCAGGCCACCAGCTCGGCCACAGCCCCTCAGGGGCTGACCCCAGCCCCTCAGGTCAGGGCACCGGGAAGGGCCCTGTCACCCTGGCGAGTGCTTCGGCGCATCTGGGCACCCAGGGGCAATAGGGCGAGAGAGGCCAGGGGCTGGAGGCCAAGAAAACGATTTGAGGTCAGCACCGGCAGAGCCAAGCGAAGGAGAGGGAGCAAGTGCAGGCCAGGCCAGCGGGCCATGTCAGCTCCCGGGCGCCAAACCAAGCCGCAGCCGAGTGCCGGCCAGAGTCAGCACGGGGATGCTGACTGGGCCTCGGAGGGAGAGCCTGGCAACGGGCAGGGCGCTGCCTCCCAGCCCCGGGTTCCCGGCAGTGACCCAGGCTGCTGCCCAAGGACACAGCCCGCTCACCCTTGGCTATGACCTTGCTGCCTCCTGCCGGGAGGGGCAGAGGCAGGGGCAGAGGGGGAGGCAGCCGTGGCAGAGCAGCTGGGATGACCTAAGCGTCTGGGGAGGCACCCATGGCTCTGGCTGCTTAGCTCAAGGCCAGGCTTATCATCACAGGCCTGGGAAGGGGGTGCTCAGGATGGACACCCCCCAAATTCCAAGAATCTCCTTGATCTCCCTGGCAAGTCACAGGCAGCCCAGAGGGTTTGCTTAGTTGCCCTCTCCCCCTCCTTTTGGTTCATAAGCTCCTCTGCCCTGTGTCTTAGGTTGGGTTTTCCAGACACAGAGCCTGAAGCGAGGGAGTGTGGAAGGGGAGGGGTGGGTGGGGAAAGATGACGAAGAGAGCAGCCCTGAGTGGGGCCGGCCGGGAGGCAGGGAGCGTGCTCAGAGTTGTCCCCCAGGAGGGGCAGGACCCCGGCGTGTACACCCAGGCTCGTCCTTCCCAGCGTGAAGCCTGCTCCTGAGTCATTGCACCGTCTTAAGGTGACCAACCGTCCAGTGTGCCCGGATGGAGGTTTCTGCACTGAGACGTTCAGTGCTAAAGCCAAGAACGTGCTGTGCAACCGGGTCCGAGGTGGTCTCCCTGCTCTCTGGTCCTCCTGGGGACTCCTGACTCGTGCTGAGTTTCCTTCCAGGGCCAGAGAACACCCTTGGACAGGGCACCGCGGGTAGAAGCCTGTTGGCATGAGCCACCATGGCACGCTGAGAGGAGACGTGGGCAAGGGATGTCCAGCAGCATCGGCTACACCAGACCGGCCACGCCCACGGCCTGTGACTATCTCACCCCCCCCCCCCCCCCCCCCCCCCGCCCCGTTCCCTTCCCGCTGCCTCCTCTGGCTTACCAGCCGGTGTTCCACACTCACTCCTGCCCGCACCTCCCCGCTCAGGGCCTCCCCACGGCCGTTCCCTTTGCCCGGAACTCGCTTCCCTGGGCACGCCCATTGTGCAGCCTTTGTGAGGGGAGCTGGTTGGGCACAACCAGCACACTGTTCCCGGGCACATAGTAAACATCCAAATAAATCAACGCAAACGACCTATAAAGGCACACACAGCAGAAATAATGGCCTCAAGTGCACCTGGAGATGAGCCTCCGGCCTTTCCATCCATGGCGACCGCTTCCTCCAAAGGGAATTGGGGAACTGTGGAATGTGGACGCCCGCAGAGAGCTGGGGTTCAGCCGTGCCTCTCTGGCGGCCGCCTCTGCTGCCTCACACCGGGGGGCCTCCTGCACCCCCTGAAATCGTCATTAGAGGAGGCGTGGCCCAGGCCCAGGACGTTCAGACACCTCCACTGCGCAGATTAGCCTACCTAGGACCCCAGCAAGTTGAACCAAAAGTGTGGTTTTGCCTTCATTAGAGGACAATCCAGGAATTCGAGGACAGCTTAGCATAAGGACAGAGACAAGGCTCTGCCAGGCTGAGACCAGAGCTTCTCAATTAGTGACACGCAGCCCAGTTAGCGAGGGGGGGGCGGGGGAGACACGGACACCACACACACACACACACACACACACACACACACACGACGACTTGTCAGATGCATTTGGTGCAGAAGGTGAGGACTGGAGCCAGGGCCTCTGCATTTCTAACCAGCTCTGGCGATGCCACTGGCCTGTGGCTGAGGCTTTGAGCATGCGCACCTGGGAGAGTCGCCCCTCTCTCTTGCGTCAGGAAGAATTTGATCCTCTTGCCTGCAGGTCCCACAGGCCCAGCAGTGCTGAGGGGTAGGAGAGAGGCCCTTGGAGTCACGGGCAGTGTGAGGCATGAGGAAGCTTCTCGGACACATAGGTCCACGTGTCTGAGTCAGGGTACTGTGAGTGCCACTGTGACAACGAGGCCCCCTACAACATGCAAGATGGACATTTATTTCTCTCACAGTCCAGAGGGTTGTGATTCCTGGCAGGACAACGTTGCTAGCTCCAACACCTGGATTTTATTTCTAAATCCCAAGTGGTGGCCACAGCTCCCATCCTCATGTTCCACAGTCCACATGGTGGGGAGGAGGGAAAGCAGAGGGAGCTCGTGGCCGTTCTTTTTAAGGGCCTCACCCAGCAGGGACTTCTGTGCACGCTCCCCTGGTCCGGCACAGTCATGGGATCATTCCTAGCTGCAAGGGAGGTCTGAAAGCTGAGGCATCCCTTCCCCAAGGGACGTAGGGGGTATGGATAGTGGCTACATCTATAGGAAGAGAAGCTAGTACTATATTAAAACTCTAACGTTGAATTTGCATAAATGATATGTCAACAACTTGATTGGACAGAGGCTGCCTGCTCATGTGGTAGTGGAATAACGGCCCCCTAAGATGTCCATGTCCCGGTCCTCAGAACTTGTAAATGTGTTATTTTGTGTGACAAAAGGGACTTTGCAGATGGGACTCAGTTAAGGATCTTGAGATGGGAAGATTGTCCCGGAGGATCTGGGCGGGCCCATTGCGGTCACAGGGATCCTGTGAGGAGGGGGCAGGGGGGGCAGAGCCAGAGGCGGCGATGTGCTGACAGAAGCGGAGGTTGGAGAATGCACATTGAAGACAGAGGAGGGGGCTGTGAGCCAAGGGGAGCAGGTGGCCGCTGGAAGTTGGAAAAGGCGAGGAACCAGATCCTCCCCGGGGCCTCCAGAAGGAACGCAGCCCGGCCAACGCCCCGAAGTTCGCCTGGGAGACTCATTTGGGCCTTCTGGCCTCCAGAGCTGTAAGGCAATACATTTATGTTGTTTTAAACCGGTTAAGTGTGTGACCATGTGTTACAGCAGCCAGGGAAAACTGACACGGCTAGGGAAAAAAACACCCGACAGAGCTTAGCAGGGTCCTTGTCCTTTGAAAACACGGTCACAGTGCCCTGGACCCCTCACGGGCCCCACGAGGTCTGCTCTGAGGGCAGTGTCTGCAGCCTGACTTCCGCCAGGCCTTCGGTGGGCTGAAAACACCCCTTTTTGGTCCGGCACCCACCCACCTTCTCCAGCCTCCTTAACAATTGTAAAGAGCAAATGAAAAATATTTCCTGCAGTGATCAGTGATTCTGTTTGCGTGTATGATCTCTCTCTGTGATAATGTATGTTTGCCTACATTTATATATGGTATAGTGTTTTCTACCTAGTGGTTTAATTGGTACTAGTGGTTTAATTGGTGTAAGGAATTAAATTCTTATGTAAATTAGGAAATATAATAGAAATGAACACAAATGCTTTCCAGAATCAAATGATCTAGGGAAATATTTGATGTGAAAGCTATTTTAAGTTTGGTTTGGTTAAACAGACATGTCTTTTAGAGTTATCAACATTAAATATGGTGCTTTTGTTTTACCTAAGTGTGCAGAGTAACTGCATGTTCTGTTACAAAATTTTTTTAAAAATATATTTTATTGATTTTGTACAGAGAAGAAGGGAGAGATAGATAGTTAGAAACATCAATGAAACAGAGTCATCGATCAGCTGCCTCTTGCACACCCCCCACTGGGGATATGCCCGCAACCAAGGTACATGCCCTTGACTGGAATCGAACCTGGGACCTTTCAGTCCACAGGCTGATGCTCTATTCATTGAGCCAAACCAGTCCCGGCTCTGTTACAAATTTGTCAAGGAAATAGCTTGGGCAATAATTGATTGAAATATCATCGTGTCATTAAGAACTAATTGGTAGAAATAAAATGAAAGGTTCTGATAAAACTTTCAGTAATAATTGTTAAAATATGTTTAATCATAATTTTTCAAAATCTGTTGGTAACTTAAAATTTTAGAGGTATTATTATTATTATTATTATTATTATTTATTTCAGAAAGGAAGAAAGAGAGAAACATCCATGATGAGAGAGAATCATGGATCAGCTGCCTCCTGCAAGTCCCACACTGGGGATCAAGCCCACAACCCAGGCATGTGCCCTTGACCGGAATCAAACCTGGGAACTTTCAATTCGCAGGCCAATGCTCTATCCACTGAGCCAAATCAGCTAGTGCGAAACTTTAGAGTTTTACTAAGATAAATTAAATTATAAAAATAATTGAATATATAAATATTTGAAAATATTGTTCTAAAACATTCATAGAGTAATCTAAAATTACCTGCTTTTGGCTTCTTATTACTGAACATCTAAACATTTGATTTGTAGTTGTATTTAATTAAATATATGTTTATAAAAATTGTGAATCTATTTGCCAATGAAAGAGCCTATATCTCTAAAGGCTATGAAATGTATTCATAAGTTTGCCAGTTTAAAGAAAACTGATGACTTACTTTTTAGTTGTCATTATGAATTAAGGTTTCTAAGAGTTAAGAGACCCAATTAAGATGGGGGGGGGGGGAAAATGCCCTAGCTGGTTCGGCTCAGTGGACAGAGCATTGGCCTGCGGACCAAAGGGTCTCAGGTTCGGTTCCAGTCAAAGGCCCATACCTTGATTACAGACCCCTCCCTGGTCTGGGCCCTGGTCAGGGCATGTGCAGGAGGCAACCAATCAATGTGTTTCTCTCACATCGATGTCTCTCTCTGACTCTCCCTCTCTCTTCCACTCTTCTACTCTCTCTTAAAAAAATCAATGGAAAAATTGTCTCAGGTGAGGATTTAAAAAAAAAAAAAAAAGATAGAAAGAAACTGTATGTCTTTGTAATGGAAGGTGTGAGGTATGGAGATAAATTTTGAAGAAATTAGCCGGGACCGGTTTGGCTCAGTGGATAGAGCATTGGCCTGCGGACTGAAAGGTCCCAGGTTTGATTCCAGTCAAGGGCATGTACATTGGCTGTGGGCACATCCCCAGTGGGGGGGGTGCAAGAGGCAGCTGGTCGATGTTTCTCTCTCATTCTGTCTCTCTCAATTCCTCTCTCTGTAAAATCAATAAAATATATTTTAAAAAATTTTTTTTGAAGAAATTAAAGAAAAGAAGTTTTGTCCTAAAGTTGGTTATTTCTGAATAAGAGGCAAACTAAAAGGGACAAGGAAAGTTGTAGTAGGTTTACAGGAGAAATCTTAAATAAATTTTGTAGATGGCAAAGATGAATAAGGTTGGAATAAATAAAATTAAGTAAGTGAATTAAATATCAAAGGTGAGCTGTTGCAAAACCAGAATTTAGTTCTTTTTCAGGCTATGGAGGGGAGTTTCTCCTGTGTCTGCCTAGAAAGCCAAGATTCTGTTTCATTAGAATAGTTCTGTGTCAGATTGTCTTAAGCAAATCCTTGCTTATTCAAAACAACCTACTCAGTCCTAAGAACGAACCCATATTTACATTTCAAACTTTTTATTATCACTTTGGGTAAATGAATCATTTAATATTGTCTCATAATGATATGTGATCTTTTAGGTCAGGAATGTTTGATGAACTTCCCAGGGTTTAAATTTTAAAAGGAAACCTTTTACTTGGAAATCGCCTTGGGTTATTTCAATGGGCCCCTGGAATATCTCAAAGATGTTTTTTCTTTCTTTTTTTTCTTCCTTCCTTCCTTCCTTCCTTCCTTCCTTCCTTCCTTCCTTCCTTCCTTTCTTTCTTTCTTTCTTTCTTTCTTTCTTTCAAAAAAAATTTTTTTATTGATTTGAGAGAGAAAAAGAGAGAGAACACTGATGGGAGAGAAACACTGATTGGCTGCCCCCTGCATGCCCCTACTGGAGATAGAGCAATCCAGGCCCTGACTGGGAATTGAACCTGTGACCTCCTGGTTCAGACTCCAGGCCCTGGAGGGAGTGGCTTGCCCAAGGGCCTGAAGCTGAAACCAGATGGAACCTTTGGACAGCAGCCTGTGCAAAGGCCCAGGGGTGCAAGGGAGCTGGGAGAAGTGTCCACAAGTCTGTAGTCTCTGTAGAGGCAGCCAGGGGTCTGGCTATGGGCTCTGAGGACCCCCTCCTCCCAAGCCTGAAGGCCACGTAGTGATAAAATGTAAATGAGGGGTGCTGAGCACAGGTCTGGGCAGAGAGGAGGCCGAGGATGCACAACCCTGCAGCCCCTCAGGAACCTGTGTGCCAGAGCCCCACCCGCCCCAGGCTCAGCATCTCAGTTCCAACAAGGAGGGGAGGTGACCTTCCGCCTCGTGAGGAATGTGGGGCCGCCTCGCCCCCTGAACCTCTGCCGGAGCCCTCTTGTTCGGGACAGACATGTCAGGGCAGGGACACTTCCTCCTGGAGATAAGGCCGGGCAGCCTCCCTGGCCGGGCCTCGGTGGATGGCTGGGGATCTGGAGTTTGGCTCTCTGGGCACGAAGACGCTGGAATTTTTCTGATGATAAGTTAGCCTCAAGTTCCCGAAGATCCCAGGGGCTTAAGCCACCTCAGAGTCTGCATGGTGTTTACAAACAAAATCCAACTGGAAAGCCTTCAGCCTTAAAAAAATACACAGCCCACAATCGGATGGGCTGCTTTGTTTTGCTGTGTTAGCAAGGCCTGGCCTTGACGAGGGGCCCTGGGACAGAGCCTCTGACTTGGGAGATGTAATGGAACTCAAGTATCTTTTCTGACTGTTTTTGCTTAGAGGTCAGTTTTGGAAAACTTAAAATGTCCATAGGTCATCCCTTGCTCCCTCTCCTCCAAATTAACAATAAAAATAACGTCAGGGCATCTCATGGGAAAACATCTTTTTTTTTTTTTTTTTTTTTAGCAGCTCTTTTGAGATCTAATTCACATACCACACAATTCACCCATTTAAAGGACACAATTCAGCCCTGGCCAGTGTGGCGCAGTGGATTGGAGCATTGTCCCCTGCACCAAAGGGTTGTGGGTTCAATTCCCAGTCAGGGTACATACAGGAGGCAACCAAGATGTTTCTCTCTCTCTCTCTCTCTCTCTCTCTCTCTCTCTCTCTCTCTCTCTCAAATCAATAAAATTTTATCTTCAGTGAGGATAAAATAACAAATAAAATGCACAATTCAATGTTTCGTTTTGAGCATATTCACGACAGGCAAACATCAGTGCAATTAATTTTAGAATACTTAATCATCCTCCAAAGGAACCCGTATGCTTAGTCATCAGCCCAATCCCCCCAACCCCAGCCCAGCTTCTGCAACCACTAATCTACTGTCTTTGTGGATCAAACATGTCAAACTTGCGGCCGCACGCCTCGTTTATTTGGCCCGTGTCAGCCTTTGAGTTTGACATGCTTGCTGTAGATTTACTGCTCTGGCTATTTCATATACAGGGAATCCTACAGTGTGAGGTTTGTGACTGGCGTATTTCCCTCAGCCTAATGGTCTAAGGCAGTGGTCGGCAAACTCATTGGTCAACAGAGCCAAATATCAACAGAACAATGATTGAAATTTCTTTTGAGAGCCAAATTTTTTAAACTTAAACTTCTTCTTCTTCTAACGCCACTTCTTCAAAATAGACTCACCCAGGCCGTGGTATTTTGTGGAAGAGCCACCCTCAAGGGGCCAAAGAGCCACATGTGGCTCTCAAGCCTCAGTTTGCTGACCACAAGTCTAAGGTTTATCAAGAAGCCTGTGGTGCTAAAACCGGTTTATTGCAGTGGATAGAGCATCGGCCTGCGGACTGAAGGGTCCCACGTTTGATTCCGGTCAAGGGCGTGTACCTTGGTTGTGGGTACATCTCCAGTAGAGGGTGTGTAAGAGGCAGCTGATTGATGTTTCTCTCTCATCAATGTTCCTAACTCTATCCCTCTCCATTCCTCTCTGTAAAAAATCGATAAAATATATTTTAAAAAATAATAAAGAAGCCTGTGGCATGGGTTCGTCTCAGTGTAGATGTTCATGGCATGGAGGGGCATGGCCACGCACTCATGCACATGGAGAGGTGGTCACAGCCACAGGCCAGCCTCTCGTCATGGTAGTCGGACCACCTCTGGCAGGCAGTGGCTGTTCCTCATGATCGGGAGCTTGGCAGGTGGGACTCCGACCAGCAGGCCCGAGGCCTGGAGCTGCTGCAGCACGTCTGAAGCTCACCACTGACAGAGGACTGACAGAGGACGCTTTCAGCTGCACCCCAAGCCCTGGCTCTGTCAGTCAGGATGGGAAGTTCATCTCCAGGACCAGAAAAGCAGCAAAACCAGACCCCTGGCCCATGGCTGACCTCAGGACCAGCTGCATTGATAATAACCCCTGCCCTGGTGCCAGCCAGCCAATCAGGGGAGACCCTGACCTGAAAGGACACATCTGGAAAACTGCTGAATAGTCTACTGAGATTTCCCCTGGGACCCTCCCCCCTAAAATCTCCACCCTGAAAACCCTCAGGAGGATCCAATGCTCTCTTCCTCTTGCTCCTCCTCCCTAGAGCACACCCGTGCCTTCCCGTTTCCCTTCCCCTCGCCTTCTACGCTCCCTGCCCCAGGCATGTTACCTTTAGCTCCCTCACTCCCAAGCTCCTAAGACCCTTCCTTTACAACTGTTTCCTAAACCCACTTCTAGGAATTTTTTTTTTTTTAATCCTCTGTGATTAACCAAATAAATGTTATCTTATTTAACACATCAAGTGCCTAGTCAGTCAAAGGTGACTGACACTTAGTAGACAAAGGTACTGGAAGACAAAGGCTGGGTGCTTAGTAAGAGGAAGAAGAAGAGGAGGAGGAGAAGGAGAAGAAGAAAGGGAGGAGGAAGAGAAGAAGGTAGAAGGGGAGAAGGAGGAGGAGAAGGAAGAGGAGGGGAGAGGTAGAAGAGGAGAAGTAGAAGGAGGAGGAGAAGAAGGAGAAAGAGAAGAAGGAGGAGAATGAGGAAAAGGAGGAAAAAGGAAGGAGGAGGAGGAAGAGGAGGAGGAGGAGAAGGAGAAAAAGAAGGAGAAAAAAGTGAGAGGGCAGGGCGGGGTGAGGATGAGCTCCCGACTCCGCCCCGCAGGGCGGAGTTATCCCTAGCCCTCACCCAACCAATCAGGGTTAGCCGAGGCAGTGACATCACCACCGACCGGAGTAAAACCCCTGGGCTGGGCGAAATTCACTCTCTCTTCCACCATGCTGCCGGTGTGAGTGGGACGGAGCCCATGCTAGCATGGAAAAGGCTCTTTTGTTTATTGCATCAGACTTGGCTCCCTGGTGGTCCTTGGGGATCACTAAGTCTGGGCGTAACAAAAGGAGGAGGAGGAGAAGGAGAAGGAAAAGAAGAAGGAGAAGGAGGAGGAGAAGGAGGAGAAGGAACAGAAGGAGGAGGAGGAGGAAGAGGAGGAAGAGGGAGAGGGAGAAGGAGAAGGAGGAGGAGGAGGAGGAGGCATTGTCTTCAGTATGGGGCTGGTCCATAGGATCCTTCCTTGAATAATGTGTAAAGTGCTTCAGTGTCTACTTGGGTGAAACCACATGTAAGAAATGATTCCTGCTTCACACGAGACCTTTGGGGACCTCCGCCTGGCGGTCTATGTAGGATGCCCCGGTGGAGCAGGCAGTCAATGAGAAGAAAGGAGAAGGGCTGTCTAGATGGGGTGGATGGGGAGGAGTCTTACAAGTTATCCAGGTATAATTCAGACCCTCAGTCTATAGAGCGATCCCTGGTGCTCTGCTGCCCCCTAGTGGTGGGCAATTCTGCATCTCCTTTGGGAGGTTCCCCTTGATTACTGCCTGAAGCTGGGGGTACTACACCAGGGACCCCAAGGCCAGGCTCTTCATACTGAGTCTGTCTTGGGAACCCGTCTGCTAGCAGTCCTTTGTACCTTAGCAAGAGCCAGTCCAAGTCCCGGATTTTCCTCTCCAGGGGAGATTTCCATGTAAACCCCAAAGCTCACTACTGAAGGGCTGGAAGGTTCTGCCCTTGGCTTCAAGTTTTATGGACCAGAGAGGAAAGAGGTGGTAGGGCGTCCCTCTGAGAACCTGTCTCCCTGCCCTGGAACCTGGGAGAACCTGGCGGAGGCCTGCTTCCAGTCCTGGGCGTCCTCCCTGGAGGGATGGGGGAGGGGGTGCAGTTTGCATCTTCCTTGTAAGACACAACCTCTGACTCTGAGCACTCGCCTGCGATGGGCTTCAGTGCTTTAGCTTCCTGGATACTCACAGCCACACCCTCCAATTCAGTCACCATTAGCCTTACTTGGCGGACTCAGTGATGGGCTCAGACAGGCTGAGGGCTCGCTCCCTTCCCAGCTGGTGAGCTGAAGTGACTGGGAGGCGTCGGGCGGAGAGGCCAGAGGCCAGCTGGCCCCAGGCACCAGGAACTCGGACGTGGCAAGAGTTGAAGCTGGGTGTGCAGTTGCTGCTCGCTGATGCACCTAAAACCAGGGGTGGGGTGAGCTCTCTGAGGGAGGGTGGGTCCAATGACCAGAAGCCCGGGGTCAGGTGTCCGAGGGGACAGGAAAGGACAAGGTGGGAGGGAGGGGAGGAGAAGCTGAGGGCTGCAGGTGGTAGGTGCTGACTGACAGATGCCAGTGGGAGTGTGTGGTCTCTGAGAAAATGCCACGTGATCAGCCACTGTGCTGGCTGTGGTGCGAAGCCGCCACTTGAGTGAAGGGCCCAGGACAGGCAGGGGTTCCCCCCTGGGGTGGAATTGAACTCAGTCCCCTTCTCTGTTCTTTTGCTTGAAGGACAACTTGCAAGGGGAAAGAATGTGGTGGGGGAATGGTGGCCTGTAGGAAGGTATGACCACTCCTCACTCCCGAATTTGGGAAGGTGGACTGGTTTGGAAATAGAGTCTTTGCAGATGTAATCGAGTTAAGGATCTCAAGCCGGGACTGTCCTGAGTCATCCAGGTGGGCCCCACGTGACCAGTTGGCTTATGAAAGACAGACCAGCAGACAGACACAGCGGAGAGGCCCGGTGACACCAGAGACAGAGACTGGAGTGAGGCGGCCATAGCCGAGGACCATCTGGGGCCTTCGGGAGCTGGAAGAGGCAGGAGGGGTGTGCCCATAGAGCCTTCCCTCTGTGGGAGAATACATTTCTATTCTTGCAAGCCACCCAGTTTGTGGTAATTTGATATGGCAACCTGAGGAAACCCATATATAATACTATACTGTATATCAACATATTTATAACTATGTCTATATATATATATATATATATATATATATATAGAGAGAGAGAGAGAGAGAGAGAGAGAGAGAGAGACATAGTTATATATGGCCTATCTTATAAAGATAGAATATGCAAATTGACCATAACTCCATGACAAAGATGGTGGCCAATAAGGAGGGAATATGCAAATTGATGCAACAAGAGGAGAGGCAAAAAGCGGCTCCAGGCTGAAGCAAAGGCGGTTCTGGCTGCAGCGAAGGCAGTGCCCGCAGCCCGGGGAAGGAAGGCCTATGCTTGCACAAATCTTTGTGCATCGGGCCTCTAGTATAATATAAAATAGCTCTCCTCCCTTACATACAGATCATCTGCCATATAAATGAGACTATACCATCTGTCTTTCTCAAAGTGTGGCCTGAGGAACACCCGCACCTAAACTGCTTGGGGACCACGTAAAAAATAAAGATGCCTGGGCCACTCCCAGACCTGCAGAACTCAACCTCTGGGTGGGCCCCCAATCGGCATTTCAAACCAGATTTCCAGGCGATTCTGGTGGACCCCTGTGGTGTGGGACCGCTGGCCCCGGATACGGCTGTGAGGATGCGTTGAGGGTAGAAAAGCAGACCGTGCTGGCTGAGAGAGGTCACTGAAGTGCCCTCCTGGGGGTTGGTGTGTGCTGTGGCCCAGATGTTTGGGGTCACGGGGACCGGCCTGCCCCGGGCCAGCTGCTCCACAGAAGGGCCGGGAACACACAAAGCCTGTTGTTGGGCTGACGTTCGCACTCGCACGCTTGGCTTCCCAGCAGTTTCAGCAGCTGCTTCGTGTTGGGCTGCTCTGGGAGTTCCGGGGCCCAGGGAAGTGGCTGGGGTGGGCCGCAGGGCCATCTGGAAGTTTCCGGGCCACAAGGAACACTTATGTAACTGTTTCGGAGGGGAGGCTGGGTGATGAGGGAGGCCAAGGACAAACGCAGTGTTCCACACACTGGGCTGGGGTGGGCCTGGGTGCCACCCTCAGGCCTGTCTGGGCAACGGGGACCTTCTCTTACCCCTCCACCCCGCTGCCCCCCAAAGTGTCAGGCGGGAAGAGCAGAGGAGGGGAGTGTCATCTCCAAAACAGGGCTGTCTGTCTGTTCACTGCCTCACCCACAGGCTCACTCTAGGCTTAGCACACGGCAGGTCTCAGGGGACGTCTATTGAATGGACGTGGTGTGAACTGGGCTTCTACCAGCGGGAGGGTCTGTGCAGACAGGGCTCGGCGTGCTCCCAGCAGCACTAGCATCCCTGGGGACTTAGCAGGAGTGCGTGTAGCTTCATGGCCCGGCCCCACCTCCGGGAGGTGCTGGGGTTCGGATGCCCCTCAAGTGTGAGGGCCACTGTGGGGTGCGTGATCTTCAGTCCTGGCTGTGCTTTAGAATCATGCACAGAGCCCCAAGCATAAAACCAACGCCAACCCCACCCATGCCCACTTCAGACTGAACTGATCCTGTCCCTGGAGGAGGGCAGGCCTTCGGATGCTCCCTGTGATTCTCCTGGGCCGGGGTGGCGACCGGCTGGTTTGGATGGAAGGGCACACGGGGGGTGAGAAGTGACCTCTGTCTAAGGGCCAGGAGCACACAGCTGGGTTTCAATCCTGGCCCTGCCTCTCAACCGCTGGGTGGCCTCGGGCCAGTCACAAGCCCTGTGCCTCAGTTTCCTCATCTGCAAACTGAGGGCAGTAAGAATGTACCTGCCTCCTAGGTGCTGCGGGAATTCGTGTGTTCATTTTTATAAAGTACTTAAGACAGTGTTTGGGGCACAACGGATAATAAATGGAAGCTGATATTATTGATAGTGGCAATACTAATATTACTGTTACTATCATTACTGTTATTACTAATCATTACTACGGTTAATATTACTACTCGGGCGACTGCTACCCACCAGTATTACTATTGTTACTATCATTACTACTGCTATGACTATTACTTCTATTACTACTACTTCGAATAGTATTACCATCATCGCTATGATTACCACTACTAGTACTATCATTATTGTTACTATTGCTACCATTATTACTACTACTATCGAGACTGCTGTCATTATTACTGTAGCTGCTGCTGCCACTGTGATCATCACTACCACTATTAGCACTACGTCATTATTGCTGTGATTAGTACTGCTATTACTATTATTGCTACCATGAATAGTGTTATCATTATCACTGCTATTACTACCACATGACTATCATTGTGTTATTACTGTCATTATTATTACAACTACTAGAGGCCCAAGGCACAAAAACTTGTGCAAAAGTAGGCCTTCCTTCCCCCAGCTGCCGGCACTGGCTTCCCTCTGGCACTTGGGACCCAGGCTGGCTTCCCTCCAGCCCCGGCTTCGTCTGGACGATGTCTGGAAGACGTCTGGTCTAATTAGCATATTATCCTTTTATTTCTATAGATTACTATTTTGTCCATCCTCCAGCTTTCCCAGGGAGGGGCAGTCACCTCTCACGCCTGCTGATTCTAGGCTATGAGAGCAGGAACTGAACTGAAAGCCCTACTCTGCAGAAACACAGCCACCGGAGCATTAGAACCCGCGCAGAGGCAGGTAGAGGCTGTTAAAATCACTGGCTGGAGGTGGCAGAGGCCCGTGGGCCCCTCCCGCACCCCCCCCCCCCCGCCCCCCACCCGCTCCTGAAGGTCAGGGCGCCACCACGCATGCCCAGGCTCTCGGGCTCACGTTTTAAAAGGGTCTCAGCCAACCTTTTGTCCTTCCCAAGCAAACAGGCAGAATTTATGCTGGGAGGTTTCTTCAAAGCAGTCCTTTCCTACCCAAATCCTATCTTCTTGGGGCCAGAAAATGAAGCAAAACAGAGCGTCTCTTGGCTTTTGAAGCCAGAGAAGGGAATGCCTCTTGTTTTTTGAAAGGCCTCAGGGGTGCAGGGGAAGGCCAGCCACACCAAGCTGGGCTCTGCTTTGCAGTTTCTTTAGGAGGGAGGGAGAAAATAAGACATGGAACTTTAAAAAGGAATTTGACAACTAACGTTTAGAATTCAGAAAGTAATTCGCAATCCCAGATTCAATAAATGGAGCAAAAATCTCCTTCAGAGAGTGTCCCACTGGTGAGGGCTAAGCCTGGCACTCAATCCCAGTGGAAGTGGGTGGGGTGAAACCAAGGGGTTCTCTCTCTCTGCTCTGACCAGCCAGCGCTAGTCTCCGAAAAAAAACCCCAAAACAAAACAAAACAAAACAAAACAAAAAAAAAACTTGGAACAGAGGCATGGAATAGATCAAACATGTATTTTTTTTTTTTTTCAAAGCGTGGATTTTCCCTAACCACAGCATTAGACTTGATCATTAGTGCACATTTGGGAAATGGAGAAAAGCAGGAAGAGGAAATCCCGTGTTCAGAGAGGACCTCTGTTCGCCTTTAGTGGATTTTCTTTGTCTTCTCTCTGTACATTTTATTTTGTTATTTTTTGCATGTTTTTATATTTTTATTGATTTCAGATAGGAAGGGAGAGGGACACAGAGATAGAAACATCAGTGGTGATAGAGAAACACTGATCGGATGCCTCCTGCATACCCCCTACTGGGGACTGAGCCGGCAACTGGGGCACGTGCCCTGGGCAGGATGAAACCATGACCTCCTAGTTCATAGGTCGATGCTCAACCACTGAACCACACAGGCTCTCCATACATTTTAAAACACAGATAATATCATACTGTAGGTCACATTTTGCATTTTTAACTTACAATGGCAAAGGTTTCTCTTTCTCCCCAACCTCTCCCAGCCCCAGGTCCAGTTTCACCCCAGAAACAGACACCCCAGAGCCACCTCTGGCCCTGCCTTCTTCCTCTCCCCCAAACCCACATACCCTCACGGGGTGCCGCCTCAGTGTTCTCAACCCACCCCCTCTCTCCACGCCACAGCCACCACCCCAGGCTGCCGCCGGGTCAGGCGCAGAGGGGAGCGCGTTAGACATGGTTGGCTGAAAGCCTCGCCCCGTGAGGCCGCGGCACCCCGGTTCCCACCTCCTGCTCCAGACCCCGCAATCCATGTTCACAGTGTCACCGAACAAGCCTTCCGGGTGCGAGTCCGATCCCATCATCCCCCTGAGGAAAACCATTGCTTCCAGGGTCAAGGCCAGGTTTCTCCTTCAGGAAGATCCCCGACCGCCCGCTCGAATACCCCCCTTACCACCACCTCTCAGCACCACAGGCCACTGCCTGCCCTTCTCCCTGGTGTCTGAGGGCCCGCCGTCGGCCCTCCCCGAATCGTGGCGCCTCCGGGAACCACACTCCCCTGTCCCCGGCCCGAGATCGCATCTGCGGACGTAATGAATGAGAGAGCTGTCGCCACAGGCCCACGGACAGCATCCAGCCGCATCACCATGCCCGTGCTCCCGAGCCGGGCCTTTGCGATGGAACGCAGGACATGCAGTCACCCAGCCCCAGTGCCCATCTGTGCCTCCACCACATGTTGTCCCGATGCTGACATCTCCCGATGGCTTGCGTTTCATCAGGGAAACATCTAGTTCGCAGGCTAAAGCACGGGTGGGAAAATAGCTCAGCACAAAGAGGACGCCGAAGACAGCATTTCTCTGAAAATCCTGTTGTGTTACCTGCATCCCCAGCCTCCAGGGAGAGGGAGACCCGGCCCCCGCACATCTGATCTCCGTGCTCCCTGGCGTTTGGGGATGACGTTGTCACCTCACTACATGGACCACTGGCCGCCGGTGTCCCCGAGGGAGCTTCCGGGGCCGTTTGGAAGGACAGCTGCCGGGAAAGCTGGGGCCACGGGTGTAGGAACCTCCCTCCTGGTGCCAGTCTGGAAGCTTCGTCTCCTTGACGATACTTTAGGGCTGTGTGGTCGGCAAACTTCATTCGTCAACAGAGCCAAATATCAACAGTTACAACGATTGGAATTTCTTTTGAGAGCCAAATTTTTTTAAACATAAACTTTTTCTGACGCCTCTTCTTCAACATAGACTCGCCCAGGCCGTGGTATTTTGTGGAAGAGCCACACTCAAGGGGCCAAAGAGCCGCATGTGGCTTGCGAGCTGCAGTTTGCCGACCACGGCTTCAGGGTTGTCACTGAGCCCCTGGAGCCAGTGCAAATTTGACACAGGAGGAGGCAACTGTGGGAGGAGATGCAGAGTGTCTGATGTCACCCCAAGTGGGGACCCTTCGCTGCCCACACCTCAGGGCCGTCCCGCTAACTGGTGTCCTTGGGTTAAACTAATCTCTCAGCCCCTTACGGAAGTGGCGGGCTCTTGGCGAGCAGCAGGAGGAGAAACAAAGGCACACTGTCTGGAAGGAAAGGAGCTGGCCAAAGAGTGCCATCAGGACCAAGCTCCTCAGCAGCTGGGCTGTGAACGGAGCGAGCACAGAGCGTGTTAGCCCGCACACGATGGTCATGCTGATCAGCATGGCCGCCGTCACGGCGAAGTTTGTCCAGCACTGAGCCAACACCGGGGCATCGAGTTTTCCCTTATTTCCACTGGGGCAGCACCCATGACCATATTTAAGAGACAAGAACATGGAGGTTTAGGCTCACGATCACAGGGGCCATACATGGCAGGGCTGGGCTCACTCACGGCGATTCCTTACCTGCTTGGCGGCACCCGCAGGGCCCTGCTCCCCGCACAGCCAGGCAGGCTCCAGCAGGTGGAAGACTAAGAAGTTGAGGACACCCTGAGAGACTCAGTTTTTCCACCTGTAAAATGGGCTAATGCTACCTAACTCACAGAGTTGCTGGAAACCATTTTGCCTCCTCTCCTCTCCCCCTAGTTTTCCTCCTCTTGCTTCAGGCCTGGCCATGAACTATTTGCACCTGCACCTCCCCAACCCCCAACGTGCCCCAGATCACGTGGGTTCCCACAGCACCTCGTGGCTCTCCATAGGCCAGTGGTCGGCAAACTGCGGCTCTCGGGCCACATGTGGCTTTTTGGCCCCTTGAGTTTTTAGCAAAGGCTAGCTTAGGAGTACCCTAATTAAGTTAATAACAATGTATAATACCTACCACCTATATAGTTTAAGTTTAAAAAATTTGGCTCTCAAAAGAAATTTCAATCGTTGTACTGTTGATATTTGGCTTTGCTGACTAATGAGTTTGCTGACCCCTGGACTAGGCCCTCTTCCTCTGTCATTCCTGCTCCTTGTCTGTGGGTTCCCTGAGGGCAGGGGCAAGTCTGTGTCCCAGTGTCACTGAGCCACCAGGGTCCACTCCAGGGCCTGGCGCACAGTGGGTGTGCTTGTCTTCACTGGGGCTGGGGAAGGGGGTGGAGATGGTCAGCGCACGTGCGGCCTCTCGGGCTGAGCGTGCCCGCCCGCCTGACCCGCCATCATTCCCAGCAGCCCCTGGGTGGACTGCGGAGGCCCAGGTGTGCTTCCACGTTGCCCCAGATTCACTGCTGCTTACCTTTTTTGTGTGTTTTTTGTTATTATTTTTTGTGACTTTTTATTTTGGTACAATTTCAAGCTCACAAAAACGTTGCAAGACGAATGAATCTAAGGAATTCCCGTGCACCCTTCCCCCGGATTCGCCAGTCATTTCCATCGTGGCCCGTTTGCTTTCTTCTTCTTTCTCTGTGCATGTGTCCCTATGGACTATGTTATATAGAAGTACATGTATGTAAACTGCAGGCATCAGTCCCTTTTATGAAGTGTTTGCTTCCTAAGAACAGGACTTCCTTTTACCTAACTGCAGGAGGCTGTCCAAAGTGAGACTGGTTACATCTTACCTAGATGAGTGCTGTTGTTGTGCTGTTGTGTTGTCGTCCTTAGTCTATGGTAACACACTGCACGGCACCTCCTAACCCAGGCGAGCTCTCTCCCGTCCCCTGGTCCCTGGGCCCCGCATCCAGCTGGTGTCATTCCCACATATCTTTCATCTCTTCTCATTTGGACAGTCCCTTAGCGTTTATCTTTCTAAATTGTTGTTTTTGAAGAGCCAGAGCTTCTTGTTTTGACCCAGGAGCTGGGAACTATGTATTCCGTTCTGAGTCAATGTTGGAGAATTCTGTGTATTATGAAATGGATGTCCCCACATGTGGTCACGCCCTGTCACATGGCTCCCCAGGGTGGCGTGACCTGCGCTCTTGTTTCCAGGTTGGGGACTCCCTGTGAGGGTGGCGTGGCCCACGGTGAGGAGCTCAGATCCCTGCTCTGTGCTGCCCAGCCTCTGTGACCTTGGGTAAATCACTCCTCATCTCTGTGCCTCAGTTTCCTCATCTGTGGAATGGGAATAATAACGGTACCTCCCTGATGGGGTTGTTAGGAAGATTAACAAATTAATCTCCCTTCACACAGGCACACATGTCATGTACACACACGCCGACACACACACGTGCACACACATACACACGAAACACAAGGGCTGGTTTCCTAGGCCCAGGACACCAGGTAAGGGACTTTGTGGCGTCCTGGGCCTAGAACCCGATTCCAAGACCCCGACCAGAGAGGGCTGTGCCAGCCAAATGGCCAGGAGAAAGGGTCCCCTTGACGTCCTCCCCACTTTAACCCCCTCGTTGAGCAGGGGCCCAGGGTGGCCACTGGGAGGAGGGGAGTCACAGAACTAAACCCTCGTCCCACGGGGCGAGAGAGCGGAGCAGGAAGCTGCCTGTAGCTCTGGCTCGTGGGGTCCTGCCAGGAAATCACATGTCTCCCCCTGCCTTCGTGTGGGCCCAGGTTCCAACCACACACACCTGCCCTGCAGCCAGAGCCCCCGGGCCCAGGGACGGGGCCTGGCTCCCGCAGTGTCTGCAGGGCCAGTCCGTCTCGCGTGTGTTCATTCACTCACTGGCTCACTCAGCAAAGTGCTACTGTGCAGGCCCTCCTGGTGGCTCAGCTGTTTCTAGGATCGCCCCCCTATGACTGTGATTTGCTGTGGTCTCTGTGTGACGGCACCACCAGCCAGTCTCTCTGAGGCAGTCCGGGTGCTGTTCTAAGCATAAGGTGACCAGATCGTCCCGCTTTTGACGGAACAGTCCTGGTTTTCAACAATTTTCCCCGCGGCCTTCGGCGTTTTAAAAATGTCCCAATTTTTGGAAAGACTGGAAAGATTCTTTCCAAAAATCAGGACTTTTTAAAAACACGAGGGGGAAAAATTGTTAAAAATCGGGACTGTCCCGCCCAAAGTGGGAAGATTTGGTTGCCTTATCTAAGCAGCTTACACATACTCCCTCATAGACTCCTCGTAACCACCCTATGAAATAAGTGCTATAATTGTCCCCCTTGTCTGCATAAAGAAATGGAGGCACAGAGAGGGTAAGGCACTGGCCCCAGGTCACACAGCTAGAAGGGACCAGGCCAGGACTCTAATCTGTGGGCTCCTGGGGATGATAGTGGGGTGCGGGGGATGATGATGAAAGCATAAGGACTGGGGATGACATCCTTGGAACGAGGAAGTGCCTGAGGTCACACCCTCTTGGGGGGTGCAGCCCATCTCAAGCACGAGCAGCCGCCCGAGGGGGCTCAGTGACGGGCTGCACTTGGCAAGTCACACGTGGAGCTGGGCTACAGCGCAGGTTTGGGGGTTCTCGTGTGCCTCTGGGCGCAAGCCAGAGCGGGGTGTCCCCGGCATAAGGGTGTCCCTGTTCACGCAGGGCTGCTAGGTCTATGGGGAGCCGTGCCCAGGTTTGATTCTGCCTCTCGTCTACCTCGGAAAATGACTTCATTTCGGTTTTCTCATCCGGCCAGCGGGCAGGATCAGCGCGCTGGGCCGGGGGGCTGCTGTGAAGGGAGGGGACGGTTTCCGGAGGCTCAGGGCGACCGGGGTAGCACGTGGGGCCCTTCATGTGCAGCCGCACATTCTGTTACCTTTCCGAAGTTCGGGGGAAAGCGGGGTTGAGGGACTGGGGGGGGGGGGGGGGGGTGGCGGGGGGAGGGTGACAGCGTGGTTTGAATCAGGCTGTCTTCTTCCTCCTCGTCCAGTGACAAATGGCAGTGGTGACGGCGAAGCGTGGTCTGAATTTCCCGTTTGGGATGAGACGTCTCCTGGCTCGGCCAGCCTCCCCCGGACGTGGGCCGGTCATCCTCGGGAGCCAGGGAAGGTGTGTTGACCATCACACCGGCTCCATGCCTGCTCGGGCCACCAGGCCAGCCAGGGGAGGAAGGCGCTCCCCGCAGACCCTGGGCCTCTCTGGGACATTTAACTGTCCTTGCACACGCGTGCCCACACACCCTTGTGTGACAAGGTCATCTCATTTGGGGGCAAAACCGGTTAGCATGTGTCCATGCCCATCAGCACATGCTTCCGTCTCAATCCTCCATCGACCCATTTAGCCAGAGCAGCTGTCCAGGCCCCGGAGGAGTGGGGGGACGTGGGGGGGGGGGGGCGCGGCACAGGCAGGTGGAAGGGCAGGCCGGGCTTGGAATTTCCATCTTGATTTTCAAAGTCCCGCTGAACGCAAAAGCAAGCCAGAGGCAACTCCAGCTGCCAGCAAACTTACCCCGAAGGTGCTCCACAGGCAGACCTCATTGGACTACAGTTTCCTCACCTGTGAATGGGGATACCAACGCCTGCCTCGTGGGCTTGTGGAGAGGATTAAATAAGATGAGGCATTGCCAGGGGTCGGCAACCTTTAAGACATAAAGAGCCACTTGGACCTGTTTTCGAAGGAAAAAAAAAACACCTGGGAGCCGCAAAACCATTGCGACATTTAAAACAAATATAACACTGCATATATTGTTTCTTACCTTAATGCTATATACCGGATCGTGCAGAAAAAGGATTTTTTCACTTAACAAAAAGAGCCAAATGTGGCTTCAGAGCCGCAAATTGCCGACACCTGCCCTAACCGGTTTGGCTCAATGGATGGAGCGTTGACCTGCGGACTGAGGGGTCCCAGGTTCAATTCCGGTCAAGAGCATGTACTTTTCCCTCTCACTGATGTTATAACTTTCTATCCTTCTCCCTTCCTCTCTGTAAAAAAAATCAAAATCTATTAAAAAAAAAAAAAAGGAGGTATGAAGCCCTAACTGGTTTGGCTCAGTGGATAAAGTATTGGCCTGTAGACTGAAGGGTCCCAGGTTTGATTCCTCCGGTCAAGGGCATGTACCTTGGCTGTGGGCACATCCACAGTGGGGAGTGTGCAGAAGGCAGCTGAGCAATGTTTCTCTCTCGTCGATGTTTCTAACTCTCTATCCCTCTCCCTTCTTCTCTGTAAAAAAAAAAATTTTTTTAAAGAGAAGGCATGAATTTTTAAGCCACATGCCCAGGTGTGCGAGAAAAGATGCATCTTTATTTTTCTATAGTCAACCTGGACCTTTAGCTCTCAAGTCCTGTCCATTTCCCATCTCTAATGAACTCGGCCAATTAAAACTGGTCATTCAGAAAAATCATCCTAGTTTTTCTTGTTTCAAGTTTAAATCAGTGGATTCTCCATCTCCCCCCCCACACACACACACCCTCTGAGGTGGCATTCCTATAAAAACAGAAGTTGGAACCCACCTCTCCTAGGCTCCGAGCCCTCCCATGGCTCCCAGTTCCCTGGAGGCAATGCCCCAGTCCTTCCCCCAGCCTGCTGCCTTCTCTCACCTGCCCACCCGCTCTCGCCCTCAGGTCTCACCTCTTGCTCTGCTCCCTCCCCCTCCCTGAAGCCCTCCTGGATTCCTTTGGGCTGAGCACACTCCTGTCTGGCAGCACCGTGGTTTGCTGCTTCCTCCACCTGTAGCTCTCCTCCTCTGATACCCTCCCTGCTCCTCCCTCACCTTCATCTCTCCTTTTCGACATCGCCTTTTCAGTGATTCCCACCTCACCTTCCCTGACCAGCTGATTTAAATGTAAACTACCAACAGCCTCCCCCTCTGGCATTCCCCTCCCACAACACTCTCCCCACCTGATGATATGTGTAACGGCTGTGCTCATGTGCTGCTCCCTCCCCCCACACGAAGAAAAGTTTCACAGGGGAGCAGACACATTTGTGTTGTTGTTGTTTTCAGGTGCTCAATAAATGCTAGATGAAAGAATGGATGGATGGATGGATGCATAGATGCATGGATGCATGGATGGATAGATGCATGGCTTTGGTCTGGGGAATTATGCAAGTTCTGGAAAAAAGCGGGGAACAAGTTCCTTCTACACTCCAGTTTCTCAGGACTAACCTGGGAGCTTCCTCCCTTTGTCCCCACCTGATTTCAGTATAACGAGAGGCGTTCACAGGCAGCCCTTCCCATCTCCCTGTAGAAAAGGCATTTGTAACAAGGACATGGAGGATCCCATAGCATCTCAGGGAGGTCTGGAGGGTCGGACAGGAAGGTTCTGCAGCCAGAAATGATACGTAAGGTATGCCATCGACTGGTATGGTGGAAGCCACCTACTGGGTGGCTGGGCCCTGGGCAACACGGTTTGCTCACGCAGCTCCTGGGTTGGGCGCCTGGACTCTCCTGTTAGCTGGGGCTGCCACATTAAAACACAGGAGGCCCAATTCACTTTGAATTGCAGGTAAACAATGATTAACATTCTAGTGAGAGTATGTTCCAGATAATATTTTATTGTTATTATTTTACTTGGTCTAAATCTGGCACCCCTTGCTACTCCTGAAACCCCCACTGCTCCTCAGAGAGAAGACTCTGGACACAAGCTTCCTTGCATCAGGGGCTCCCAAGGCAGCCACACAGAAACATGTCACCTGTGTGCACCCTAGCTGCAAGGGAACCTGGGAAAGCAAGCACCAGGCACTCTGAAGCTTCTGCAGAAGGAAGGGCTTCCCCTCATGAAAGCAAGGAGCCCCTCGGACTGCTAACAGCCCTGAGTCTAGGCTTCTGCTCTCCTGTTGTCAGAGAGCCTTGGCCGGGGAAGATCCAGGCTCTTCCAGAATGTGCAGTGTGCTCCCTGAGATCTGGGTTTTGAGACAAAACCCTCTTTCCCCTCAATCTATTTCCTCTGCCAGAGAGTTTTATGTCTATTTAGATATCATTTCTACTAAAAGGAGCTAGGGCTCCTCCAAGAAATGGTTGATTCCAAGACCAGGACAAGGAAAGTACAAGATGAGCCGGGAACATCTTGTTGTGCCAGAAAGTTGTGCCAGAACCGATGGGGCCACGTCAACAGCACAAAGGAGGCAGCTGGAAGGAGCTCCTGTGGTTCCAATCTGGGAGGATTTGAGCATCAAACTAAACATGACAGTGAAGCATTGCAACCAACTGTATAGAACAAGAAGTAACGACCCCGTATCAATGTGTGTGTGTGTGTGTGTGTGTGTGTGTAATACATATACACTAAGTGGCCAGATTATTATGATCTCTGAATGCATAACAATCTGGCTACTCAGTGTGTAGCCTATATAACAAAAGACTAATATGAAAATTGTCCCCCTGACCAGGAGTTCGACCAGCAGACAGGCTAGCCAACCGCCCACGTGTCCTCCTCCTGGCCAGGCTGGCCGGACCCCACCCATGCACGAATTCATGCACTGGGCCTCTAATATATATATATATATAATACTGAGTGGCCAGATTATTATGCGTTCAGAGATCATAATAATCTGGCCACTCAGGGTAGGGAATAGTATAAAATATGTAATGTATATATCTATAAAATATAAGATATGTGTGTATGAATACGTAAATGAATTCAAAAGGGAAAACGTTTCCTTATAGGACAGTGACTAATAAATGTGGGAGATGTAGAGGAACTAGGAGAGCCACCACTCAGCAGCACCTTAAAGTGTTTGCTTAGGCAAGAGTCATCCATAGAGGCTAAGCCTTGTGAGCCAAGGTTTTATGGGGTGTTGGGTTTTTACATACTCTCACTATCTCTCTCTCTCAGGCCATGATTTATTGCAAAAAACATAGGCCCTTCACCTGGAGAAACCTGGCAGACACCTTTACCAAGATGTCAGAATCGCCATCAACAGCCACAGGGCGAGCAGGCAGGCACGCTGGGAAGCACACGCCACTCCTGGGAGATTCCTGCCAGATGCGTGCAGCCTACCGCTGGTGACGAAGAAACACTAGACAAACTCAATCTGGGGGACATTCCACAAAATAGTTGGACAGTAAACTTTTTAAAATATATTTTATTAATTTTTTACAGAGAGGAAGATAAAGAGATAGTTAGAAATATCGATGAGAGAGAATCATCCACCAGCTGCCTCCTGCACACCCTTTACTGGGGATGTGCCTGCAACCAAGGTACATGCCCTTGACCGGAATCGAAACTGGGACCTTTCAGTTTGCAGGCTGACGCTCTATCCACTGAGCCAAACCGGTTTCAGCTGGACAGTAAATGTTTTTTTGTTTGTTTGTTTGTTTGTTTTTTAAAGTCAACCTCATAAAAGAACATAAAGCGAGCCACTTGTCCAAATTCAAGGACACGGAAAAGACCTGAAAACGTAATGCGACTCCTGACATGAGAGCTTCGTTTGCCATAACAGACATTCCTGGGACAATCGGCGAACTCCGAATAAGGCCTGCAGGCCAGATCATAGAAGCATCCGTGTTAATTTCCTGACTTAGAGAATTATATCGGGAAATGTGAGAAAATGCCTCCTTACTAGGAGGGTGTCCTTCTTTTAGGAGAATATACACTAACGCTTTTAGAGATAAGCGGTGTCTCATATCTGCAACTTCCTCTTAAAAGAAAGAGAGAAGGGAAGTAATCGAGTAGAGGCAGAGATGGTAATGTCTGGGGAATCTGAGTAAAGGCATACGGGAATTCTTTAAGCTACGATTGCAACGCTTCTGCCAGTCTGAAATTAGATCAAAATGAAAAGCTAAAACAAATAAACAAGCCTGTTTAGAAACTCAAAAGCTAACATTGCATCCTTTATTCCTGCAGATCTGCTGTGGTCTCCCTTCCCCGAGAGAGAAGCCAGAATAATGGGTTAAGTAGCGGCAACCACTGCCATGTATGTAGTGCTTATTATGTGCCAGGCTTCCAAATGCTGTTTTCAAAGCCTCGTTCACTTGTTTGAGCCTCATAACAACCCTACGAAGTAGCTGCTCCCATTGTCCCCATATTATATAGGAGGAAACTGAGCCACAGAGAGGTTTCCAGATCATAAATGGTAGAGCTGGGATTTGAACTCACACCATCTGGCTCCCGGTTCCCCTCCTGCCCCTCAGAAGGTCATATTGAGAAGATGTCAAAGGTGTAAACCATGAGAGACTGAAGAGGAATCATGGGATAAGGCACTCAGAGGTTCTGGATCTAATTCTTACATGGGGAGGGGGGAAATTTACCAACTCCTGCTCAAGGAAAAAAAGACAACCTCCCTCTCCAGTGTGGCTCAGTGGTTAGAGTGCTGGTCCATGCAGGTTCAATTCCCAGTCAAGGGCACATTACCTGGGTTGCAGGTCTGATCCCTCGTCCTGGTCAGGGCACTTGCAGGAGGCAACCAATCAATGGTTGATTCCCTCCCTTCCTCTCCCTCTCCCTCCTTGCCTTTCTTTCTCTCTCCTTTCCTCCTTCCCCCTTCTCTCCTTTCTTCCATGCTCTCTAAAAAATCAATGGAAAAAAAATATCCTCAGATGAGGATTCACAAAACAAAACAAAAAGACAATCAACAGTGACTGCCTCATGATGACCAGATACAGGAACTCGTTAACCTATAGGGTGTTCCAAAAACATGCATACACACACTTTGAATAATTATAAAGGCAACGTTTATTAAAATACATTTCATTTTCAAAACTGAGCTATCAACCTTTAAAGTGTATACATTTTGGGGGGGACACCCTGCATATCCATGCTGAAATTGAAAA